>NW_024349796.1:9201751-9316894 GCF_902729225.1 Pteropus medius | reverse complement strand
GTGTGTGTGTGTGTGTTTTCCTTCAAAAAGGAAAGCAAGAGAACATGAAACTGGAGCTGAGAGAGACGAAGAGGTCTCTCCACGAGGAGAATCCTGCTGGGGGCCGCACGGGCAGGCTTCCGGAGATGTGGGGGTGCGGTAAGAGTTATGAGCCACTGAGCAAAGCACTCACGGAGCGAAGAAAGACACTTTCTCGAGGTAGCAATTCCTTAGTTCAGAGAATGGGAACAGACAGGACCTGAGCACGGGGTGAGTAAAGATCTCGGTCCTTCTCTGCTGATGACCACACGTGAGCTGTGCGATCTTGAACTCGTTACATATTCCCCTTGAGCCCCCACTTCCTTATCTAAACCGGAGGTGATTATGTATACAGACCTCAGAAATTGCTTTAAAGACTAAATGAAATCATTCTTGTAATCAGACTGCTCAATATGTTACACGCTCAGGAGCAGGGGTCGGGGAGGGGAGGTGTACAAGGAAAGTGACTCGTAATAACCAGACATTCCTGCACTGGGTCCCTTGCATGCAGAGAGAAGGGCGAGCTCAGTATGACGCTGGGGTTGACTTTCTACAATCTGCTTGCCTATTTTTTTTTTAACATTTGCTCTCTTTAAACTTGACAACGTATTCTTTTGGCACTTTTAAAGACGCCACAGTGGTATGAGAGCAGTGGACCCTGCTTCTTTCAAAATAACATCAGGAGGAAAGGTGCTATTGCCCATCAAAGCTGTAAAGTGGCAGCGCCTGCCCATCCCTCCTCCTGAGGCTCAAGAGAAAAGTCCATTCAGTCCAAACCCCAGTGCGAATCCGTAATTCCTCTAAACCTACAAGATTTCGAGAACGCTGTTTCTGAGCAGAATATAGTAGGCAGTGCTCCCGATCCAAAAACTAGGAAAATAAAAACATCGTTTTTTTCTGCAAACACTTCTTAAAAGCTTTACTATTTAAACGTTTCATTCCTTTTTTCCTCCCAGTTTTATTGATATAATTGGCATTTAACGTCATATTCATTTTAGGGATGTGATATAACGATTTGATACGTGTATATATTGTGAAATGATTGCCACAATAAGCTTAGTCCACAGCCATTACCTTGCATAGGTACAAATTTTTTTCTTGTAATGAGAACTTTTAAGATCTACCCTCGCAGCACATTCGAAATACACAATGCGGTGTTGTTAACTATAGTCCCCATGCTGCACATCGCATCCCAGGGCTTATTTATCTTTTTTACCTCTGACCTCCTTCACCCATTACCCGCATTCCCCCACTCCACTATTTCTAGCAACCACCAACCTGTCCCCTGTATCTGTGAGGTTTTTTTAGATTCTCTATATAAGGAAGATTATACAGCATTTGTCTTTTTCTGTCTGACTTAGTTCACTTATCATAATGCCCTCGACATTCATCCATGTTATTGCAAACAGCAGGATTTCCTTCTTTTCTTTTGAGGAATAGTATTCCTTGTGTGTGTGTGTGTGTGTGTGTGTGTGTGTGTGTACACATACACCACACTTCCTTTATTCATCCATCTATGGACACTTAGGTTGTTCCCATGTCCTGGTTATTGTAAACAAAGCTGCAATAAACATGGGGGGTGTGGATATCCTTTCAAGACAGCGATTTCGAAGAACATCATAGTTCTAACGATAATAGATTGTTGTAGCCGCCAAGAGGACTAGATGAGTTAAACTTCAAGAAGGAAAGAGAGCCGAGGTGGGCTGAGGTCACCAGCCATTTTCTTTGCCGCACCCGAGCACAGGCAGAGAAGAATCCAGAGTGGAAACGAAAGGAGAGCTTCCGACGGCCACGTGGCTGACACACGGGTATGAACCCAGAAGGGTCCCGAACACACGGCCAGTTTTACACACAGGACATCTGCTTTATGCTTATGCTGCATGTGGGCTTCAGTGCCTTGTCTTGAAGAGCTGAATGAAATCTCCAACTATCTGCTGTATTAAGCTGCCCTTGTGGCTCTGTGAACAGAAGCCCACGGCAGGGCACCACTGCCAAAGAAAGCGACCAAGAGAAAGTGGGGGAGGCCCTTTACCGCCTCGTCGCTTCCCAGAGCCTGAAGCCCTCCCAGAAAGGCTGCAGCCCGCCTTCCTTCACCACTCCCTGTGTCCCAGTCGCCCAGGGACAGATGCTCCAGCTAACATTTAGAGAGGGAAAGAAGGGTAGAGGTGATCGAAGATGTACTGACTTCCTTCTCTTTTATGGCTGGGTGGCAAGCGATAGTCAAAGATGATACGCCAAGTCACACTGGTAAAAGTATTTGAAAGTGCTGAGAGACAAACTAAAAAGTGTGTGTGCGCATGTGCGTGTGTGTGTGGCATACACCCATTTACCGCATTGCAGAGGGAAAGGAGAAACGTAGGGAAAGTCGATTAGAGTAATTGCATTAACATTCATGGCCAGTACAGGGCATTATCTAAAACAATAACGGATAAAGTGCATACTATGAAGTTACTGTCATAAAGATAACCACAAGGACAAAAATGCAAACCGTCCGATTCGTCAGGAGGAATACGAACACAAACTAAAGCGACAACAGCGAAATATACCGACTGTGCGTTTTGAAATAATAAAAATAGAAAGCACAGCAGCATGAGCGGAGACCATTTGGAGCGACCGCTTTCTTGTTCTCACGGAGAAGAGATGCGGAGGTCCGCTGGCCGGCCTGCAGCCGCGGCTCTATGATTGTGACCCTTATGTGTTTCTACCCAGCCATCCTTAACCTCTGGCTTTCATCCTTTGAAATCTCACGGTAGCAACATGACTACTCAGGCAGGTGGCAAAAAAGGGAAGGGCAAAGGGCAAACATTATGCCAGTTCGGCCTGCCTCTTTTAAAGTGCCTGGATGAGTAACTGGCACGTAGTAAGTTTTATCTGTTGAATGTGCAGAATGAATATGTTTTTCATGATCCTGCTGGGTTAGATGCCACCTTATTCCTTTAACCTACCCTAGGCTCAACCCTACATTGTACACTTAACACGTTTTGAAATGTCCCATTTATTTGTCTCTCTCCAGTACAAGATTTGTCTCTAGATTTCCTAATACCTAGTCCAGTGACCAGCACCCAGTAAGCACTCGATATATATTGGCTGACTAGTTGAACAAATTAGTGTAAGCCTCAGTCCTGAAGCCCTTTTTTAACAAGTTATTTTTTTTTTTTTTGTACCTCATACACACCAAGTGTTGTTCCAAACATTGGAGCAAAACAAACTCATTCTTGAAATCACATGTGAAAAGTTTGTTTCAAAGAAATTTGCTTTGCTTGTAGAGTTTGACTGAAAGACTTTAGATTCTACTAGAGCCTGCAGACAGAGACCCAGAAACCCTCGGCTTTCAACTACCCATCAATTCGCTCTACGCTTTCTTCTAATTTCATGAAGAAAGACGGTTTAGACAAAGGTTTCACAGAGAAATAGGGTAGCCATATTCCATTGGCACATTCAGAAGCCAACAAAGTTAGGGAAAGGTAAAGACCGAAGAGAGAAGAGAAGAATGTTTGGGCACAAAAATTCAAGGGTTTCAGCAGAAAAAAAAAAAGTAAATTTAAAAGATAGGTAAAGGAGACCAAGAGATATCACAGCTGCCCAGATCTTCCTCCTCTGAATTGACTGATGTTGGATTTGGTAGTTGGGTACGGTTTCTGCTAGGAAAAAAGCAAAAACGAAAACAAAACAAAACGAAAAACTCCCTCAACCTTTCAAACCTCTTTTATAGTTAGTTCTAAAGTGATGAATGTATAAAACAACTTTTCTCACAAAAAGAGAAGTGAAATGATGACATTTTCCCTGGCATTACTTCATTGTCTTTAAAACTATCCCAAATCAAGGGGAAATTCTGTATAAAGGGTGGGGGGAATCCTAAAATACTGATCATTTTTTAGGTCGCCTCAGAAGTTTTTAATTTTCTACACATGGGGAGTAATGATTCATTTAATGATGCAAAAGATGAATGATAAAATGCAACTATCTGCAAGGTCTTTGTTTTAAAGGATGTGATCCCCAGGAATGAACGGGGTTGTGTAATTCATGCCGTAACGACGATACTGTAAAGAGGTTTCTCTTTTCTCAGTCATCAGTGCTGTTCCCCGGTAGGCAGTGACACAGGAGAGGGACAGGCCCGTTTCGGAGATCGTCCTGGAGAATGCAGGTCCCACCATAACATTTCTGACCCTTAGCCCATCCAGACCTAGCTCCCCCGCTTTCTTGCACACGTCCAGCCTCCTGCTGCAATGCGATGCAAGCATTGCTAATCCCCTCACTCTGTGTGCATTGCCCACTCATTCTTTCACATGGGGGAGGCCTTGCTTAAACAAACTGTGTGGAAAGAAACTCAGGCTAGAAGAATGGAACAAACTCCCACACACACACCAGGCTGCTTTTAATATTTCTATGCACTGTCTTGGGTGTGTTAAAATCTTACTGTCTCAACCAAGAGCCTGATCAAAAGAGACTCACAGGGAAACAAGCCTAAACAAGATACCAAATCCAGATAAGATAGAATTTAAACCCTCATAATGACCAAAAATAAATTCTCAAAGTAAAAGTTACCTAATCTTAAAAAAAATGGAAAGCATATAGAAGTTTGAAATTATAGCTCCTGACTTTCCATATCATCTGAGACAAAAGATTATACGAGATTATGAGCTTGTTCTAAATCTGAGTCCCCACCAAATATACTGCCCTGGTTTTCTGTTTCTATGAGTCCAAGTGAAAATAAGACAAAATACACGGGAGAAGAAAGCAGAGATGAGGAGAGACTAGAAGAGGGGGCTATTCACACTTTGGGAGGCCGCTGCCTCGGGAAGTGTGGCGGCCATGTTCCCTCTATTTGCAACTATCTTTGGTCTCATGCAAACTCATAACTAACAAACACTCTGAGGCCTTTTTAGGCTTAGCTGAGCTTTGAAGGGTTTGCTTGGCATTATCTTTTATTACCTAAGGTACCCCCAGCATCCCTCCAGTTACCTTCCTGTTTGCCTAAACTGCCCAATACTCAAAATGGGGTCGCTGACACTGGGAACCATGAAAAGTTTAATAACAGAATCTACAACAGAACTGGCTCCCACTCCTGATTCAAACTGAAATAACTTTGCTCTTTCCAGACTCATTACGGATTCGCTCAAAAGCTGGAGCTGGGTAAAGTCTGTGTTGGGAGTGATCAATACCTCTAGGTAGAATATCTAAAAAGCAGATGGCAAGAAAATTAGATTGGGGTTGGCAGAAATAGTCTGTGATATTTCCACATCATGAACATCTAAATGTGCATTTGTACATTTGTTTAACCTATTAATTTACAGAAGTACACTAAGAGAAAAGGAGACCCATGATAAATAAGTATTGATAGAGAAATTAATAGGCAGAAGCTTGGCCCCCTGCATGCTCAGATGCAATGCAGGGCAAGCTCTGCAATTGAAGTGGCTGAGTCGCCAAGTTAATTGAGTTTTAGGAAAAAGTCAGGGCAAAGGGCTCCAATGTAGAAATATAAACGAAACACATACTGCCTATAATAAATTCTATCTAAATCCTGATTTTTTCAAGGTCTAGTTTTTATCACTATAGAGTCTCAAAAGGAGCAAAATCTCCCTATGCCATTGCCAGAACTGCAAGTGGATTAATGGTCATCTTTGACCTCTGCACAGAAGAAACAGATAAGAAGCCAGCTGATCTGATCAAAGTCACAGAACAGGCCAAAGTTAACGGCTTGGTTTTGAACCCACAGCCCTTTGAAAGGCAGCAACATTAACATGTTACTGGGATTCAGTGGACTCAAAGCCTTTCAGTTAATTAAAAAATAAAAGAAAACTAGGATAATACATGAAAAGGCATGGAGCAGGCACAGGACACAGTGGGGCATCACAGACAACTTGTACCCACAATAGCAGTACCATCATGCTAAGAGTGGCCACTAGCTCTTGACTTAAAGATGCCAACTCAAGTAGGAAGATGATGACTTATTTTGAGAATATGACTCTTATGATGAAGTAAATGTCCAAAAGGTCTGACATCAATACTTGATCAAAAATAAATATGTAAAGAAAATCAAAAGGAAAACATCAGAAAAGACATGAAGAAAGTACAGAGAATGTCATCGTGAGAAATAAGTGACATGGCTTTGGAAAGAACAAAGCGCATCAGGCAAACGTGTTGGATTTTTCTAGGAAAAATCACATAATGGGGAAAAACGAAGCTAATACGTTACTTCTGTTAACTGTTGCTAATGTCTAGTAAAAACAAAGGCGAGTTGCTGGACTAGTGTCACCTGTTCCAAAAGGTGCCTTTATGAAAGACCTACATTAGGACCTGTCTTCACTAACTGAGGAAGATTTTCACATTGAGAATAAAAAAAGGCAAACACAATACAATATGTATATGACATATTATTGAACTGTACACTTGAAATCTATATAATTTCATTAACCAATCACCCCAATAAATTTATTTGTTTAAAGTACAAATAATAATAAAATCTACAAAAAAGAAAAGGCGAAGAGTGAAAATAGAGTTCGGCATTTGTTTTGCAGCGTGCGCCCCCAGCAGTGAGAGTGGCCCCAACGAGCCCCTTTCCCAGAACGATGCTCAGAGCCTCAGCGTCCAGCTGCCGTAGCTTTTAACTGTGCCCACTGGCATCTGTGCTTTCTCTTGATTTATTTCGTGCATCTGTTAGCAAGATGCATCCTAAGGTGATTGCTTCTTGCTTTATATCCTTTTGGCTTACCAAAGGTGTCATGGAACACTCTACTTTCAGACAGCAGGGAAACGTAATACAGTCATTTATTGAAGTTGTTCCCTAATAATTAAAATATACTTTCCTTTACAAATTGCTTCTCCATGCTGACCTTTGTGTCTTTGCTTTTGCATTTATGTCTTGTGTTAGGTAACAGAACATTCCAGCCCAACTACAAATAATACATCAATGTTCTTATGGCATAGTTTTCCATTCTTAGATTTGGGAATAAGACAATTATTTCAGTACTTACTAAGTTTTATTTGCAAAGCATAGTCAAGTAGAGCCCGACATGACTTACTCTCCACTGTTGAAATGATTATAATTATGAGATGATCATAAATGAAAGTGATTCCAATATGGGGGAAGTATACTAGAAATAATATTAATCAAAGTTTTCTTTAGTTCCTTGAAGGATGACTTGGAAGAGAGGTCTATTAATGATAAGTTTATTGGTAAGATGAGACCTAGGGTGAATAAGGTTTACAGGATCCCATGAACCCAGTACACTGAAGGTTGGTTTTCTCATAATCTCTTAAATTATAGAAAGGAGGTGTTCAGTGTTGACTAAAAGCAGATTAGAACAGGATGAGAAAAAGAAACTAGATTCTTATCTCATTCAGTTTGCATTTATTGAGATCATGAATTTCACCAAGTTGCAAATATCTTTTTTTTTACTAAAAGCTGTCAGCTGATTTCTTTTTTTAGAAAATAAAGTTAGAAGCAAGTCTAAAATATTTAATCCTTTTACTCACAAATAACCTAGAGTTGGCATCAATGTCCCCATCAATGTTCTACATGGACATAGAGAAAAATCCTTCCAAATGCACCTTTGTTGAAGCTTTTCAAATAAATTTTATGAAATGTAGCTGCAACACTGTAGGCAGCCCTGCCTATAAGCCTGGAGGCTTCAGGAGCCAAAAAAGACCCAGGAAGTGAGCTTTCATCTTAAGTGAATTGCTATGCTAATTTAATAACTTATTTCAGAGCCCCCTTTAAACTCTGCAAAGCTTCCTGTTGACAGATAGAATCTATCCTTCCATGATCTTTACGCATGGAAGAGGTATCTACTTGTTGATGACCAGCACCTCTACTGCAGTCTCGTGTGCTTTCCAAGGGGTGTTGATCTCAAATGCAGAAACTGGCAGAGACTAGATTCATGTTGATTTTCTGGAAAATGGTCACAGCTCTTCTGCCAGAGTTAATTGCTCCTTTTGATTACTTGCTTAAACATCTGTCTGCCCGGCCACACCATGAACAGAGATTCATTCACCTTTCTATTTGCAGTACGTGTGTCTGATACCTTGTAAGACTTTCAATGGGTCAAAATTTCTGTTCATGTCACTGATTCTTACGTATGGATGTATTTTTACTTTTAAGATACATACCTGTGACAGAGGACCTGAATAGACACTTTTCCAAAGGAAGACATACAGATGGCCAACAGATATATAAAAAATGCTCAGTTATAAAGGAAATGCAAATCAAAACTACAATGAGATACCACCTCACACCTCTTAGAATGGCTGTTATCAGTAAGACAAGAAATAGAAAGTACTGGCAAGTATAAGGAGAGACAAGAACCCTCATACCCTGCTGGTGAGGATGTAAATTGGTGCAGCCACTATGGAAAACACTATGGAGTGAGTTTCCTCAAAAAAAATAAAAATAGAGCTTCCATATAATCCAGCAATCTCTCTTCCGGACATCTACTCAAAAAATTGCAAGACTCTTACTCATAAAGATATATGTACCCCCACATTTATTACTGTATTATTCACAATAGCCAAGACATGGAAACAACCTAAGTGCCCTTCAATGGATAATTGGATAAATAAGATGTGGTACGTATATATAATGGAATATTACTCATCCCTAAGGAGGAGGAAATATTGCCATTTGTGGCAACACAAATGAGTCTGAGTCTTAGGAGTATTATACTAAGTGAAATAAATCAGACAGAAAAGGACAAGAACCATCTGATTTCACTCATATGTGGGATGTAAAACAGAAAGCAACAAATGAACAAACAAAATAAATATACACACCAAAAAATGAACTCACAGACACAGACAACACAACAGTGGTTACCAGAGAGGAAGGGTGGGGAAGGGGAGGACGCAAAGGGTAAAGGGGTCAAATCCATGGTGACAGAAGGAGACTAGACTTCGGGTGGTGAGCATGCAATGGTGTAGACAGATGTCATTCGTAAAGTTGTATACCTAAAATTTACATAATGTTATCAACCAATGTTTCCCCAATAAATTGAACTTTAAAATGCAAGCCAATAGTTTTTTTAAATGATACAATTTTGTATTCATTATCGTCCTTTTTCCCCAAAGTGCTTAATGTCTCCAACAAAATTTCATTGATATTATAAAGGCTAGAGATCATTTTGATCAATATCAAGGATGAAAAATTTATTCAGCGAAGCATTTCCTACTAAGATTCAGTTAGTTGGAGTGAATGGAAATGAAACATAAAATCAACCCAGCAAAGATTAAAATTTTCCTCAACAAATGGATAACCATAATCTGAAAGTGTTTTACTAAACCAATCTCTTAGACATTTTAAAATAAAATACTGGGATTTTAGGCAGGGAAACTATTCTGTATGAAACTGTAATGGTGGACACATGTCATCACACGTTTGTCAAAACCTTCAGGATGTAGAGCACTGTGAGTGAGTGAACCGCAATGTAAACTAAGGACCTTGGGTGATGATGATGTGTCAGTGCACGTTCATCATCGGTCAAAACAAATTCACCACACTGATGTGGGATGCTGATGGTGGGGAGGCTGTGGGGGTGGAGGGCATATGTGGGAATTCTCTGTACTTTCCGCTCAATTTTGCTGTAAACCTAAAATTGCTCTAAAAATAAAAGTGTAGTGTGTGTGTGTGTGTGTGTGTGTGTGTGAGAAAGATAACACCAAGACCCCACACGAAGTATTCCTTTTCTTAGGGCTCCAACCTAGTTACTTAAGCATAATTTCACAAAGGAACTAGGCCAACAAGAATACGTTTGTGAGAGCCACTGTTTGTTCTATTTATTGGCTTTTATCAACTCCTCTACGATTTCAACCAAGATCACTGACTCAGTCAACTTACTATTTGATCATTTGCCTTTTCTTACTGAGTTTCACAAGGAGGAGCCAGACAGGGACACTGTGCAGTTGATAAGGAACTTTCAGTGCCTTGTCATGGACTCATCGATCCTTGCAAACACAGCTTCCTAAATTTGCCTAGCTCTGGCACATACAGCTTTGCATGTGCTAGCAAGCAGCTTTTGAGAGAGTGGCTTTTTTATTGTGCCACTGAGGTGGCTTTGACAGCCAACTGCAAATACAAGGATTTCAGATGGACCCTCTCTATTAGGAGTTTAATTCTCCATTTCAGCTTAGAAGCATGAGATTGCAATTGCTTATATATGCCTGAGCTTGAAAGTCTATATCGAGGTAGCAAAAGGTTGGAGGTTTAAAGAAATTAAGAGGCGAATATTTATCTCTGTCTCAGATCAGAGTTTCCTCATGTGGTGTCAAGGGAACATTATTTTTGCAAACTATTTTCCCTACCTAATGAGAGTTCATTCTCAAAAATCTTAGGAAACCACTGCATAGTCTACCTCTTAGACACTAAAGAGTGTGCATTCACATAGTAAAGGCTCTCAGAAGACCTGCAATGATCAATTTAAGAATCTTATTCAACTCTGACTAAACATTTCCCAAACTTATGTGGCTGTATAACTTTTGCTGCTGCAAAAGGACATGTATGTACACTGACACACGGAACTACCAATGTAAATTATGTGAGGTCAATAATGCTTGTTAATGACCAAAGGGACTAGTAAACATACTTTGGAAACTGTCAGTATATGTGGATAATAATAATAACAGTGGGACATTAAAAAAACACATTACGTCTACGGCCATGCCACTCTGAACACTCCCGATTCCGTCTGATCTCGGAAGCTAAGCAGGGTCGGGCCTGGTTAGTACTTGGATGGGAGACCACCTAGGAAGACCAGGTGCTGCAGGCGTAAAAAATAAAAAATAAAGGATTGTAAGCTAACAAGGTCTTTGCAATCTGTGAGGTCAACCAAGGGTTGCCTAAATAAATAAATAAAGAAAGAAAGAAAGAAAGAAAGAAAGAAATATAAAAAATAAAATAAATTAGTTAAAAAATAAAAATACATATTAAATTACGTTTCTTTAACGTAACTGACAACTATCTACAGGAAGGAGGAGATAAATGCGAGCTAAACAAACATGAGAAGCTGAAGATTTGAAATGAAAAGTTAAGTAGAGACTGAACCACAAGAAATATACAAACACATGCCTTTATGTCATTAGTCTTTGAGCCTCATCATTTATGTTTTGATCACAAAGTACCCACCTCCACTCACTAGTTCTCTTTCTTAATGCATCGTGATGTTCTTTTGAACATCAAAGGACACTTGCTACATACAACATAATTCATGTTCATGGCTGTGTAGGAAGTGAATTTTAAAATATTATAAATGTGATTCCTTCACATATTTTTTATCCTGATGATAGAACCAAGGTAGGAAAAGTAATACTCTCCTCCTTTTTGTCAGCTTTACCTATTACTGTCAGAAGCCCTTCTAAGTAAAATGTGTTTTGTCTTTTCAGGGGCAAAACCCAGTGGAGATTTAAGTTAAACTAGACACAATAAATAAACCACACTCTCTATATAAACTCTGTAAGAGCTAATATTACACTAATCCCTCCACCCTAATCAGTGATGAGTCATCTAATTCCTTGGGATTTTAAAAAATCCTTAATCTTAATTAAAGCTACACTTAACTCTTCAGAGATACTGCCAAAATTCAGAAGTGGATCGTCCAGAAGTACACATTATTCGCCTCTCCAAATACACTCTTATTTTACCATGAACAGTTTTTCCTCTGATACTATGCAATTCGTATCAAAATGCTTCATATTATTCTTATTTTTGTGTTAACTGCACTTTTATTTGTTTATCATTTTATTTTAATTTTATTTATTCTTATCCTAAGCAGTAATATACAAAAAAATCAAAATCTGATCGATTAGTTATATTTTTAATAAATGTTAAAATCCGGGTACCCCTTAAAATCATCTTGTATGTCACCAGTAGAATGTCTGGCACGCACCTGGGAAAACACAAAGAAATTTCTGCCATGAACTATCGAAATTCAAAAAAAAAAAAAAAGGATTTGTCTACCTTACACTGCTTCCTGAAAGAAAAAAATACACTTTTTAAAACACTGCGATCAGATGAATTTTATACCCAAGTACTAACAAAGCATTGAGAGAATATATCTCCCTTGTGTTGAGTTTCTATGTGACACAACAAATATACCAAAAGATGCAATTTTCATAAAGACACAAGCATCCCCTAGAACCAAAGACTGACACTGCTAATGCTTTAGATGTGTGTGTGTGTGTGTGTGTGTGTGCGCACGCACACGCGCGTGTGCTTCAGTGTCTTATTTTCTTCCTTTCTTTCTAATCAAAGTGACCTATTCTCGTTTGGTTAAGTTTCAACCACAAAACATCACTGTGCGTTTTCTTTCTTTCTTTTTTTTTTTTTTTTCAGATATACGTCACAGCCCAGTGAGAAAGGGGGAACTTCAGCCTCTGTGGTAACATCACTTGATAAACAGACTCACTGAACAGCACGAGCCTGTTTGCCTTCGCTATATAAAGCAGCAGAGACGTTGACAAGCAGATATTGGCTTGTGAGGACTACGCGAGCAGCAGCCATCCACACGCCAAGCTTAGACAGAATGCCGGGCATGTTCTTCTCTGCTACGCCGAAGGAACTGAAAGGAACTGACCGTTCACTTCTAGACGACAAAACACACAAAAGGAGGCCAAAGACTTTGTAAGTTCCTTCAGTGTCTCACTTTGTGAATTTTGACTTATCCTTAATGCCAGGAAAACAGAGAATGAATGGAAGAAAACATGAGCAATTAGTTTAGCTAGATCAGAGCCATTACCGGTTCAGAGCTCTAAGTGTATTTAACTATAGGCAAAAATGAATCGCTTTTGGGCGTTCCATTAGGTGGGAATTTTTCCAGACTTAAATTGGCTTAATCTTAATATAGCAACATATCATATCAACAATTTTTATTATTGTCTTATTCCCTGAAGAAGTTTATTTCAGGCTGTTTTCTTTTTCACAAATGAAATGTTTTCTAGTGAGGAACTATGTGTTCACTTTTGTATCTTTTGCAGTGGAATGGACGTGAAAGCGTATCTGAGATCTGTGATCCCCCATCTGGAATCTGGAATGAAGACCTCCAAGTCTAAGGACATGTACGTACACTGACACACAGGACTATCATAAAAGTGGCCTATGCATCTGCTCTGTATTCTAGCAAGAGATTTATACTGCACGAAAGGGACTTTATTGCTTTTATGTAATAAGCCTAAGGAGATTAGCACTTTACTACCAACGTAAATTAAATAGGAGCTTGTGTGTATCCACATACTTGCTGTTTATTATACTGTTGGAGTATAGGTACTTGGATTTTTTTTCCAGATTTTATTGGCAAATATTGTCATATAGCAAATCTATATGAAATTTCTTTTCAATAGTAATTCTAAAGGAAATTTTATTTTCTTATAGATGAATTTTAATAAAATTCATTGAAACTATGGTCTTAGTTTTTGACGTTATAAAAATGCAGCAGCCATTCTGATTTTACCTGTGCTTATGAAAAAAATATATATTTTTTACTAATTTATGTAAATCTTATCCCCTGCAGACTCTCTGCTGATGAAGTACTGCAGTGGTCTCACTCTCTGGAAAAACTTCTCTCCGACCCAAGTACGTATAGATTAACTGCTGGATGTGTCTGGGTTTAGCGCAATGCATCATTGATAGCCTCATTAAGATACAGTACTCTGGAGAGGGGAGTGTGTGGAAAGCTGTATTGTAGTTTTTCTGTAGTCACTGAGAGTTTCACCATATTATGCCTCGTGGTCGTGTAATGTTCACTTAACACTCAATTCTGCCACTGACAACTTTGCCAAGACAATTAGGTGTTTTCATGGATCATTATAGGAGAAAAATTAAAAATTAGGCTGGGGTTTTGAACATTTAAAGTTTTGCAAAATAAACCAAATCCCTCAAGATGTGACCTGATATTCTGAAAGCTACCTAAAGAATGTGTTTTTGTGCCGTTGGATCTAAGGAATAGGATTCATTCATTCGATTCATTATTTTATTGTTCATAACTCATTCATTCAGCCCACTTTTATGTGGCAAGCATTTTAGAAGCAGGAAGTATTCAAAACAAAGACACAATGTCTGGCTGCTCTGAAGGCAGTTAAGACACATAGTATATAATTGCATTATATATAACAAAACACACGTTATAACAGATAAGGTAAAGACAATTTTTAAAAACAGTCTTATGGGGCATTTCTGATGAAAGCAGGTAAAGAATGTCATCAGCTTGCCTTGCCCTCATGTGACTAGTGCAGGTCTGTTGGGATTAGGACCCTGATGAGAGGTGAATATGAGCAGTTTGTCTCTATCTAGAGGGTGGGTTCCCCCTCTTCTCTCCATAAACTCCCTAAGGAGCCTCAATTGGGAATCAAATGGTTCAACCTCATTCATGACTTAGTTTCTGATTCAGCCAAACAAACGAACAGCATAGCAATGGCTCATCTGAAAGTCTCAGTAACACTAGCAAATATAATAGGTAATATATAGGCCTCACATTTTCTGACTAATATACACTGGATGGGGAAATTATATCTGTTAATAATTAACATGATGCCAATGCCCTTTGTCAATGTTTGCTTCCTTAAAATATTCCATATACAAAAATGGATTGTTTTGTGAGCAGTAGCAGCGAATTTTAATTTAATTAGCAGATGGAAGCAAAGCATTTTTGGAGCCACCACTAGGCAGCGACAGGACTGTGTGGCCCCAGAAAGACTATACATGAAGAAATGTCTGAGACGTTCCCACCTCTACAAACTGGGGCGCAGTTGTTTTCAGCAGCGGTCAACTCTCACCTCTGTACCTAGAGAATGCAATAGTGTTTTCCTTGCAAGTTTCTGCTTCAAGTTATTCATTTATTGGCACGATTACTATAAGTATCTCACCCCTCCTTCTTTCTTTTTAGCTGGTCGAGATGTTTTTGGAAGTTTCCTGAAGTCTGAGTTCAGCGAGGAGAATATTGAGTTCTGGCTGGCTTGTGAAGATTATAGAAAAACAGAGTCCGATCTTTTGCAGAAGAAGGCAGAAAAAATATACAAAGCTTTTGTGCATTCAGATGCTGCTAAACAAGTGAGTATTAAGTTCATTATCATTATTTTACATGTACAGGAAATTAGATACGGAAATAACACTCAATATAACTAGCAAGATGGAATCCTTTTTAAGTATCATGATTTCAATGCTATATATGTAGGTATATTTATATAGTTTGGTGCGATGATAATCTTATTTGCTATATTTGTGACAAGATTGGATGAAAGACTGATTTTACAAAACCAGCTAACATGATCGGATTGGGGTGAGATGCACTGGTGTGACCTCATCGTGGATGAGGATAGAAGACAGAATAGTGTAACACACATGCTGCAGCAGCAGAAATATTTCCAGGCGGTAGCAGTGCCTACCTTCCGGTTGAATATTCTTGGTGCAAGCAAAAAGACAGCTGCACAAAGTCTCTCTCCTCCTATAGATCTTAAATGTCCCCTTGTATGGATATTCAAATTTTTCACGTCTGCCTCTTTTGCATCCCCCAACTATATGATGAATTAACTTGGAGCAAAAACTTTTTTGATATTTCTTTTTAACTCCTCCACACCTAGGATAGGAGTGGTTTAGAATGGGCATTCCAGAGATATTTGAACAGGTTTAAATGTGGGCTTAATGCCACTATCTTGAGGTGCTTCAAAAAACACTGTAATATCATGAAATATGCAATGAACTGGGAATTTATTAACTAATGACGATTTTCTTCTTAGATCAATATCGACTTTCACACTCGAGAATCGACAGCCAAGAAGATTAAAGCTCCAACCTCCACGTGTTTCGATGAAGCCCAAAAGACCATCTACACGCTCATGGAAAAGGACTCCTACCCCAGGTTCCTCAAGTCAAATATATACTTAAATCTCCTGAATGACCTTCAAGCTAACAGTCTAAAGTGACCGTTTCCTGGCTGCAGGGAATCAAAGATGGTATCAAGTGCAGAAGGAATGCGCCTGGATGGCTCCCTAGGTGAACAACATGGCCTTTTGGGGCCACTCGACAGTCCAGGGAAAGGACAAATGACTCAGAAAGGATTACTGTGGAAGTTATCCAGGCGCGGGGGTGAAGAAGCACGAGATGAAAACTGAGAGACAGTAGAAGGAAGGAGACACTGTGGTACTGTCATAACATGCGGTGGATCTATGGACCAGAAAATCATGCAGAACTGAGAAGGCTGGGTAACTCTAGTCACACAGGAACGGTGAAGAAAGTCTTTAAAACTGATTAAGGCATATGCTGTAAGCCTCAAGGTCAACTGACACTTACGCTGCGTATTATTATATAGAGATTCTCTTGAGCTGCTGAACTCTCTGGAACTCGAACAGTGTGTGGATTGAAATCGCCATTGCTGTTACTGACACAAAGTTTTTCTGGTGTTGTTTTGTTTGTTTGATTGCTTTGGGCTTGAAAGAGATGAAGAAGTGAATAATGTATTTAACGTAAGCTATTGCTCTTAAAACTTAAAAGTCAGAATATATTTGTAAATTAAATTATTATAGTGTCAGTAATAAATGTGAATTTTGCATTAAAAGTATAGAGAAGCAGTTTCTGTTCAATCTTTCTTGACGTTTTTTAAAAATGGGCACTTATTCCTCAGATTTAACACATTTTAATCAAGAGTCTTTTGCTTTCTATCGTTTCTTCAACATCAAAAACTATCATCTAATTAATCCTATGTTTTAAGTATTATGTATATGTATTGGACAGAATTCATTAGTTTTCTCTCTGCTATCACAATGCATAACATCAGACAAAATATAATATGCTCTCATATAGTCAATCTTCAAACTGATGAGAAATTGAAGAAGTCGTTTAAAAAGAAATGGAAAAATTGTTTTAAGAAGTAACTTAATTAGCAATTGATAGTTTATGGAGATTCAAAGTTTATCAAACCCAAATATATTTCCTCATTTACTGTTTACAGCAATCCTGTGAAGCCTAGGAGTCAGGAAGATTAAGTCACTGGTCCCCAAGTTTAGCTAACTATCAGAATGATCTTGAATGTTAAAAAACAAAACAAAACATAGATTTTAGGGCCCTGCACCAGAATGACTAAAACATAGTCTCCAAGGGATAGGGTATAAAAATCTACATTTTAAAAGCAAATGCCAGGTGATTCTGAAAATGATATAATACACAATTGGGAACCCTAGGGACAGTCACACTGCCAGGGATCAATTGCACAGAAATCTGACTACTCACTCTGTGCTCCTTCTACTATGTGATATTGCCCCCTACTGACAAGAAGGCGTTACCTAAATCTCTCAAGTCTGCAACAGTCCTAAGTGTCACCTAAGTGGGAAATTAAATCACTCTGTAGGGATCACCTACAGAGAGCAGAAAAATAATCAAGATGATGCATATCCCAGCAGAGCCTGTACGGCTGCATCTTCCCATGCACCTGCATTTCATATCGAATTGAATAATCAGCCATCTACACACCATAATGGAGTCCTATGGATATTCTCCGTATAGGCCTTTCTAGTCATCAGGCACACAGTGAAGGTATGGGGTAATTTTAAATCAGATTTAAAAGTATTATTCTTGAATTTCCATGGGACAGAATCCCAGATGGCTCCACCTAAAGTTTTATTCCTTGGCTTAACAGGTCGTATGATAATAGAAGCTTAGGAAGGGAGTCCAGCTTCATCATCATCACCATCACCATCACCATCATCATCTCTATCATCATCAACATCACCACCACCACCGCCACCACCATGATCATCTTTATAACCATCAAGTGTTTCTCTCCCCTACTCATTCCATCACCAAACAGTGGTAATCTTCCTTCTACAATCAATGTGTGTAGCTGGCATGTCACTTGCTCTTTTTGTATTACCCCTTGCCCTAGCAGAGGCTCCCATTGCTTGCTAACTCATGTGACTTGTTTTCCCTCTTTCTAGCCTCTTTTCTTCAATTCATTCTCTTAGAATAGGCAGGAACATCACGTTCTGAAACACAGATTCGGCCATGTCATTTCCCACGACATACAAAATGAAGTTCAAATTTCTCCTTCGGGAATTCAAAACTCTTCCAGTAAGAGCCATGGGCTACAACTCCCATTACTCCCCTCTGGGTACCCTTCCTATCTTGATGTCGTACTGGATTAATTGCCTCTTCTTGAGCTAGCTCTGGTCTTCACTATCTTCAGGCCTTTGGTTAATCTCCATCTAAAATTCCTTTTCCTACCTCCTTCTAGTTTTGAAACTCTAACCAATTATCCAAAGCCCGGGAAGAAAAACTCTTCCATTAAGGCTTTCTAACACTTTATATCGCTATGTTGTTATTTTCAATGTCTAATGGAAGTGAACTGAATCCATATAAACACAAGACACTCTGCTCCTATTTCTAGTACTACTGTCACATTAAATACTCCAGGTCCTCAGACTGTGCACCGTGAGAAGAACAGCTGGTCACAAAATGAATGCTTTGGTCTTTGTCTTGATAAGATGCCGCATTAAAGAGCCATCAATTTTTGAATAGATGGTCAAAACAAACAACTAAAACACCTCTTCATTTTCAAAAAAAAGTCATCATGGCTGCCAAGATTCAAGAAATTGTAAAATAATTGAAAAGATAATTTTCTTTTCACTGGCATTGTTTGTTATGGTGTGACTTTCTTATAAAGTGACTCACAAGGATGTGATTATCGCTGGTGACATCTACTATTTAAAGAAATCTGATCCAATTGCTTGACCTCAGATCGCGGGCTGTGCTCTGCTGTAATAGTAAAGCAGAATCAGTTGACAATATGCTTTAAAACTCATTCATTTAAAAAATGCTTTCCTTGGACTTATTTTATATTATTTCTAATATGTGTGTCATAGAAAACTAGGAATCTAAGGAGGTAGGAATGAGAGTAGTGATATACCCCATGATGTCTATTAAAAAGTACTCATTAACCCATTTAGCTCGCATAGGATAAATTAAAGTTCAACTTTCTTTCTGTGTACAAACACAGGCTATATTACATTAGCAGAAATCCTTGATGATTTATTGTTGATAATAAGAAATTCTGGAATATGTGAAGGCAGAAATAGAATAAACAATGGTTTAAATGACCACAGATATAAATAACTGCTATTATACACAGAGGTAGAAGTTCAAGACCAGCATGAAATCAATATCTATAGAACAAAAATCAAACACACACACACACACACACACACATACACACACGTCCATCCTTTTTGCTGAGACCAGTATCTTCAAAGCTAAAAATGTATCATCCGACTGGCAAAATTTTGTATCTCACTCTATGTCTGACCTAAAAAACTTTTTTACAAGTTAAGTCAGTGGCAACATAAAGAACCTTCTATGGATGTTTCTATACAGTCAATAGTTGATGGAGGATGTACTTCTCAGTAGCTCCTGTAACTTGAATTTGAAAACAGGACAAAAAGAAAGAGGAAGGAGTTGGTGGGGTGGGGGGAGGAAGAAGAATTGGCTGAGCATCTTAAATGTTTATATTATCTTATTTCTATTTTATAACTTGAATGCCCCAAACTGCCAGTTATGATATTTTACCTTCTCAAATTAAAATTTTAAGCCAAAGAGGATTATGCTGTAATTTCGAGTTGTCTATATAACTTTACTTTAAAACTCCCATAATTGATGATAGATTAGACTAGGAATTTGAATCTAACTCCAAAATATCCAAATTTAAAAACCCATCAGGACCATGTTTTAATATGGAGTATTGCCTGTTAGGGAAGATCTATGGTGGTGGGCTTGATGATTGAAAAAGAATTCAAGCTCATGGGATTAGAGTGCTAATTTATTTAAATAAAAATAAATGGTATGTTATAGGTACACTTTTTAAAATTTATAAAACTGTGCTGGCCACGTCAATTACACTTCAGAATTAAATATTCACATCCTCCTCCCTCTCCTATCAAACTCATCATCAGATGCCTACAATCCATCTAGCTAAGTACGCACAACTTCAGAGAGTTTAGGGACATTCCAAGTAGACACTCTTTTATATCACCTAAGAGGAAAACCAACCTTCCATTTCTCAAGTGAAAAATGTAAGATTTCTAAAAAGTTCTTTAACTCCAAATTTTTAGCAAAAAATAATAGTCATTCAAATAATAATACGTTATAATAGATATTAGATTTGTTCACCCATGAAAAGTATTTACTTTTATCCTATATTTAATGTGCATTTTTACTTGTTAGAATATTACTGGCTAATTTTGTCCTTTTTTCACAGAGAAAGGATCAATAAGGTAAATCTTGAAGAATAAATAAAACTCAACTAGGGAGAAAGGAGGCGAGAATACTTTAGTGCAGAGAATAATCTAAAAGTCAGGAAATCGGGGCAAAAAAAATACGCTGTGTTGAGCAATGGTGATTCATTTAGTGTGGCTGGAATATATGGGGGAAGAGAAAGTACAAGAGGGAAAACAAAAAAGGAAAGATTCTGAGAACAGATATGGTCCATTCCAATTTATCTTTTATATGCTAGGTAACCATTGAAGTTTTAAACTGAAGAGCAAAAGACAGACCTGTGTCGGAGTGTCCACTACGGGTCAGGCACTAAGCTAACTCCTCATGTTGCTTGTTAAGTCCACACCAAACTTGCAGAGATAAGCGCTCTTAACCTACCTTGACTGATCAACAAAACAATAAACAAAAAGGTGGACAAAAAATGATGTAAGGACACAAAATTAGTGACTAGCAGACCCAAGATTTGAATCCAGGTATGCATGTTTCCAAAGACTTCCCATCATCTCTTGCTTCCTTCTGAAAGTGACATGAGTACTTTATGTCTTAAAATTCTGGATTGAGTGTGGAAGACACTTTTTTTTTTTTAATTGAGGTAAAATTGGTATATAACGTTATGTAAGCATCAAGGAAGATAGTTTCAAAGGAAGCCATCACTGAGGAAGGATGAAGCTACTAAATATAAAGCTACTTTCGTGGCCTAGCAAGAGAGATTAGGTCTATGTCCACATCACCCTGAACGTGCCCGATCTCATCTGATCTCGGAAGCTAAGCAGGATTGGGCCTGGATAGTATATGGATGAGAGACCACCTAGGAAGACCAGGTGCTGTAGGCGTTAGAGTGAGAGAGAGGGAGAGAGGGAGAGAGAGGGAGAGAGAGAGAGAGAGAGAGAGATAGAGAGATAGAGAGAGAGAGAGAGAGAGAGAGGTCAGAGCCTGATGTAGGACAGCAATCAAGGCAATAGGAAGGATGAACAGACAATACTTGATGAGGAATTTGCTGTAGCAAAGAGCGATACAGGATACCTTCGGGGTGTCCAGCCTGGGCCCTCAAAATTACAGCAAAGTCCTTTCTGGCTGATTTTAGACATATCCCCTTTGAGGCCCACCGATTACAAATGTGCATTAAACAACTTGGAAATAGAAGGTGGGGGCAGACACTGGAGGGAGAAGATCAAGTTGCATGCTTTTAAGAGGTTCCAATTTATGCAAAATAAATTCTGTGGTGCTTTCAATAGATAAAGCTTGTTCCTAATCAACCTATATATGGAGCATTCGACATGTTTTCCCTCGAAGCTCGCTTTCATCTCAGATGAGACCAGAGGCTTGCAAGCCATCTCCAGGCTGAGAACAAAAACCAAGGGCCAGGAGACTCAACATATTTGAAGCAAGTCACTGATCTAAGGTAGAAAGAACCTTTAAAACACAGGAGACAAAACCAAAGTCTAGGATTCAGGCCAAAAGACAGGCAAAGTAGCTGTGAAACAGAAACAGAAGCCACTATGGGGATCAACAGCACAGAGGACTATGATGAAATGGACAGCGGGGCAGGAAATGTGCCTCTTTCTTTGGAAGGCCATGAACTTGATGGTGGGCCTATGTGTCTGGTGGGATGCTCCCATGTTCAGTTCTTGTCGACAGATTGAAAAAGAGGATTGTCGTCCCAAAGTTAGCCAGTCACTCCCTTGGCACGTTTCTTTGTTTCAATTCTTCTTACCTAATGCCTCAGAATAGGTGAAGTTATTTTCATCTTTTATTTCTTAAAAGAAAAAAAAAAAAACTAGAATATTGCAGGTTTCAGATAGTCTTCTATCTCCCCCAAATTCTCTGTTACTATTTTAGTCAAACCTAGAATAAATTCTAGTCAAATCTCGTGAAGAATTTGATGGGTTTGGTTTAAATCAGTAAAACTGACACGTTCTTCACTAATCTTTTATATTCTGCCTTTGAAACTCGCAGCTTGGACTAGCTAAAAAAACATCATATTCCTGGCCTAGTGGTTTTTTTCGTAAATCAGTCAGTTAATTTGGTGTTTACAAATGACCCACCGTGAACAAGTCATAAGTAGAACATGTTCCCATATTAAGAATTAAGTGGTATGCATCCTAGAATAATTTCAACTAGAATGATTATAATTCATACTAACTGTGGGGGTGGTTAGAAGTGCCAAAGTCAAGGGAAGCAAAAGATATTTCTTGCTCAGTCAGAGGCTTTTTAATTCATCTTCAGAAATCTAGGCTCAATTATCTACACCTAGAAAGTGTCTAGATTATCGCTTCCTGAATATGTTCACCAATAATGACACCCCCCATGTGCCATAAGCCAGGCTAGGTGCTACAGAACAGAGATGAATCAGATGTAGCCCTCAGTCACTCAGAGGTTCACATTGATCTTGGACAGAAAGAAGCACAAAGTAAGGAGTGAAAACTAAAACCGACTAAACATTATAAGAGAGGTATAGAGGACAGACAAGTAAGCTTGTCTGATAGATGACCTCCCCAGGTCCCAGGTAAAAAGTTAAATGGGACCGATGGCCCTCCCTTCCCCTAAATGGGAGACGTTGTACAGTGCCAACTTTCCAAAAGTCTCCAGATGCTGTCAGCATCTTCCCCGGGGAATCAGGTCACAGCAAGCTTATCCTCCCTTAGCAAGTTCTCTCTCTCTGTGGTCACAACGTCAGGTGGGTGCTCTCCACTCCCTTCCGAAGTGCCTGACACAAATGAAGCAGTGAGGAAAAAGTACAGCTGCTTCTGTATGAGGTGCTATAAGGCTAAGGAACCAGTGACACCTGCTGCTCCTCCTCCTGCTCCTGTGAAATTTGGGGGTTTATCCCAGCCTCTGCTCAACAGATCAGGAACAATTTGCCATGAGAGCTCAGAGGAGGGGCTGATAATTGTATCCTGGAGGAAAGATATGGCTTTGAAGAAATGACAGTCGCACAACAAAATGTGGATTAAATTCAAAGTGATCCAAGTGACCTTTGGAACTACTGCATCACTGGGTTAATTGCAAGCTCTGGAACTCACAAGTGGCTGCAAATGCTGACGTGACTGGGCTTCAGAAAACCTGGAGCGAACGAGTCTCTCCTCCTAACTGCTAATACTACTCTGTGCCCATCGATACTGTCTTCCTTTAGCTGGTGTTATTGTGCTAAAGTAATGATTTATTCTCCTCTTTCATTTTAGGAGGTTCTGATAGAGACTGCCCAGACGTTCACCAATCTTAGGTCCTCTGCTTGGGGAACAGGAAGGCTACTTTTCCCAGCCCCCCTAAATGTGAATGGCAGATATAGAACCTTCTGTGAATGTTTCTGTGCCGTCAATATTTACTGAGGATTTACTTCTCAGTAGCTCTTTTACTTCAATTTGGTATTTTACCTTGAACTGCAATTTGATATTTTGCCTTGAATTATTAGAACCACAAAACTGAGTTGCATTCAGTGAGCAGAAGGGATAGGCACACAGCAGCTTCAGGCTGGCAGCAAGAAACCCTCTCTCTTTGGCATGTACATCGCTAGAAGCAAAGGACCCTGACATTGTAAAGCCACAGGAAGAAATCACCATATTTGGAACAGTCATTCAACCTACACAGGCATTTGTATGCGTCAAAAATAAAAGCCTCTGAGATTTGGGGATTATTTGTTAGAGTATCTAGGGAATATTATCTTGACAAAAATGAAGACACTGATATATATATATAGATAGATATATACATTTAAGTTTTCTTCAAAAAAAAAAACAATTCCTTATTTCATCTCTAAAGGTTATATATAGTGCATATATATATATTTATCATGGAGCCATCCTGGAAAAAAAACAGGGCAACTTCTTCGTCACAACTCGGTGTTATTTAATTCCCACATTTGGCCGAGGTTATCTCTCTGACCTTGTGATGTTCTTCGAGATAGAGCTGCCTGGAAAGGAGGATGTGAGCTATCGATGAGAACAATATGTGAAAAGCTTATTTCAGATGAGATTTAGAATAGGAAATGCCAAAAACAACACAAAAAAGTGGGGGCAGGGGTTCAGAAGTAGGAAAAGAGTAAGTGGTGGAAAATTTTGCAACGGATGAAAACATTAAGTGAAAACAAGTGGACCATACAACATGTATTTTCCATTCACTCACTTTGACTCAATTTAAGGCTACATCTCGTATGGATACAAATACTGTGAGGCTGAAATTGGTCAATTGCCAAGTAAATGTCAAGATGCCAAGCAAACGCAGTGTGGGCCCTGGAAAGCATGTGTGTGGTTAAGGTGGAATTCAGACAGGAAGTGTGAATTCCATGCATACCAAAGAAGTGAACTCACCAGGGCCAATTTTCTTGAGACCAAAGAACTACTTTGAAATAATTTATCCTCAAAGAAGAGAGTTTGTGTGATGTATAAATGGCCCTAAACCCAGTGGGATGAAGTGGTAGAAGCAGGCTACTCTAAGGACAGCAGGCCCCTGACACTCTTACTGCCCTTGATGCAGCTCCGAAATCTGAGTGAGAGCAATGAAAAGGGAACAAACACTAAAAGCACAAATTCCCTGAACGTTCTGTAAATCTGTGAGGAGGACACACGGGAACAGTGGATTGTTTTGGTGACGGTGAAGCACTCTCCCCACTTGGCGTTCGCATGAGAGTTCTGACAGGACACAGCACACTGAACTGGCGTCAGTCCGCGCTCATCTGGAGGGAAGGAGTGGGAGAGGGCACGGTGCTTCAGTAGATGCCCCCATCACTGCTGGCAAACATTTCTGTAGGTGTGATGGTCTTGAATGGGGCTCTTGAAGAAGAATAATGTCCTTCTCCCTCCTACCTCAGGTTCTGATGATTTGAGAAGTAAAATGGAATGAGGCGGAGGTCAAGATACTACTGATTCGGCTCAGCTTGAGAACAGAGTATTGGGAGGGAGTGAAATGGTCTCTAATACAACCCCAGAGAAAGATCAAATTGCTACCCAGCTGCAGGTAGTATCAAGCAGAAGCACAATCTCTGCACGGTGTGGGGAACAAATGTCCAGCTGTCTTGTCTTGATCAGAACAAATGTGAAGTCAGCCCAGCTCAGAGCTCCTGGCATGTGATGGAGTTTAATAGAGGCGGGGGTTCTGCTCATTATGAGCTGGGTTCCATCAGACCAGCAAGCCATAGATCTCAGTGCACTGAGAGATGGAAATGAAAAATCCAGGACCCAACATGAGCTTACTTGTGCCCTGTGGCAGCTTAGGGCTCCCTTATGACTAATGATGGAGGCGGGAAAAACACTGTTTCTATGCACATGGTAGGTAGGTGAAAGCTGAAAACATACTGATACTGCATTACAGTCCTGCGAAGGGATGGACCTAAAAGACAGCAGGGAGGAAAAGTCCTCCCCATGGGCAGAGTTTGGGGCAACAATGCACCTGATCATCTACTTCCTATGGAAAGAAAAGTGACTTGAGACTAGAATAGATATTAACTCATGGACAGTGGAAACTAGCTTAGCTGGCAGATTAGGACCTAGATGGGAATAAGAAGGTCTACAGAAGATGCATGTGGGTAGACCTCTAAGAGGACTCAAAGGTTTGAAGGTCTTTGTATCACATGGTAATGCCCAGCAGAGACCATTCACCACACAAAAGACATAAACAACCAAGCAGAGAGAATGACTGTGCCAGCTGACTCGTTAGCCTCTCTCATCAGCCAGCCTGTGATGGGTTCATGAGCAGGACAGCCATGGTGGCAGAGATGGATATGCATTGGCCCAACAGAATGGACGTCCACTCATGAAGGCTGATCTCTCACCTACCCTTGCCAAAGCCCAACCATCAAGAAAAAGAGGGCAATGCTGAGCAGATGATATGGCGCCCTATTTCAAATGGGCCAACCAACCATTTGATGGCAAGTTCATTACACTGGATTTCTTCCCCTCCGAAAGAGGCAGTGATTCATCTTGACTTAAATCAACATATATCTGAAGTTTGGTTTGCCTTTCCTGCTTGTAGGGCCTTAGCCAGCCAGTTTTTGATCTGCTGATACAGGATCCCATATGACATCACATCATACTAAGGTACCTACTTCACAACGGTGGACACATGGCCATAGCATCCATGGGCTATATCTCATGCCCTTCTACTCAGATGCTGCCAGCCTGATGGAATGATGGAACGCTCTTTTTATGGCACTGCTAAGGCACCATTTTGAGATAATACCCTTCAAGGATGGTACATCATCCTCTAGAATAAAGAATATATTTTTAATCAATGACCCATTATATGGTACAGTGTCCCTAATATATAGAATATGTGGATCTGAAAACCAAAGAGTCAGAATAGGGGTGGCCCTATTTGCTATCACTCCCAGTGACCTTGTTCCCAGAAGGTAAATACTTCCATCAAGGCACAAAACCAGAGTCACAGGAAACTTTAAATTCCACCAAGAGACCAGCAGACAAAGAAAGGAGTCATCATTCTGACAGATATAATTGACCTTGATCATGAAGAGAAAATAGGGCTGCTCTTACAGATGAGGATTAAGGGAGGATATTTTTGACATTCGGACAATCCGGGAACTTGAACATGGACAAGTGTAGCAGCCAAGCCTCAGAAGCTATCTTGCCAGGTTTATGTCCTTCTTTGGGAGAAGACTGCGGTCAATGACTGGTCAGTGCAGGGTCCAAAATTCTGGCCTCTTTGCTCCAAGTGGGTCCACTATGAAGTGCTATTGCACCTGTGTCATCTGAGACCTCTGATGCAACTACATCCTTTAACTGTTTAAGGTTTATAACCCATCTACTTCCAAAAACAGAGCTGCATCAGGCTATAATATTAGCACATTATATAATAGAATCAATTACAATGAAATAAGGCAAAACAATTTATAGAGAATATTCATTCATTACTTACAACAAATATATTTTAGGGCTATCCTGCAAATAGGGTCCTGGGTTCGACAAGGTGCTGTGATCAGCCAAGCACGTATTCTGCCATCAGTATGACTACAGTTTGATCTAGAAGGTGGCGTGTGCATAAGTCAGTATAAGGTGAGGAGACGAGGACCATTCATAATATTCATGACTAACTTATATCATTTCATCGATTCCAGCTAGAGCTATAAGACAGAAGAGCTGTAACTAGTCCCATTTTATAGACAATAAGCCAAGCTTCAGCACGGAAAGACAATCAGCTCGGCTAATGGCAGAATTACTTTCTACTTTAAATTCAATTGTTCTTTCGCCACGTTATGATAAATACTGTTAGTTTAGATGATGGTATCACTCAAAGAAATGATAGGTTTTCTCTGTCATCATCAAAAAACCTCTAAGGGACATCTATTTTCTATCATTTAATCATTCAGAGAAACTACTTTATCTTGCTTGGAATCCTGCATTATTGTTTTAAATATTTTTAAAATATAAAATATTCTCCGGGTTACAATGGATATTATCTGTTAAATGAATTTTTCAAACTTCCTAGCTTAGAATGACAACTTGGTTATTTGCTGACTCAGACCCTAGATATGTCCACTATTATGAAATTGCTCCTTCACAGAGGATGTTCACTTAATGATAATCAACTGTAAAAATAAAGACAAGAATTCTGTTTTAAAAAGACTAGATTCTAAGGTTACTCTTTTGACAAAGAATCTTGCAGTGGCAAGTGAATCATCAAATGGAGAAGGCTTATTTGACTTCCCAAGAAAAGGAAAAAGAGTGAAAAAAAGTAAGAAAGAAAAGGAACTGCAGGAAAACTCCTTATTCTAGAGTTAGGCTAGAAAGAAATAGAACGGATGCTGTTCTAAGGTAAGGGAGAGTTAGCAGACACAGTAGCTGACTAGAGGGTCATTGTGGACAGGGAGATGGGGCCACCTCCATGGATAATAATTCAAGGCATTCATTTGGAAAACAGGCAAGAGATCAGGACTTGGAAATCAATGAGAAGAAGCAATGTGTATATAGAAAGAGCATTCAAACTACTTCTGAGCAGGATCATGGGAAACCCCAGAAAGGGGACGTGTGATGAGTTTTGTGACACGGAGTCTCAGACACTTGGAGCATCCTTTTAACTTGCTGGTCAGGGCTTTGTAGTAAAGTTTGTCAACTTCTCAAATGTAATATATATATTTATATATACATATATATTTGTACAACGACCAGCTACTTCTGCTTCAAGATGTTAAAAGTATGGGAGACACAAGCAATCCATTATAGATAATGTCATTACAAGCTCTTTCCTGTGGACAAAATGTCCAAGAGGCTTTTCAATTTATATATATATATATTTCTTATATATATCTCTTATATATATTTATTTATATATAAATAAATAAAATGAACTTATGTTCATGCCACTATTTGAAGTAAATATTGCTAAAAGCAGTGACTGTCTGTTTGACTCAGTTTATACAATCTTTTCCTTATAAAAAACCATTTGAATTTATAACACACCCCAAATGGCCCATCTGCTGGTCATCTAAATACTTAAACATTCCAGTCCAGTCCAAAAGATAACTAAATATCTCATCAATAAATCTCGTAATTCCTTACCCATGTGCTTGTATTTCTACAATAAACATTATTAATGAGCCAAATTCCAAGTTAGTCCCAGAATATTGTGTTAGAGAGTTTTGAAGCAGCCTTTTTCTCTTACATAGAATAACTTCTATTTGCCATTCAAATCTTACCATTCCTTCAAAATCCAGCTCATATCATCCTTCCCAATAAAGCCTTCTTAGATGATCAAAGTTCATGTACCCTTTTCTGAATTACTGTGTTACTTTCTGTCTCTATCTTTCCCCCAGAGAGTTATCTCTATAGGAACTTGCTTTGTGTCCCTTCTAGTGTCAACTTAAGCGGGTATTTTTTTTTTTTCTGAGTTTCTATCTTCTATGGGAGTTTCTAGAGGAAAAAAATCTGTTAATTTATTTTAATCTTCTAAGCATTTAGCACAGAGTTTTCAATAACAACTGCTTATAAATTTTACTTTGACAATATCCGAGAAAGTCTAGCTGTTTAATTAATAACCTGGCCTTTGTAGGGTAAAAATAAAGAAACATGTATAAAAGTGCTTATAAACTGTAGCTGCTTCTTATTAAAATAGAAAGGAAAAATGATAATCGTGCTGGAGAGTGCTAGGTATTCAGCAGAATCTGTTCTCTCCTCGTCCTGGCCAGTCAGGTGTGGCCATGCTCAGTTCTCTAAAATGAACTGTGAGAAGTGCTGGTTCCACTGATGCCCAGGGTATACGGTACTGGGTGGGCTTCCTCCACGCTTTGTTCCACTTCCTGCCAGCTGGAACCTAGACAGGTATCCATCCAGTTTTAAGTATGCACATGATGACAATGGCCCAGAGGAGGACACAGTTACCCTTCTAGCCTAGGTCCCTGGATGACTTTGGGAGGTAGGGGATGTCCAGTTGACCTATTAATTGAAAATGTTCCACCATTGCCTCTGGAGTCTCTTTGTTATAAACTTTACTCTAGACAGCACTGTAATTTGTTTATTATTGTTGCAAACTTTCAAGTGAATAACATCTTGGCCTTCAAGTATGGTCAGGTTCCAGAGCTGGCTTATCACAGTTGACAAGGGATGTCGCCAAGCATTCACCACAGTGACGTGGACAAATTTTAACTTTAAGTTTTGCACTATGATGTGAAAAGAATAGGAAGGTGTTAACTTAGAGTCTCTAAACATGTCCCCAAAATTCTTAAGGCTCTTCTTTAAAATGATGACTTCGTTTTTATCCTTCACATCCCTACCTCACCCATCATCCTCTGTGACATCCATGCAACCTCATGGCAGACGCTGCATATTAAAACAAACAAAAATACTAGGTGAAAGCCATTCTCCCTTCCAAAGGTCTTTCTCGTCTTTTCCTTGATTTTCTCTCTTTTCTGCATGAGTCATGAGCAACAGGGAAGATTTCTCTTTTGACTATAAATGGCAACTAAAAGACCCCACATAATTCATTTCCTCTCAAACAAGCTCCTTGGAAACTATACAAAGGGAGATTTCATGACTCCTCCTGTGGTCACAATTCAAGTTCTTTCTTTCACAGTTTTCCTGCTTCTGGTGGTTCAGAGCCTTGTTCTATCACCTGTGGTTTCTGTTTCTCTCCTGGGTATTTGTTCATCAAGTTTCTAGATAGAATGGCGTTGCATTTTCACTAAGTTCTCTTTCAAACATGAATCTCCTTGGTCTGGATTACTTTACTTTCCCAGTTACCAAAATAAAACCATATCCCAGCCTCTATAACATAATTATAACAGAAAAAAAAATCTAATTACAGCAGTTCAAATGTATTCCAGGAAAACTTGTGGCAAAAACAATTTTACTCACATGCCTCGAAAGCTAAATCCATGCTTTTAGTTGTAACATAAAAGGGATATCATTGATGAAATAATACCCTAGACTCCAAATCTGGAGAATATTTGCAAAACTCTATGAGAACTTCTGACCATCTAGAAAGAACATCACTTGGTGAACAAGGACCTATTAAATGTCTATTCCACTCATATAGGAAATCATGAGATGAGAAAAAATATAACTAGCTTTCTATCTTGCCAAGTACTCTCTCATCTACTCTGTAGGAGGGAAACAGAACCCCATAGCATTGTGCCAGGCCGTCAGGAATCACAGACTGTCACATCCAGTGTTGCCAAATTTACCCTTCCTCTTTGTAGATTATGAAGTCCGAGCACAAAAAAAAATTGAAGTGGTTTATCCATGGAGACCCAAGGAATAAAGACACAAAATCGAAAATCCACAAGTAAATAGAGCATAGGAGCTGGCAGGTGATCTGAGAGTTTTATAAACTGCCCCATGCTATCTACCTGATGAAAATTGGCACATATGACTGTAACTTAGGAATATTTCAGTAACACTTTAGTAAAACAATACCACAGTCATATGTCAGCAATACAGTACCCCAGTAATACTTCAGTAATACAGTGCTGCCAGCCCGTCCTCTGTTTCCATTAAATGAGTTAGAGATGACAGTTTGCCATGTACAGAATTACATGTCAGTAGCAAATCTGTGACCTACAAAGCTTTTCAAGGTGGAACAGAAAGCGTCAATAACACTATATGAATATTCTGTTGAGTAATAACTTATGGAGCCTCTATTGTGTGTCCATCCAATGACTCTTCTGCATACCAGCACCCTATAAATTGCCCTATCTTGACTCTACAGCCACCAACAGCAAGTGTGCTAATCTCCACTTTCGTTCCCCCATGACCTCATACACGGTCAGTGCAGATTTGCTGAGCTTTATCCTCAAAGCTGGAAGACAGAAAAATTCCACTAGAAACTCAGAGAAGTGCCGCCAATGGCTTGAATGTGTTATAGCAGACTGAATAAATTGAGAAAATTTTCTCTTCCCTTTCACGTTTCCTTCATCTTTAGTCTACCTTTCTGTTGTCTCACCTTTATCTACACCTGTCCCTAACTTTAATACCCACCTTGATTCATTAGAAAGCATTTCCCATTTCCCCAACATTGAACCGCCTACCTTCAGAGCATTTAATAGTTATTTATTTTTCAAAATGGCCTGTGTGGCCTGTACCCAAACAATGTCAATGAAAAATTGTATAGACTTTTTGGGGCCCCTCTCTACTCTAAACACAGGCTTATCATAGCACTGACAACATATATCTGTATAACTTGTTTGAATGATAATCATTGGACTGCAATGTCTCTGAAGGCAAATGTATTACTGTATTACTGATTTTTGCATCTCCATTCCCTATTAGCCCTGATAAATATGCGTGATTGCTGAATAAATGAAAATATCATTCAATCCATAAGCTTGAACAAGAGTGTTCACTGTTATATATTGTGTAGGGAACACGGGATAGGAAGACAAACACTAACGAGTCCTCATGGGCATCTGAAAAAGAGGAGAAAGAGAAACAATTGTCTTGCCTCCTCTGGTTCAAGAAATCTCTCCTTTGTCCCATAGAAGAGGAAATGATATCTTCTTTATGGGAATATTACATGTTTTTCTGGGTGAAAATCGTATTTAAGGTTGCATTGTTTTCATTATTTATAATAAATATGTGCCCTTTTCATTAGGCAGTCTTTGCACCTAATATCTCATTGTTCTTTTATGATAATTATAGTATATCTGATAAAAAGTCAGTATTTTCCTTAGAGGAGATTAAAGTCTACAGAACTAGGTGTCAGATGGAATACAAGAGAGAAAAGAGAATGTTTCATGGACTAAAGGGGAGGAAGTTGCTATGATAGCTCATCAAAGGAAGTGGCAGCTGTAAATGCAGGAGAGAGAAACTGGGCAAAGAAGAAAGAAAGAAGCAAAACACAGATGGGGCAGGGAGAAGGCAGCGAGGTAACAGGGCACATTTAAAATCTATTGTTCCATTCGGGGTTTGACTTATGACATAAACCCCTCCATTACATCTAGTTTCCCAGACGTACATACACACAGTCGTTCGTTTGTCTTCCTCCCCAGTAACATCTACTTATTTATCTAATAACTGCTTTGTGTAAATGGCCAAAAAAAAGTTTGTCGTTGTCACAAATGAGGTGAGGAGGAGTCTGAGGTTGTCTGTGTGGAGGTGATAAAGGAGAAAGCCTACAAATGTAGGAGAGAAAAGTTATAGGAAGCAACTGGAATCACGAAATTTAAGGTCCTCAGCTCTCCTTGACCTCCCAAAACTCCCAGAAAAATTCGAATGGTTTTTAGATTATACTCGCTATGAAATTCAAGTTTCAGTGACATTTTTTTTACCTAGAATTCAAGTGGGAAAGAAAGCCCCAAGAGAAGTGTGATTTGCACATGGTTTCCAAGCATGAACTCACATGTGAACTGAAATTAAAATGCTAAAAGATGGTTTCAGAGACATGTGTAGATTGATGCATAGAAATTCTACGAAACTAGACTTGGAACTTTTCTTCCCTTTAGATATCGAACCCAAATTCCTTTCCACATTGAAAAATGATTAGAAAAGGTGTCTAAGAAAAGTATTGTTAGTAAATTTTGCAGCTCAGGGCCTAGCATGTGGAAAGTTAGTGGAAAATAGTAGCTGGATTAGATATACTTTAAAGCATTTTCAAGCCACACAATCTTTGGGATGACAAGTTCCCTAAGCAGAGTAACCACTATGCTCAATAATACTTCCTCAAACTCATCAACGCTCACCTTCATCAGGCGCAGAGGATTATTTCTTCTTTTAGGATTTGCTCAAACCATTAGCTTCTCTGAGGGAAAATCCCCAACATGTGATGTTAACATGATAAAGAGAAATTTCCAGGAAAAGAATAAATACAGATATATAGAGATAGGTTTATGTATCATTGTGTGTATATATTAACTTATAAACAGTAGGTATATAGAGGCTCATGAGAATCACAGGCTATTGGATGAGAAAGAAGTACCAGAGACCATGTAGATCTCACTTCGTAAAAGTTTAGAAAAGCAAAGTAACTTCTCTAAGGGTACTGATTAGTGGCAGAGTGATGACAACCCATCAGTTCAAGTTCAGAGATGGGATCTTTTGCCTATAATTATCTCAATAACTTTAAAGATAATCGTCATTCAAAGTGTTTGATGCTATTCCCAAAACAAGTTCTCATACTTAGACTATCTCTGTAAAAATTAAAAATATAACATTTATTTTTTCATAAAAGTCTCTAGTCACTGCAGGGGAGGCACACAGGAATTATAAATGGGGTGGCCAGTCTGTCTGCCAATCCCATGTGCCAGGCACTACGCTAAGGGCTTTGTCTGTGCTTTCTCATTCAGTCCTCGCCCACAAGCCTTTAAGATGCATTCTTTGATGTTTAACATTATCCAGATGGGTTAACTTGGGCTCAGCAGGGTTTGGTCATCTGTACAAGGTCACACCACTACCAAGTGGAAAGGCAAGATTTGAAGCTATTCAGCCTGACTCCAGAGGCACAGATATGGGAGTTTTGTGGTACTACAAATTGCTCGGTTTCTCTTTTATCTTCTTTTCCAGTGTTCTGACTTCCCTGTACAATCTATGATAATCTATGAAGAGTTTTTTACTTGATTCTCTAGATAGCTGCCTGGAGATCAGTCACCTAAATCAGAAGAAACCAGGGATTTGTGCTGATGTAGCAAAGGGTGGCGTAAAATGCCCTGGGACTTTCCTCCCGCAGCTGGTGGCACAGGCGTGCAGCCCAGCAGGGAAGCCCAGTGTACTGCGGACCCAAACAGAATCAAAAATTTCCCAGACGGCTTTTAAATCACTAAGGAAATAGCATCCTCAACTGTCTGTAAATGGCCACTACCTTTAGCAATTCTCTTTGTTAATCCGGTATGCTACATGCAAACAGAAAATGGGTGAAGAGTGTAATGAAGGGGTCTTTTTCTTCATCTAAATTACAGAAAAGTACAGTGATGTATCTTTTCAGTTGTCCCCAACCTTCTTGGCACCAGGGACCAGTGCTCCTATGAGAATCTAATGCCTGATGATCTGAGATGGAGCTGAGGCGGTGATGCTAGAGCTGGAAGCGGCTGCAAACACAGGTGAAGCTTCGCTCATTCACCTGCCACTCACCTCCTGCTGTGCGGCCCAGCGACCACGGGGGTTGGGGACCCCTGTTTTACGTAATGGAATTGATTTCATTTATCCTTTTTTTTTAAATAGAGGTAACATTGGTTTACAACATTATATAAATTGCAGGTATACAACATTACAATTCACCATCTGTATATACTACATGGTCACTACCAGAAGTCTAGTTTCCGTCCATCACCAATTAATTGAGCCCATTTACCATTTGCCCCGCCCCCCTCATCCCTCCCCTTCTGGCACCCACCCAATCTGTTGTCCGACTCTTTGAGTTTGTTTTTTTGTTTGATTTTTTTTTGTTTCTTTTTTTTTATATTTCACATATGAGTGAAATTATGTGGTATTTGTCTTTTTCCATCTGACTTATTTCACTTAGCATAATACCCCCAAGGTCCATCTATGTTGTCACAAATGACATGCTTGCCCTCCTAAGATCAGAGCAGCATTATTTGCAATAGTGAAGATATAGAAACAACCTAAGTGTCCACTGATGAATGAATGGATAAAGAAGATGTGAGATTTCACACACACACACACACACACACACACACACACACACACACACACACAACTACTCAGCCATATTTACTTAATGTGTTGATTATGCCCATCAAATGAAGATGTTTTGGTCTTGGATACAAAAAATAGAAAATGCTGTACAAATATCTGATATTATCATTAGTAATTCGCAGTACTTGGAGGGACTGTTGTGAAATGTTCATCATAGGTAGTTTACTCAGGTGGAGGTGTACCAGTCCTGCACCAGCTGGGAATGATACAAAGTGCCAAGGATATCGTTGTCACCAGTGTTACAGGGAAGCACTCCTGTCCAGAGCAGGTTACAGATCTCAAGTGGGAGGGCTAGTACGGACTTTCAGAGATGATCCATCCAAATCATCTGATTTGACTCCTAGGGAACTAAAGGCTTAGAGAAATGCCGGGGTTTGTGCAAACCCTCCCGCTTACCCAAAACAAAAGGAACTAAAAACTCAGCTCTCTGGCATTTCAGTCTAGTGTTCTTTTAATGTTGTTTTACTCTCTTCTGCAATTTGATTACTAAAACCTAATTTTCTTTGGAAATAGTCTAAAAGGAGAAATTTACATGATTAATTCAGTGGCCTCTAATGGCCAGACAGCATTTTCCAAAAGCTTCGCAGGATAAGCTAGATAAAAAGAAAATGACATCAGGATAGCTATGGGACATGGGCCCCCAAATCGTCACCCAAAGATGACAGCCATTAATCTTGTCACTGAAAGACGTAATCACAAACAGTATGACTCTCTTCCTTCTCCTTGTGGTTATTCAAGAAGTAAGAAAGCATCAGCCCTTGGGAAACTTCTGGGAGGAAAAGGAGACTAGGTGAAACATTTTTTCCTCAAGTTTATTTAAAATCCAGGGGTGGGAATTGGCTTTTGAAGGGCATTAACCACCAACTTTCTGCCTCAAACATTCTATTTTACCTCCACCCACCCAACACTTTTTATAAATAAGACCACTTAGTCACAGCACAAAAGGAAGTAACCAAGACTGGAGGTTGCTCAATTCTTTCATGTTAAAAGCTTTAAATGAGTCCAACAAATATACAAATTTCCAATTGAAATTTTTAATAGTGCCCATAAATTCTTAAAGTTGGAAGATACATTACAAGGTTCTCTCATTCGATCTTGCACCTAAAGAAAATATTCTCTCTGTGAGATCCTTCAAAGAAAGCCACCAAGCAGCTCCTAGAGCAGACCCAGTAATGAGGCACTTCTTACTGGAGGACCCAACTGGTCCCAGAACCTGTGGCGTAGGAGTTACTGTCCCAGGATGTGCCTCGGTTAGTTAAAATCCCCTAAAAAATGGGACAAAGACTAGGAGGAGACGATCCCAGCAGAACACAATGAAAATGGTCTCCCTTGAGCCCACTTCGCCTCTGTCAATAGTCTGTATTTGTATACCTTTCCCATTTAATCGCATAATATTTGTGGACTGCCCTGCATGAAGGCCCTATTCATTTTCACATGAATTGATGTGAAGGAATCTCTCCCTATTGTTGGAACCTAAATCCAAGATTTGAATTTACTTACTTTCAGTTCATATTTCATGTTACTGAGGATAGTGTTTACTCTTGATTCCTTTATTTTTTTTTTCCTGAGATGTCCCTAACACTCCCCACACCTGTCCACATTGTTAGTGTCATATGTACCCTGAAAAGGACTAGAATTGAAGGAAGTGATCACGCTGACATTATAGAATCATAACTTTTCAATTTACCTTCAGTTTTAGAGAAAGCTGTTCCCATCGTATGTCCAGTATGGATGTCAGCACAGTCCTGTGTATGAAGTCCCCAGGCAATGCCAACAGTCATGAAGCACCATTCGCTTCCTCTGTGAGAGCCCATCCTTCTACTCAGAACACCCCTTCCCTTCTAAAAAAACTCAGGCACAACGAGTGCAAGTTACATTATCTGTCAAAAAGGTGAAGCTTTTTACATATGATAGCCCATTAGAGATTTTTGTCAAATTGCACCTAATCATTTTTCTATAAATCTGCATCACTCTTTTAATATCCACTTCTATTCCAGGATTTCCCCACCAGAATTGCAAATTAGAACCAACATTTATCTTTTACTATTTCCTGTTTTCATTGCCTTAATCCACTCTGTTACCAAACCCTGTCATTTCATTCTTCAAAATGCCAGTAAGCTTCTTTTTTTATTTTCAAATTCTAGGTTCAATTTATTTAACTTACTTAACAAATACCAATTAAGATCTTATGCTGTGTAAAACAATATATTTGGTGTTAAGGTATAATTAATTTATTTATATCCCCATCTCATTCCAGAAAGAAATATAAATGAGTTATTAGGTAAGATTATGAAAGAAAGAAAGAAAGAAAGAAAGAAAGAAAGAAAGAAAGAAAGAAAGAAAGAAAGAAAGAAAGAAAGAAAGAAAGAGAGAGAGAGAGAAGAAGGAAGAAAGAGAAGGAAGGAAGGAAGGAAGGAAGGAAGGAAGGAAGGAAGGAAGGAAGGAAGGAAGGAAGGAAGGAAGGAAGGAAGGAAGACATGACATTAAAAATAGGAGCAAATGGGAGAAAAATAAGACTAAGCCCATAAAATGGAACCAAGGAATAAGGTTTAAAATCTAATTTGTAGGGCTCTATAAATTTCATATGGCTGGATTAGAGTTAACTTTGAATTTTTTGATAGTCAAAGCAAAATGAAAAAATCTAATCAATTTTGCAATAAAAAAAAAATGTTTCTAACATAAAAACAGAATTACTCGAAGTACCTTTTTTTTTTGTTTATCCTAAAAGCAGAAAAGTATTTTTCTTTAAATGTCCTATGGAAATAGAAATGGTCACACCTCTCTCCTCTTTAGAAAAAAAATCCTATCCTGAGTTCCTCTCTCACTGCTTCCCTTTCATTTTTCCTTTCACCCAGGCGTTCTCTTGACTCACTTCCTATTCACTTGTCAACCCACACAGCCCTGAAACTTCCATCCTCACAACTTCTCTGAAGTTACTGTAACCCACACGTATATTTACTATAAAATATGCTCATCAGCTCAGCCTCCCTTTTCCAGTCATCTCGTACGCTCTCGCCAGAAGAAGTGGCATAAAGAACCAGCTCCGTGTGGTTGCCCCCGACGCTGAAGAACCTATGGGACGCCAAGCACTGCAGACCTGAACTCTTCTCCCCCATTTAAGGTGTTCATATCCAACGTCATTTCCCATCCTCTAACGCATGCTCTCAATAGGCCAGTTACGAAGAATGGCATGTTTGGCTCCTTGTCCCTGGATCCCTCGCACATTTGAAGTCTCGGTATCCTCACTCACATGTCCAACCCTGCCTCCCTCTAGGCTCTGAGCAACCCTACACTTAAAACAAGGGAACAGAAGAATCCCACTGCTAATTTTCTGGAGTATGTGGAACTGGTCTTGCTGCTCATTTCCTTCTTTGGCATGAGTACCTTTTGTCTTTTCTTCTAATGACAAGTACCTCACACTGCCTTAGTCTACTTTGTATTAAACCCCATGCACCCAGGCACCAATACTAGATCCCCTCTACTGGATTTCCACTAACTTCCAGCCTTCCTGGGTTTCTGTTTGTTGACTGCCACTTCAATCTCTGTTCATAATTAGCCTCTTGACTACTTGACTTGAACTTGTTTTGGACCCTTGATTACAGTTAACCGCTTTGCTTTCTCCCAACAGTCAAACATCCTGGTTTCACACACTGACCAACATGTCCCCTTCTCAAGATGATCTTGACTTACATTCTAGAGCTGGCTTAGACTTGAGCCCATCCATTCTAGCTCCTGGAGATCTTCAATCTAACCCATCCTATAAACAGACAAACTCAGCCTCTTAATCATAGGGCCCACCAGAGCATCTCTTTCACTCTCATGTGTTTATTCTTTCTTTTCCCCACCCCACCCCGTAGCTTTCATTGAGGTAGAATTGAAAATTAAATTTGCACACATCTAAGGTCTGTAATGTTGATGTTTTGAGATACATATATCAAATTATTTCGCACATACTATTGTGAAATATTACCACAATCAAAATAATAAACATATCCATTATATCACAGTTATCTCTTTTTTGGGGGGCAGGGGGAGTGAAGACAATTATGATCTACTCTCTTAGCAAATTTCAAGGAAACAATGCAGTATTATTAACGGTAGTCACTGTATTGTCCATGAGCTCTCTGGACATTATTCATTCTGCATAACTGAAACTTTGAACTCTTTAACCAACATCTCTACATTTCCCCGATCCCTAGCCCCTGGCAGCCATCATTCTACTCTCTGCTTCTCAGAGTCTCATGTTATTTTTTGCTGTTCCCCATTTTTAAAATCCCATTTTTAAAATCTTCTGCAAAGCCAAATCTAGCCTTCAAAGCCCACTCCAAGTTCTCCTTTAACAAAAATATTCCAGTTTCTGACTAGTATATCATCTCTGAACCTTACGTTAGTTATAGTCTGTACTATATAAAATGATGTAGTCTGTACTACATATTCTCCCAAGTATATAACACAACTGTTACTAGTAACATTGCATTTACATAACAAATGTTTTATTTCCACGCAAAATTACATTTTGATATTTAGAATATTTCAAAATAGAAAAGTTATGTGCAATTATTATAAAATAAATTATGAAGTGTTTAACAATAAATTTAATATTTATATAAATGGGTGGGTGGGTTGATGGATAGATGAATGGATGCTAGAAAGATATCTAATTTGCATGTCACGGCTACAGAAAAATTTTAGTCTCAAGCTTTCAAACATCTTCTAACAAATTCTATTCTGTTATTACTGTTCTCCTAGAGAATGTATATTAAGCAGACTAAAAACAAACTGGGAAGAGTAAAATATAAACCCTTTAAGGCAGCAAATTTTAGATGAACTTCTATAGGTTATATTCTCTCTTAAGATAATATAGTGACTGTTCCAATATATGGTGTTGTGATTTTCTAGTACATTAAAAACAAGGATTTAGCATCCTATGGCCAAACTTGTTACAAACTATGTTTTAGTATTTTTTTAGATAAATATGAACAGTTAAAATTTGGTTTTAATAGATTAACAGAAAAAAAAACTATCATTACAACATAAGATAAAATTGAGATAGCCAGATTGGGTTTCTGGGATATATCTAGCTTTACAATTGCAGGATTTTACAAAATACTAAATCATCTGCTGACAACAAGTTCTTGACATAACTTTTATTTCAATAATATGTTGGCTGTGTGTTAAAAAAAAAATACATATGAACCTGGATAATGTTTCTTGATGGTTTTTAACTTTATTCCAAGACTGTAGTCTCGGTGATTACATGACTAAATTGAGGCTAGGCTCCATTAATAAATAGTTATGTGACCTTAGACAAGTCACTTAATCACTCTGACCTTATTCTCTCCTTTATGACATAGGAATAAAAATAATTACCCTGTCTTCCTCAAGATAATATTATGAAAAACATGTAACACATTAAATCGCTATACAAATAATGAACTTTTACATAAAATTTGATTATTTTATGAATGAACCATCTAAAAACTAAATCTTTCAAGATTATATTCACTTGACTTGAAATAACTAAAATTTTGCATTAATATCAGATGACTGATTCCTTCATAGGTTGCTGGTAGCCAAGCTTGTTGCTGTAAACAAATGGGCACTAGGATCTTTTGAAAAAATACATGTGGAACAAGATTAGACTTCTTCCTCTTTGTGGTGTCACAAGTCTGACCACAGTAACTATTTTTAATCATGGCCTATGCTTTTTAGTGACATCTAACTCCACACATAAGAGTCATCACCCTTATCGAGACATAGAGACGTATGACGTGTTTGATTACAACATACTTCTTTTTTGGAGTTTTTGTTGTTATTATTGTTTTTTCTTTTTGTTTTATCATTTTAGCATGTGTTTCTACTTTGGTAATTTTGAAACATTCTGATTACCTCACAATATTGAGACAGGCACAGACCACCAGTTCCTCAAGTCTGTAAAGTTAGGATATGAAAATGAGCCATCTGTTCTCGACCCAGCGCATTCAACTAATAAAAACGTTTCCAAAGAAAGTTTATAAAATGACAAGTTGCCATTATTTTCAACTCTAACTGGATTTTAAAAAAGCACTAAAGGCTGAGCAATAATGTTTTAATAAATACCTGGGATCTCAGCTTCGGTTGTGTTTCTCATGCTAATGAATAATGCTGCTCTTTGCCACTTTAGCTGCTTATGGTCTTGATGGAGAAAATGCGTCAGACTTGTGAATACGTGCAAAGTTGAACCGGTTAAAACATCATCAGTATTACGTATGCATTACACATTGTGTTTTAGAGTGAACGAAGAGTTTATATACACAGTGCTTTGTCCTGGACTGAGCACCAAGTTGAGGGTCCAAATCCCAATCATCCTACCTCCTAAACCCTGTAAATTTGGGCAACTTAATTGTGTGTATTATTTGTAAAAAGCAGATAAAAATATTTACCATAAAAAAATATTTCGAAGAGTCAATGAAAAGCTGAGTTAAGATCACTTATAGTAGGGCTTAGTATATTAATAAAAGGTAATCTTCCCCTTCTACCTATTATCTGTAGAAATTAGGAGTTTAAAGAGGTAAATGTTCCTATCGAAGTTCAATGACTTGCTCAGTGCCATACTGATTGGAAACAGAAATGGGACAAGATCCTAAACTAAGTTTCCCAGACGAAGGCCAGGGCTCTCTACTATATATCAGAATGCTAACCTATTTTTCTTAAACTAGTTTTGTCATTTTACATCATATAGCCCCTGCCCTCCCAGTGTAACTGTAAAATCTACAAATGAGCAAGGACTCAAAACCATGAGGGATGCCTGATATTTTCATTTGTGTGTATAGAGGTATTGTAAATGGTTGTGTTATGAATTATAATAATGTAATACAATTTTGTCTTTATTTCTATTCTATTTGTAAGAATTGATATAGAAACCATGTCTCTATTTTAGTGCTATTACATGACAGTATAAGAAAACGACACCTATTAGAAATAAATACATCAGAGACCCAAAGTTGTTAAGTCTCAGAAAACCTTTTCTGATAGAGTTTTACAATGTGTAAAAGCATCTATTCCTAAAATTTCATTATTAGGAGCGCTATTAAATTTACTGCTAAAATATCTGTGCAGATATGCCAAACGAATAAATTTCACACAGACTAACACAGAAAAAAAGTTGTTTTGATAAAACTGTCTGACATGCCAGAAATAACCTGTGACCCCCCAAAAACTTTCTACCATGAGCGTCGAATTCCCTACCAACACAGGGTCATCTGCTTCTCTCTCTATATGTATATGTCCCAGAACATAGTAAAGCTATGAGAAGAGAAGTTAGCTTTCTAAAATGAGTGGCCTCCACAGGTAAACTTAACTGAGAGGAAAGTGGGGGTTAGCTGCCCATCCCACATGATGGGATCAGCTTCCAAGGCCATTTTGACCCCAGAGATAGAACAAGGCAAGGTGGGGGTTGGTTTGTCAGCACAGAGATGTTTGCCATTGACTCTATTTCTTCAAAATCACACTCCCAACTGCTATGGTCTCACCATAAATATCTCCCAAAAACCTACAGTGCAGTTCAAAAGAATTTTTATGGGTAAAGGTATCATCTTTCTTACCATGTATACAGTCCTTCTAAAGACAAGAAATGCACTTTTTTGAGGACTAACAAAAACATTAGAAAAGTTGATCACAAAAGAAAAACCTCGATAAGTTTCCCAAAATAGAAATTTCATAAACCGAAATTCAATAAAGATTTGATGTTAAAATATACATTTAAACAAAAAATAGTTGGTGATTATAATATGTTTAAAAATCTCTTAAGTAAAAACAATAAAATCAAGGACTAGCTGTACAATAAAATACAGGACTATTTAGACAACAAAAATGAGAATACTATATATTATATCACAACTTCATTGCTTATTTTTAAAAAAGGAAAATAAATGTATTAAATATTTACATCACAAAAAGAATGAAGAGCTAACCACAAGAGATAGCAGTTATTCAGGAATGATGAAGTTATTCAATGAAGAAAACAGATTAAAAGCTGAAATTAATAAACTGTAAATTGATGAATTTAGGAAAAGTTAATTAGAAGAAATGAAAATTAAATAGAAAAACCTCTGTTAATTCTCATAAAACAGAAAAAAATAATTATATTTGAAGAGAAATATCATGACAAGGTTATGATTCATCCTCCGTTCATTCATCTGTTCAAAAAGTCTACTGGGCACGAAGTATTAAGTTTAAGTGTTAGGGACATAATAAAGAATGATGCTGGAAAAGTCCTAACCTTCCTGAGCCAATATTCTAAAGGAAAGAGATACTTAATAAGAATAATAATAGAAACGAAGGAAGGGAGGAAAGAATGGTAGTAGAGAAAAAAAAAAGAAAGAAAGAAAAGAAAAAAGTGAAATTAATTGGCAATGAGTGCTAAAATTAAAAATAATGAGATTAAAGGCATAGAAAATGAAGGGTAGAAAGGTTTGGATCAGGTGTTTATGAGGACACCGGAAGCTAGCGGAAGGGCAAGGGGGAGCTTCGTGTATCTATGGAAGAGCATTTCTGGGAGAGTGAAGAACACTAAGTAGCCAATCTACCAAGGGCTTGGTGGCCGGGGAAGAACATTACAAAATCTCCAGGTGGTTCTTGGGAATCCAGGTGTTGAGGGAATGTGATGGGTACAGCCTGAAAAAGCAGCACCTGTGGCAGAGATGGCCCACAGCCAGAATGACACTCAGGTCACGGGCAGCTGAGCTCAGGCAGACTCACGATGCCCATCTCCTTCCTTGGCCGTGGACATAGGGGGAGCTGGACTAGAAGGGCCTTGCCACCCGGGATGACAAGAATTTAGTAGTTACTTCTCTGGACCAACAACTGAGACTAGACAGGTCCAGGGATGACCAGGCCATCAAGGTGGCTCAACCACCTAGGACCAGGCGGTCTCTCCTGCTAAAAACAAGACAACAGGCTTCAAGTGGAGTAGCTTATTCCATGCCCCTTGTCACCAAACTGAGACTTAATTACAGATTCAGCTCTTCCAGAAATGGAATCTTAAGTCAGTCAAGCAGGAATCACCTGATCAGCTATAGTGAGGTAACTATCTGGTAGACAAACCCCTGCCATCTGCTAAAGGAAAGTGACTCTGCAGTAATCCACCCACTTTTTCTCGGTGTGACTTCTTCCTGTCTGCCCGCTTCGGCCTATAAAATTTCATCATGTTTCATAGCTCCTTGGAACTCCTTTGTATCTGCTAGGTGGGATGCTGCCTAATTCAAATCAATTTTGCTGAAATAAATTCTTGAAAATTTTAATATGCCTCAGTTCATCTTTTCATACCCCCTACCATAATACCACAGTTCTGTGGAAAATCCCAAAACAACCACAGGTTTTAAAATCAAGTCAGAAGAGGTAAGAAATTTCAATTTCTTGATTACTTGAGTAAAGGGGCTGAAACTCTTAATCACCCAACTGTTGATGGCAATGAGAATGGAAATACATATATTTCTATACAAATATAAAATACACATCTGGCATGGAAGATGTCCTTGCTTGTCAAGACATCTTATTTCTTCTTCCTCTATTTTCTGTGGGATTAAGTTTTCTAAACTCTGGACAGACCAAATCCTGGATGTGCTAGGTAAATAATATTCTACTCTAAGAAATAAACTATAGCTATGAAACTACTATGAAGAAGTAGAGTGTCGTAGGAGCAGACAGTACGGGAATGTCCTAGTCTGAGCGTCAGAGAAGGTGTCCCGCGGCCAGCAGTGTTGTGACCCTGTTGTTTGAGTGAGGAAATCTCACAGCAGCCTGTCGGATAGTTTTTGTCACACCCATTTTACAGGTGAGGAAAAGGGTGATAACGTTTGCCTCAGGGGAAGGTCAGGCTCTGGGTGTCAAGGAGTTATCTATAACTGTTCACATTTTATAAGTAGAACAGTTTTGTGTATTACTTGTATAATTAAAAATCCATTTTACAGAAGTTTAAGCAGCTCATGCCTGAAATCATCTAGCAAATAATTGCCAACGACAGGATTTGAACTCAGGTCTGCCAGACCACAACGCTCTTAACCAGTATGGTCTAGGAGACTTTTGATGTACACAAGGCCTTCATTTATCACAGTGGAGGCATCCATGTTTTCCTGCTTTGGAAACTGAAAGTATTTAATTCAGAATTCTTTGCTGTACAGAAAAATAAGACAAAACAAAAACCTCACTGAACATAAAAGGAATGCATGTATCAGAAGGCTCCTGGGTAGCTCTCACAATCTCTAGGAGGCCTAGAGGTTGGAAGCTTCATCCCAAATCTTGCTGCAAAGCTGTCCCACAGATTGGCTGTCACCACCCCATACCTGGGCACACGCACTGCTATTTATAGCACCTGTGCTCCAAACACCAGGCGTCATAAATTGTCACCAGATGCCACAGCACTGCCACTCCCTCACCACTCTCACTGGAAGGACTCTGCATTTCCCCCTTTTCCCTGTGACTAAATTCTGATTCACTGTCATGCAGACACATCTGACTGGCAGGTGCTATGACTTGTGTCCATGCCCTCATTACAAGGGAGGCTGGAACATTTTTAAGTTCCATTTTTAAAATGGGAAATGGACTCTATCTTATTATGCAGGGGAGTCTACAGGCGGTTCCGATATGGGGAAATCAAATAAAATGACAAACATCAACCCAAGAATATGGTAGAGATGAAGAGAACCCAAAATGTCTTTTTCTATCTTTGTTTTCTTTTCTGAAACAAGTGACTCAAAAAGCAAAGAAGTCAATGATGGATGTGACAGACCCATTCTGAAAACGCCTTAACACCTCCAGATTCATGGAAGAAATGGATGTTTCACTTGAAGAAAGCAGACTTTCACACAGAGGTGAAGTATAGCGTTGCAGGAGGGCAGGGGGACCTGGCTGGCTCCCAGCCAGCCAGACCCAGTAATGTGAACTTCGGTACCAAAGCTGCAGCCCTGCAGAACCATCAGAGATGACATTCCTCCTTTTTGGCACTTCCCCCCAAAAAACAGAACACTCAGGGCAGATCTTGGTCTCCCCTAGCCTTCCCTCTCTGTGAATTAGCAAGAAACCGATAGAATCCCAAGATGAGATGTATGTTGCCATTATTTAACATTGATAAAAACACACTTTGGTCACTAAAATCCTCAGTACTGCAGTTACTCTTAGTTAATGGACTACAAAAAAAATTATATTAAATCTATTCCTAATTAATCTATCCACCTAGGGCTTAGATACAGAATCGCAGAGCTGCGTTTCAGCAAAACTTTTGCTATTGACTTTTCCTACAAAATTAACTTGCTTTTAATTAAAGTGGCTTATGGTGACACCTAGTGGCTAATGGGCATATTCCGAAATCCTCGATTTGATTAACAATGAATTTTCTAATTTCATAGTCATATTTCCATTTGTGGATTCTGACACATTTAAAGAAGAAGGTAAATATATGACTTCCCTTTTCCATTACAAAGATAAAAATGCTCACAAGAGTGATCTGGAATTAAGAAAGGCCACCTTTTAAAATTTTTACTTAAATAAATCTTTAGATATTAGCTACCAATTTCAAATAGTTAAAAAAAGACAGAAAATAAAATGACATAAGCTCAGAATAAATGCATGTATTATCATCAGCTAACCCTCAAAAGTATAGGAATATGAGGCAGAGTCGTTTTATATAAAATTACTGGGATAGAAGACAGAATTATAGTCTTGACTGTGCCACTAATTGGCTATTTTGAACTTGAGCAAATTGTGTAACTTCTCTGCGCCTCAATTTCATAGTTGGTAATGATATAAGGAGGTTAAATTTGGATGACTTTTGAGAGACCTCCAACATGAGTTTCTACAAATTGCTGACAGTCACACGGTCTTTCTCATTTTCACTGAAAAAAAAAAAAAAAAAATGACGACGTGAAGGAATTATCTCATTCAATCAAACATTTTCATCTAAATGAATATGACATGTCTGGTGTCCAATTTACTTGTTTCATTTTGTCATCTCTCTATTTATACAGCTTTTGCCCCTTTTTAGTTCTGTATCTGTGGTCTCTGGACAGAATTTAACCCTTAGTTTTATCACTCACCTCTGAAAGGACAATTTAACCTCACCTTCTCTAGTTTGTCATATTTTCAAAAACAAGAAACGTACTTTACTGTTTAAAAAAAGTATGCAAATTGTTTCTCAATAAAGCTGTTAAAAATAATAACAACTTGAACCTTTTTAATAAAAATCTATCTCTATACTATTTATATTTTTGTAGCCAGTACAAGGAGCTATAGACACAGAAGATGAACAGAGAAGCTTAAGGTTGTTTTAAAAAGCTGTTGCCATACAGAAGATCTGAACAGAGATTTTTTCCAAAGAGAAAATACGGACGGCCAACAGATATATGAAAAGATGCTCAAGGTCACTAACCGTTAGAGAAATCCAAATCAAAACCACAATGAGAGATCCCCTCACACCTGTCAGAATGGCTCTCATCAATACATCAAAGAACAGCAAATGCTGGCGAGGATGAGGAGAAAAGGGGCCCCTCGTTCACAGCTGGTGGGACTGCAGATTGGCACCGCCGCTATGGAAAACGGTCTGGAGGTTCCTCAAAAAATTCAAAATGGACCTACCTTTTGACCCAGCAACTACACTTCTGGGTATTTACCCAAAGCAACCAAAACAAGAATTCACAAAGATCTATCCACCCCTATGTTCACAGCAGCACAATTTACAAGAGCCGAGATATGGAAGCAACCTAACGCCCATCAACAGATGAATGGACAAAGAAGTTATGGTTCATATAGACAATGGAATATTACCTGGTCATAAAAAAAAAAAAATGACATGGATGGACCTAGAGGTGATTGTACTAAGCAAAATAAGTCAGAGAAAGATAAATATATGATTTCACTGATATGTGAAATCTAGGGAACAGATAGAACAAATGAATCAAAACTAGACCCACAAATATAGAGGACAATCGGGTGTGATGGCCAGAGGGGTGTGAGGTGGGGAGACTGGGAGAAAGTGGTGACGGGTTAAAGTACAAATCAGTACTTGACGGAGGATCATGGGGATGGGGAGCACGGCATAGGGGATGCAGTCAGCAGTAAGGTAATGGCTACGTGTAGAGCCAGAGGGAAGACAGAGTGATCAGGGGAATTGTTTCATAAACTATATAAATGTCTAACCAATGTATTATATACTTGAAACTAATAAAAAATAAAAATAAATTTTAAGTTGTTGCCGTAGTACAGTTAATTAACATCTTTAATATCCATCGCATTCTCCTCTATTACCCAAAGCATCTCTGGCCGTCGTCACCACGGACACATTCCTAGTACTTGATTACGTGTGTTATTTAATCGTTTTACAATCTTTATCTAAGAAACAGCTAGTTGAACTCACAGAGGGACTGATTACCTAATGTTTAGACAGCACCCTCTATATTTTACGTTCGAGATATTGCCGTTTGAGAAAAGATCATTTACCATGACAAATCTTAAATGGGAAATGAATCAAAATTTAACTAGAAAAATGTTTCTACGCCAGAGTCATCTGTGCATTGCGAGAGAGAAAAACAAACTTCCCTTTAAAGTGGTTTTAATTATTCAGCCTCTGACGTGATTTCAACATAATCCGACCCAAATGCTGCCTGACTCTTCTCTGCCAACTCGGATGAGCAGGGCAGCAGTGCGCCCCGCTGTCCGGGGAAGGCTGTTTTCCCTTCCCGCACCTTGTGGATTCCACACTCAAACCCTCTGACGGCCATGAAAACTGAGTCACTGAACTGGAGCTTACGTTAATTGAGCTTCCTAAGTGTCCCCGAAACCCCTTTTACATCTGTTTCTTAGAACAGACGTTTAAGGAGTAGATCGACATTGTCTAAAACCCCCGGCTGCTGGTCTGCCATCTACCCGTGCTGGAAATCTCTACTGCTTCCCTAGAAAGACACAAAGTCCCACACTATCATCTCAGTATTATATCACACAATTATTTCTTTTCTTTTCTTTTTTTCTTTTTTTTTTTTTTAGATGAGGAAAGCCTTGGTTGACCTCACAGATTGCAAGGACCTTGTCAGCTTACAGTCCTTTATTTTTTTTAATTTTTTTACGCCTACAGCACCTGCTCTTCCTACGTGGTCTCCCATCCAAGTACTAACCAGGCCTGACCCTGCTTAGCTTCCAAGATCAGACAGGATCGGGCTTGTTCAGGGTAGCATATGGCTGTAGACCATTTATTTCTTAATTCTTTCTCTAGCCTACTGTTCTCTGATCTGTATCTCCTCACTCAGTACTCATTTCTGCCGAAGTCTCAGTGATTCTTAAAGGCAGAGACCATGTCTTTGTTCATCTTCAGATGAAACCATTGGATCCCACCAACTTTTCAAGAGCCATCCCAATGCGACCCCTTCCATAACATATTTCTATCACCAACCAGATATGATGTCTTACTCTTTTGATAGCCTCTCTATATTGTACATTTGTTATATACATTGAATACATTTGTTATATAGTAATTGGATTATCCTCTTATTCTCACAAGCTTATACTGTAAGCTTGTGAGAATAAGAGGCAAATTGTACCACTTCATCCGCTATCATTCTCAGAATAAGAAATTGGTCAATAATGTCAATTAAATCCAATAGTAATGGTTATGCTATCCTTAGCTATAATTACTTATAATTTCTGCCATTCAAAATGGCAGGAACATTGAACAAACATGCCTTATCTAGCTTATTTGTCTAAGGAGCAATTTGTACTTAATCAAAAGAACTTCTCTGTGAAAAATTTGAAGGGGATACACCTCCTTACCAACATCCCTTTGCCAACGTGTCTACAAACCTCCCCATCTTTCACGTTTTGCTACTTTCTGTCAGCATCTGGAGTGATTTTCATATCGCTCTCCCTTCTGATTACAAAGCAGTATGATGTGGGAGATAAGGTGTGGACTTTGCAGTCACCAGGACCCACTTCCAAATTACATGGCTCAGCGGGACAACCTAAACATGCCACTTACCCCGTCTGAGTTTCAGATTTCTTATCTGTAATATAAACACCAAAATAACCACCTCATATGGTTACTGTGAGGACAGCACACGGGAAACTAGGTTCAAGGTGCCCTTTACAGTGTCTGGCATACAAAGTGCACTAAAACATATTAAATTAAAGGTATCAGTTCAATTAAACAAGTGCTGATCAGGCGCCCACTGAGGGCCATGCACAAATTTGTTCTGAGGGCCCGATAATGAACAAGATGGACATGGGCCCTGTTGTTCAAGAGCTAAGTGAAGAAAATAGGTATTTGAACATGCAAATGCAGTACCTTGTGACAAGCCCAGCAATTCAGAAATAAGTACAAAGTGCTTTTAGGGCATCTACAGGATCAGAATAGACTTTTTTACTCTTCTGATATCTCCAAATCACAATGAAAACTCAGTACCTGTAAAGTGCAGTCATTATTCACAATGAAATGTATCTGATGGTCTGGTGCTAGGGGCACAGTGCCAGATGCTAGGTACCATATAACCACATTACAGAATCATCACGCCGGTGGGACATGCCATATTCTAGAATCCACAAGCACAGTCTCATGGAGAAACCAGAATCCAATCTGCACACCAACATCCATCCTTTAGATATACAGGAGAGTCTCAAGATAAAAGCATAATCAATACACATATCTTACATTTGCATATTTTCCTTCTTCAGGTGATAACTTAAAACTCAGTGTGAAGAGACAGGGACTCATGCAAAACTTCTGCAAAGCAGATGCCCTTGTTATGCTTGTAAAGCCTGTCCTCCTTCTTTTCTAAAATAGCACGTTAATTTTAAAAGGCAAAATAATAAAAGATATGCAGGGTAGTGAATGGAAAAGTTTCAAAGCTCGCACAGCCAATGTCTCATTATAAGTGGCCCCGGGGGAGTGATGAGAAACTCACACTCATCTTGTCGAACAGAAACCTGTGTGGCCTCTTTACACTTGACTGTACTCACAGCAGCCTTGGCCAACCAAGAATGTTAGGGGAAAAACAACACGAGTTTAGGTAAATGAAGTCTAGTGGCCTGACTGGTTCATACGAATGACAGCGTTGACAGAGGGCCTTGAGTTCATTTCCAGGGGCCACGTCCTCTGCCTCTGGACAGGGTGACAAAGAGTTGCAGGAGGAGGGCACACCACACCTGTGACCCCTTCCCCAGACTGGTATCTATTACACTCTTAATTGTGTCCCCTCCTCTCTGCATCCAGCAGAGAGGTAAATGCATGTTCTGACTTATAGCCTAACTCTAAGCGTCTTGGACAAACACGGCCTAGAAAAATTTGACTTCCCTGCGTCTCCTTCAATTTCTGGCCAGCTCTGCTTAAATTGATTTCAGATATTGTCCTTTCTTATAATCGAAACACTTTGCTTGACTACGCCTTCCTGAAGGTCGACAAATATACACACGTCGCCATTCTAATTCCATAAAATGACATGGCATAGTTCTTATTCACTCCCATTTCTCTCACCTCTTCTCTTTGTTAAAGTGAGTTCGTGCTCCGACTGAGTGATTTGACCAGGAAGAGCAGCTCGAGTCTTCTGTGCATCGACTGGAAAAAATAATAAAATTAAATATCATGAGTTAATGCAAATAACGAAAGACTAAATGCTGTAAGGTAAACATCCTTGTAGTTAGCGCTCCAGGTCTTGCTCAGCCAGGAAGGACGGCCTGGGAGAGCTCCTACCAAGTGCATGGAGGCTGCTCAGAGGTGAGCAGCTGCTAAAACCTTCCAGAAGGCTGGTGAAGTCCTAAAATCCATCTAATTAAGAGCCATGTGATACTGAGTCCCCATGTCCATGAAGATAATAAGATCTACCTCTTGTGGTTGTTGAAAGAATTAGATGAAGTTCAAGTTAATTGTGTGCATTGTAGGCCCTATGGGAATGGTCCTTCTTATTGTTACTCTCACTAATAAACACTCCATAATAATCACCGTGGAACATCTGTAAATATGGAATGCAACAAAACTTCTAGGCAGACCCGACTGCCTAGAAGACACATGTGGTATAAGGGAAAAACCCTGAACCAGAAGCTAATAGATCTGGTCACTAGACTCGGCTCCATGCCTTTAGGTGTGAGAGCTGAGTCATTCATTATCCTTTTCTGTTTCAACTTTGTCAGCTGAAACTTAAGAGGACGACCTAAATTGTTTGCAATGTCTCCAAGAGCTCACAGACTATCATTTTTACGGACCCTCTAGATTAAGCAGGTCCCCTCTACGATACCTGAGAGACTTACTGTCTTAGGTCTGACCCCATACTTAACTTTACAAGGAACTATAACTGGATAATTTACTTGAGCTTTAGGGACAGGGAAGTGGCCATTACATATAAGATATCGCCCCAGAGAACACTAACTACAACATTTAAACTCCTAAACTTCAAACCACATCCTCCTTGGCGACTGTAGCAGACCCCAGATTCACTTATTTCTGTCGATCGGAACAAACTGCTGTGCTGCTTGATAAAGAGTCTATCTCTTAGGAGCTCGGAGCATTTGACAGATGCTATCATGTTAAGGCTGTTAGTTATTAGAGGGTAGCTAGTATGAAAAATCTTTCTACTGATAAAGAATCTGAAACACGGAAAGTCAAGTGACATTTTCTTAAGCACCAGTGAGTCAAAGGCAATGTAACTTGGCTAATTTTATGCACTCATCAGGTCTTTTAACTAGGTCAATTGCAACTGCCCAGGGAACTCCGATGTTCCCTGTTCTGGATCTCTCACCTGGAGCGCACCTCTGTGCTGCTCCCCTGAGACCCCTCCACCTCACCACATCATCAGGTGAGATTTAGTGCTGCCCTCGGTTCACTGGGAGCATCGAAGGGCCCTTTATTTAAAAATCATTAAGGATTTTAAGACAGTGGCAACAGAGCATTGAACCGAGCTCTGGGTCCCATGTAACTGTGGGACACGCCACATGCACACGAAGCTGGAGCTGCCTTCGTGTCTCGTCTTCTCGAGTTCTAAACATCTCCTCTAAAGATGCACACTATGCTGTCTTCACCAACCCTTTCGGTTTCTTGTCTTGTGTTGTTTTGTTTTTTGTGTACCACTGGCATTTCTTGATCTCCTGTCTCAACCCCTCAGAGATCAAGCCATTAGCAAGTTGATTCACTAGATTAATCACATCATGTGCTGCCCAGGGAGTCATCCTCACACCCCCATTCCAAGTATGGCCTCCATAATCCTGACTAATCCATCACTCATTGGCCTGGGGGAAATTATGTATGGACAGTGTGAAGCTCACTATTTGTCAAGTAACCTTGCACGTGGTCCACCTAGCAATAGGGCTTCACCCTGAAGAAAGACTCCTCAGCTGAGTAACTGGTTTCTTCTCTCCAGGATGACAGACATATACTTTCTTATTATCTAGAACCAATAAAACATCTGTAGGCCAAGAACAGAGGCTGCAGCCTGAATCAATAAACTGTAGCCTAAAAATAAAGCCACATGGTCCCTCTGGAGCATGGCTTGACTTAAAACAGACCTCAGTGGAATATTCCTTAATTACCACTGTTTCATAATAGTTGTTTGACCCTCTTTTCTCAGGCATGATTGACCCTCTAGGGTATTTCTAAGCATTGTAATTTAGCGATTTAACTCCGTCCCCAATCTACAGATGGTATCATTCATCCTACCAAATAACCATGGGCCTTGGCAGAAAGTAACAGTAAAATAATAAGAAATACATTGGGTATGTGATTGCTTATATTATCTAAAATAACTAGTGTTTTGAACTGTTGTTAGAGTTATTTAGAAAAGTTGGGGTGTTTTTCATGTGTCATCAAATTCAAATACATTTTCCTTTAAGTTATGTTCTTGAACTACTGAACATCAACTGAATTTCAGACATTTAAACTAGAGGCATTCCATAAAGAAATCCTTATGGGATTCTTCTGTAAAGTAAATCATTATTTTCAACATAAACCATTATCCCTTAACCTATATTTTTCTGTCAGATATTTTATTATATTCTGGTAGTAGGCAGCATATGTTGTGTTTCTTTAAAAGATGACACCTGAACTGAGTCTTTTGAGACAGACAAGTTACATTTAGAATAGAAGCATTACATTCCATTTATTCAACTCAACAGAAACCATGTTAACAGCCCTCAAGTGGAGAGACCAGTTCTCAGTATGAAGTTAATGAATTACAGTGACTATAATACAGCGAGAGTGGAGCAGAATTGTGTCCTACGACATCTGTGTCACATATCTTTCTGGTAAAGAAAGAAAAGGGCGTAGACACAAAAACACATGTGCCTAAAAACTTTTGGCTATTACATCAATTAAAAGGAAAATTTAAGGTATAGATATACTTTTCAGTTTTCAATCAGAAGTCAATCATGAAAGGAATGTAAGAACTTACAGTAAAAGGTATACAGAACTCATGTGTTAGGAGGCCTGGGTTTCAGTGTGATTTGGTGACATGCACAAGAGAGCCATGTCTTGGTCAATAAAATGAAAGCTTTGAAATACATCGTCTTCAAAGTTCCTTTAAATTCTAAATTCCTATGACAGAAATTATGGTTTAAAATAGGGCTGGAGAAGTAGCCTCTAATACAAGCCCTTCAACTTCCCACACAGACAACTGAGATTTAAATACAGAAATATCGCTCACTATAAAAGTCTCTTTTGAAAAGCCATTCAGCAAAGGTATTAAGAAAATAATCAATTGATATAAATGTCACACTTCTATTTACCCTCTGCCTACCGACAGAGGAGAAGAGCAATAACATGAGATAAATGTTCACTAACCTGAAAAAAATGACGTTTTTCCTAAATTACTGTATTTGAAATTTTTTCAATAGAGTTCAAAATTTCTCAGGTTTTAATAAATATTATTTTCTGCATTATTTGAAATGTTTTTGGAGAAAATGAATGTTTGTGATTACCGGCCAGAAATTTTTCCTTTTCAAGCTAAAGTCATTCATTCCCTTTGTCTTTTGGCCCCTTGTCTACATCCCATTCTGTCCCTCTCTTTCCTTGGGTCCCTCTATAAATATCACCCAGATAATCTCTGTTTGTCTGACAGAACCCCAGGATTATATCTTTTATGGCAGCATTACTTTTCATTTTACTTGAGATATGATTTTCTTTGGGCCACATTACTTTTCTTTGATGTAAAGATATTTTAAGAATCCATTTTTTATAAAAAAAACTAAAAGAAAAACACATTTATTTGATGGATTAGTTTTCAAGTTGTTAAAGCAAACCCCAACTATTCAACCTTGCAGGAGAAAAAAACATGAATTTTTTTATGGAGCAAAGCACATCAAAGTAGATTTCTAAAGCTCTGGGATTGCATTTTTTTTTTTTTAATTTTTTGCCTTCACTAAAAATGAAACGTGTTTTAACTAATCTCAGTTGCATGTCATGTCCTTCCAAAGGTTTTAAATATAGTTACATTGTGTTATTTTCAGATCCTAAGGACAAAAGTTGGCTTTGTTTTATTCTGGTTCCTTGTTTGGTAGAAACACAAGAACTCCATTGTTCAAATTTGCATGCTTCATAAAAACACTTATTTGAGTAAATTATACTTACATAGCGTAACATCTCATTAGCTGTTACACAAATTGTAGGTTATAAAAAGGTTACAGGAGAGACACAGGATTATCTCTAAGTAAGGTTCGCAATATGGTAAAACGCATACAATATAATCCTTCTTTCTAATTTTTATATTCGTGAAAATTGGTTAAAAGAACATTAAAGGTAATTTTTATTTTGGATGAATTTTGTTAGAAAGAGAATATATTTATTAATCATTCAAATATTTATTGAGCATCTACTATGCCAGTCTCGGTGTTATGTCGACACATGCAGTAGAAACAGGTATGACAGAAGCCAGAGGTCCCCTTAGAAAAGGAGGAAGCTGCCATGCAAGTTAATCCTGACTTCTCCACCCTCTTTTGTACAACTTACCGGCTGATGAGAGGTCCTATTGCTTCTTAACTTATCTTTGCCTCTGAGTCACTGCCTGGCCGTCTGCTTTGCTGAATCCCTGGAACACACACAGACCTCCATGAATGGGGCAGATGGGGCTATTTGTCACCATTCGCCATTGTTCTGGGGGCAGAGTTGCTACAAGATTGTCCACAAGTTTTTAAATAGTAATCTGCAAGAAAGCCATTTTTATCACTGTGATTTTACATATAATGAAATAGGAAATATGGCACAGGTGTGTTTGTTCTGCCCTTTTATGGCAGAAAATTCATGTACTCTGTGGAAAATGAGGGGCTCTCATACAAAGAATGAGAGCGAAGGATTGTTTAGGGGATGAGAAACCACACAGCTTTCAGCTTCACAACTCCGAGCCAGTGGGCCCTGTATGCTTGAGGCGTTCCTCACTTCCAGAAGCAAATAACGGTGCTTTCCATCTGTATATAGCAAGGAAATTCTGAAATGCCAGCTTCCTTGATATTTCATGGCATTTGGATTTCTTAAAAAATGAATATATCACATTGTACCATATAAAAGAAAATATGGATTATGGTAGATAAGAGATACCTTGAAAGATCTTACTATTTACTCAAAATGCTAAAAAAAAAAAATGTATATAACAAATACCCCTCATTTAAATGCATAGGTAACTTTGCAAAAAATAAGGAAAGTCTCCAAGGAAAAACAGAGGGAATCTTAAATCTGAGTGGCAAACTAGCATTTAACATATGGCTGAGCTCAGCATTTGCTAATCCCAGTTACCAGAAAAAGAGACCTTAGGCCTCACCGGGGAGGAAGATGGGCCAAGGACCCTCAAAGTGCTACATCTTCTGTAAAAGAGTAAACAGGAAAAACCAGTCACCTATAAAGATTGATGACAAGGAAACATGTTGGAATTGGCATTACACCAGATGTGTGCTTTCCTGGGTTTATAGTTTAAATTTACCTTACCTATGTGGTCTAGGAACCCACGATGCCAAAGAAATAGCAAAGCAGTCCCAAGTTGGAAGGCCCCAGCTAATGCAATCTTATTTAAAAGGAGGTACCCTCAACCTCGTTCTCAGAGGGTCCCACAGATGAACATGAACTTATGAAAAAGCTAATGGACACGGCCCTCTCCCAATTAAACAACTGTGGGCTGTCTCCTTTTTTGACAGCAAAAGAACATTGCTTTCCTAGCTATAATGATGCTGCCTAAAAAATACTGAGGGAAACAATAAGATTCCAACTGACCTCCTGAACTATTGGCAAGGGTAGAATGAGACCAGTAAGTGCTCAGGAGAAAGTGGAAACCCTGTGAGGCTGCTGTCTGTTGCCTTCCAGTTGCAAACTGGAGTTCATAAACCTGAAAGCATCACTGATTGCCCAGAAAGGCCAAGAGAGTGGACTCGGAGCTGCAGCCAAGTGGAAAACGATTGGAAGTCAGTGAATGAACGTGATAGACTGGCAAAACCATGATCGTAATAAAGGCACCTTTAGAGTAAGTCATTTGAATAAACACAGACAAATTGGTAGCTAATTTTAATTGCAATTTAAGTGCATTCTGGGCTGGCAGCAGTGTCCGGTGTTCTAATTTATGTTGTCACTATGTTTTTGCTTCACACAAGGCCACACAGAAGCCAGAGTTAGGTGGTTTCTAGTCAGCAGCAAGCCAGAGAGGACAAGACCTGGAGGTGAGTGCTTCTAGTCTCTGGGCTGTAGAATGCAAGGCCACGTGCTAAGACAGGGACACTGAGTCTGTGAAGACTGACAGAGGTCACTCTGAAGAGATGCAACAAGAGAGGGTGATGCAGGCAGAAGGGGCCCAGGGGAAAGGCTGAGAGGGTCGGGTCCGGTTTAGGGAAAGTAGAAGCAAACATCAATCACCCTGACAAAAAGCGCAGTGGAACATGAGGAAACCAAGAAGCTAAGATGCTATCTCAGGATCTGGGAAAGGCGATGGGGCCCTGACAAAACGCATATCATGCACATCTTCTCGAAGAAGCGGCAAGGTTGCAAATCTTGGTGACATAAGGAAGATTCGGATGAAGATACTAGCCATTTTGCAGTTTCTTGAGCAAGGTTCTATCCACAAATAAAATGCAAATGTTTCCTAAATTTTTGTTAAAAACTCTATATCTTTGTAAATAAAGACTTGAATAAAATGTTTTAAATCCTTACTGAAGAAATGTAAAGCTAAAATAATTATTGTGTAAGCTTCTGTTAAAGATTCAGGACATAGTCACGTCAAATATTACCTCTGACAGATTGTTCCACTATATCTTTCTTTTTGTTTTGTCTTCTTAGGTTACTAAGCAGGAACGAGCATTTTTATACAGTACTTAGCGTTAAATGTTTTCATAATTTACTATCTAACCCCTTGATTTTCAATTTAGTTAAAGGAAATGACAGCATGATCTGAGTTTACTTAAATAACAGATGTGCATAGCTAGAAATAGCTGCTGAGTAGCATTTTAAAGTCAGGTTCGAAAAGAAATATATTTCTGCAAGTGGGTAGAAAATGCAACTGTATAGCGTGTGCTTCCCCCTCAGCAGCAGTTCATGCACTAACCATCGCACAGCATCCCAAAGTCGGTGATTACACATATGGACACATTAGAAAATCTCTCCTACGTGGGAATGAAAATAGTGGCATAGCTACTGTCTACTGGATAGCTTTCACTGAGGACCCCACAAGTGGTTCATTTTGCTTCTAGAATATGTTAAAAAGTATAATATATTCATCATATATTCTATGTATATGTTTTAAATGAGTATACCATGATATTAAAGTATATTAAATACATATTATATTATTATATTCAAGTACTATATATTAATTATATATTTTGAGTACTATATATTAAAGTATATAGACTATTTTCATAAGTTTGTTGGGTACTATGAACAAATGGTAACTATACAATATAAACAGGATGCACGATAAACAATAGGTTTATTTCTTAAACCGCCATCACCAAAAACAACCAGTATCTAACACTTCATTTTGAGTAAATTCATTTTGGATTTTTAACCATACAAAAGTACAGTATCAAGTAGTCTTTCTTTTGCACATTTAAATGTGTGACTTTGGACTTAGTTTGGCTGAAATAGAAACAGAGTAAAAGTGCCCAGGAGCAGGCAGACGACAGCTAACAAAAACCACAGCCTTGCCAAGGCAAGGGCAGTGCCGAACTGCACCAGGGAGCCCCACCTCCTGCCTGCCTGCCTGCCCTGCCCTGGCATCGCTGACACAGTCCACAGGTTGCATTCCTCCGACCCCAGTCATCGGACATGGTCTACCCTTTGCCAAGGGCACTACAAATGCTGAGGTAGCTGCCACACCACCTACGCCTTGTTCTGGAATTCTTGCAGGACCACCTTCTACCTGCCCATCTGTCACTCTTTACTCCATGACACCCAGTTTTCACTCCATAGGAAGATGCTGTTTTACTCCATCAAGCGGGCTGTGAAACTGACATTCACTCTGTTAAGCAGAGCACTGCTTCTAGAATCTTCCTGTCTGCTCCTTGCACCCACACCATGAGAAAGAAGAAATAATCCTAAATCCCAGGCACAGAGCCTAAAGAAACTCCCAGAGGTCCTGGGGTAGAGAAGGAACTGGATCACTAGGACCAGTGAAAATGAGTTCATTCAGCAGACAGCCTGGACCCTCCACGACTAACCCAAGCCCCACCCTTCACCTCCCACATTGTCTGATGTGCTTCGGACTTTATGGAGTTTGTCTGCCTTTTCCGGTCCCAAATTTATGAACCTCAAAATCATGACATACAAGTCAAGATAATCTTCTACCTCATTAAGCTCTCGAACACTTTAAAAAACACTCCATCAACCACATTCTGATCTTCTCTGCTGTTTTATTGTAGCATTCCTCATCCACCACCACTGTGTGTCTGTCTCTGTCTCTGTCTCTGTCTCTGTCTCTCTTCACTCACACACACACACACACACACACACACACACACACACTGTTAGACTGGACCTAGGACACGGGCATTAACAACTCTTACCACGGGCATTCATTAGTCCTCACTTGGCGTTCATATTTTAACAGGTATATCAGCAAACTGGAGAACAATGGGGAATCTAGAAGCGGCCCCATGAGAACCAGTTGAAGGAACTAGAAAGATCTGACGAGCAAGGAGGCCTCTTTAGACCCTTCAGCTATTATAAGTGCTTAGGAACTTGACCATTCCTTAGCAAAATGACAGACTGATTTTCATAATTTTCAATAATTTGACAGGAAGTGTTGGCAGGGATAGCCTACTTATTGGTATTCGGTTTTCTGTTATTTTTAAGGGAAATTTTATTTGATGCTATACATTTCTAAAACTAGAAAAATAAATTATTTTGGAAAATAAAGTTTGACTATTCACTGATGAGTTCATGGAGCTTCTGCTTCCCCTCATCTGATCACAATAGATGAGCTGATACTGTTAGAATCTCTTTATCAGCAGTACCCTGGAGTCCCACAGCTCTCTCTGCTTTCCATATTCAACAAAACTTCTCTTTGCATAGATACATGTATAAAAACAGAACATTCAGGCAGAGGCCCGTGTGCCATCGAAGGCAATTACAGAGACAGTAAAGTTCTTTTATGCCAGGAAAAATAAAAGGCTGGGTGTCTCACGAAAGTTGGGAATCTGATTTCAAAAGCGTCATGCAAAGAGGAAATAAAATCCAGCATGGTTGACTGTTCTTCAGGATATATTTGTAAGTATGAGGGTCTTTAAAATAGTTGATGTATAAAATAGTATTAGCTTGATGTAAATGACTAGTAGGTGTTTATTTCAACAGCAGGACTGCTAGAAGTGTTAGCAGGTTTCTTCTAAGGAAAATAAATGAGTAAATACATATGTTTGCCTGGCCCAGGGTTTCTATACCTAAAAAAAAAAAAAAAAAAAAAAAACCTTATAGTCACATATGCATAAACGAAGCTTCTAAACTGGGCAGTAAAGGAAATATTACAGTTTTAGAGCAAGAACAGTCTTCCATTTTATGGGGTTTCTGTGTGTACAGGTGTGTATATGTTAAGATAAAGATATATTATAAAATCAGATATTTCAGAATTGGTTTTTTTTTTTCCCCAAAAATCATGCACTACCAAATAATTAGTTCTATCATTTAATTAGCTGTACTGATTCCAGGTTGTGAGGTTTATAGGAAGCATTGTTAATCTTAATTTTACAGGATGTCTTCATTCTTAAATGCTATACCTAAGCTCAACTACACATAGTACTTGTGTTTTAAAAGGCAAGAGCTTTGTGTGAGATGGTAAACCAAACCTCATGGAAATATAAAATTGCTCTAGGTTTTTCTAAATTTTATGTGACATGCTACCTTACAATATAAAGAAACACACTTAAATACAAATATTACATAGGAATGGAAAGAAGGCATCAATTGCCTATCAGGATAGTAAAAATATGTAAATATGTGAAAAGGGTCAGTTTAAGAAAAAATCATTTCTTTTCATTTTACTTTGAGAAATGTTTCATTTTAATGCTAGAAGAGACTTGAATCTATTTCTGGCATAAAACATATCCAACTCAATTCACCACTAGTATATTTATAACCACTGTAAGAATTAGATTTGCTAGATGAAATGTACACTTTCTTTAAAATAATCAGGAAAAAACATTGGAGGAGAAAACATTATGAAGACCTAAATTTGTTCTAAAAACTCTATGCTTAGATTGTAAAATTTACCAAGAGGAATTTGAAAAATAAAAAAATAATAAAAAAGACAAATTCATGCATGATGTTAACATAAAAAAATTTAAAATATTTCTTGAAAAACAGTGGAAAATACCAGTTAAAAGTATAGAATTTTTATAATATAAATCCATAAAATTAATAAACTTCTAGGTGGGGAGTTAATAAATCTAAAATAGGGATAATCATAATTCGGTGCTTACAAAGTAAACAAACTATTTCAGATGTAAGGCAAGGTATTTATAGAAATCTTTGCCAAATATGCATTTTCCAGGAAGCACACAATAATCTTTGTTTTTGTCTGTTTCCGTTATTTTTTATTTTTAGGTCAATGGAATTTTTCCACATGCCATACTACCAACATGAGAAAAAAATGATTACTGCTGATTTAAAGCTAAGTGAGTTTCTCTCATTTAAATCAATTCTATATTATATCAGTTCAGGTAATTCTTTCACAGGGAATTCTCTTTTTGCCAAAGTAGAATTATAATTCTATGATATATTTGAGGCTAATATTTACTTTTTCTAGAAAATGACCACATATACTATAATTCCAAGGGTATAATTTAACTGAAAATGGTCTTAATTGGATTTAACTATAAACCAAATAAATGAGTTTATTAATAGGATATTTCAATCAAATTCTCGTCCTGAAAAACAATACTTTTAAAAAAAAATTAGAATTTACTCTTTTTGGAATTACCAAAAATATTTCTTAAAAGTTCTCAACTGCAAATGTAAAAGTGTTTCACTCTACCACTCTTTATTTTGGTATTATTAACCTATAGATGCAAATGTATATGGAATGACAAATACTGTTGAATGCAGGGTAGCAGACATTTCTTATTAAACCACCAGGTATGTTAGAAATTCTTTGTTTTCAGACTGTGAATTATATTTTCTTTGTTTTGCTAGATGAAATTTCAAAGGCCGGTTTTTCGCTTCTCATTTTAGAAGTATGAGAATTTTAATTTCTATTCCTTCATCTGCTTTCCATCTTCCAAAACTAGCTTGAAATATTGTTTTCTGTCTTTTTATAATTTCCTTTTTTCCTTCATATTAAAGCCTTATACGTTCCTTTACTATAATTTTGTCAGTGTTTTGGTGGAAAGAGGTAATAAACTCAGGGGCTCGATCTGTTCTATTGCCAGAAGCTGGGGCAAATATTTGTGAATTTGTCTCTTGGTTTCAATGTAAAATGCATTACACAACATGGGGAGTGTTCTGTGATACCCCAGCAAAATGCGGTCTATAGTGACAGTGAATCTAGTAGTAATCAAAGAAGGAAGTGCCAGCATGTGAGTGGACATTCAGTCCCAGAAATCTTAGAGGATGGGGTTCACAGAGCTGAACCCCAGCTACTAAGACAGCTCTCAACAAGGTGCATTTTGTAATGGACTAGAAAACCAGAGAACTTTGTAAAACAAGGCTGCTTTGTGATCTATTTATTCTATGAATAATACATCTTGTCCATAATTCCACTACTAATTTTTATTAATTATTGTTTTATGTCATTCTATTGGTAGTCCATCATTTAATAAATCTGTGGATGTTAGACTTGGAATACTAAACAAAATATAAACTACTTATATACGGTTATCAAATAGCATTTGAACATAACACATTAGGGAATCTATAGTAGGATAAATAAATCAGAAATATAAATGACATTATTTCTGCATATTATATATATATGTATATGTGTGTGTGTGTGTGTGTGTGTGTGTGTGTGTGTGTGTGTGTGTACATTTATATTACATTCTTTTCTAATGTCACTCAACTAATGACCAGCTTGCGCCAGAAATCTGCCTCTGAACAAGTCACATAGCTGAGTCCAGGGCTGCTGCTGGTCTGTACAGAGGCTTTGCTGAAATTTAACAAGGTAGTCTGTCTCCACGGATGAAGCCCCACCTGGAGACTCAGCTTGATGAAGGGAGTGTGGATAGATCTAGGCCTCTTCTCTCCTCCAGACCAGCATCTCTACAGAGGGGACAACCTGCATAGTTGTATGTAAGGGGACACTCTGGCTAGGCTGTCCCCTCATCCCTTCCTCCTTCGGCACTCAAGTATGCCCAAGCTCTTCTGACCCAACAAACCTTTCCCATGGCTCCATCACATCAATATGATACATGTACCCCAAAGTGTCTGAACTCCTATAGTAGATCCAGCTAATTCCAAAGCTGAGACTCCAGCTACCAATATGATGTGTGAACAATAGAAACCCAGGAACACAAACAAAAATGAAAAGAAGTTGAAATTTAAAAAGAGGAAGGAATGCGGCCTGGTGGTCCGTGTTTCCTGCACATACAAAAGAGCTTAGGAAATACCTCCCGAGTGACATGGTGCGAGAAGCTGAAGGAAGATCGGATTAACTGGAACAGAAAGTTTCTGCAAGCCTTTTTCTGATGTTCACAGTTCCATTTTAGAGAAAAGGAAATTGAGAATCTGAAAGTATAATTGCTATGCCCAAGATAACAGAGCTAAGAGCTTGAACTCAGGCACAAGTCTATCTGGCTTCAGGGAACAGAATTATTTTAATACGCCTCTCAGGGGCTGTAGGGACTCCCTGAACTCGGGCGCATCTGGGGATGACTCTGCCACTGCTGTCCTTCGGACCCTAGCAGGTGTTGCATACTAAGATGGCTCAGCCATAATCCCACAATCCCATTAAAGTCGTAAAAGAAAATTCAATAATTTGTAGACAGACAGGGATTTTAGTTACGGAAATTACCGCATGCATACAGAGCTCTAGTAGATCCAGCGAGGAGACAATGAGATATACAGACCATTCGGGTCGTCAGGAGGTAGGAGAAAAGTCAAGGCCTAGTGGAAGACGAGGACGAGTCGTTACACTGACAGAGAAGACATATGGAAAAGGAACTTGACCATTCTCCCGCTCAGGAGATAAGCAGAGAGCGGTTAGGCAGCCTGCTTCTCGGAGGCAGTCCCAGGGCTGAGGAACCTTAATGAAGCTCGGGGCCCAATGCCACACAGTATCCATTGTGGACAGCCAGTCCATGGGCAATTTCCTCGGCCTCAGTTATGTCAGCACTAATCATCTACAGTCAGCTGTATCTTTCCAGTAAAGGACTCTTTTTTTCATCACACTATTCTTCAAAGACCTCAATGAATTATTACTTCCAACAGAATAGAGCCCAACATTTAAGGCCATCCAGAATCTAACTGCACCCACAAACATATCCTTATAATAAACTCTTGTACTTAAACTTAGATTTAATCTATAATTGTAATCAAAAGACTCCTATTTTGATCCTTCCTGTGGATATATTTAACTACCTTGTCACTTGGTCATCTTCATGGCAGTGATTCATACAGAAAATGAAGTCCATCGACCACAGTGCCCGTCAGGTCTTATGCCCAAACCTGCGAACGTGCACAGAACTGCACCTATGCTTCCCCCACCCCTTCCAGTGACAAGGAGACAGTAACCTCTTCCTGTGCTTCCACTTCCTGTGCCTCTACTTCCTGTGCCTCCACTTCCTGTACCTCCACTTCCTGTGCTTCTACTTCTCCAGTGTCATAGCCCACACAGTCTAATTCCAGCTCCCGCTAAAGGTATCTCAGGAACATGGAATTCTACAGATTTTCGGTCTTTCCTCTATGTCTTCAATCTCTGTTCATGGCCACTCTTTGTCAACCTTAAGGTGTGTCACTCACATTGTAGGCCTTATGACATGAACGATGCACAGAGCACAGACCAGCACGGTCAAATGGCATAGTCCTACCTCTATGATACCATTCTGTCCACAGCTTTCATGAGAGAGACACAGAGAGAGGACAGAAGGGGTCCACTTGTCTACTGCCACCATCCCAATGTGAGCCTGTAACATCCCTCTCCTGGACTCCTGCAGTCACCTCCTAACCGGTCCCCCAGTTCCATCCTCGGCACACTGCAATCCTTTCTACTCAAAAAACCAGTCTCAAATGCTAACAGGTCTCTTCCATGTTTTAGAACCTTCAGTGACTGTCCTTACTATGAAGCGGACGGTGCTTGAGATCTAACCCGCTCTGCTTCAGGCTCTCTTCACAACACCTCTTACCACTTTCTTGCTGCAACAAACATTTTGAACATGATTATTGGTCTGATTGTAACTCGAGCCTTTTCTCTGAGCTCTCTTCCTGCCACACTCTAGAATCATGTGGTGACTGCATCCCTCTCATTTGTGTAACTAAGACACCACCTCTTGCCTCCTGAGCTTTGCCCTAAGCTCTCTCCCCTGCACTCAGCACATTCCTGCACATCCTGTAGGTTCCAACTCAGCGGTTACTTTATTGGGGTGCCTTCTCTAATCACCCCAAGTCTGGTTACGTTCTCTTCTTGTGTATTCTCACGGGTCCTCCTACTTCCTGTATCAAAGTCCCATCACATGAATTTTAACTGCTTGTTAAAACAGTGAAAACGGGAAGAGACAGGATCTATGTAGATCACTGGCAGCCAGCATTTGGCACATAACAAGTGTTCAACAGATGTTTCAAATGAATCAATAAAGACTGAGATAAAAACTCACTATTTATCCTCAATAATTCATTGTATGTAAGTGTGAATACATGTGTAGCAAAATATTTCCAACTCTCATTATAAACTGTGGATTTCATTATTCTTAACACGTTTTTGAGTTGTCGCAAAGTCCTATGTTAAAAATGACATGCATTGTTATATAAAGCCTGGGTTGAGTAGACTGTATTTGAATTTTAAAGTCAAAATTATACCTCCCAGAAAGAGGAGAACCATGTAAGCAACACTCTCTCAGAATTCAACCTTAAGGAGGCTTAGGTTTCATTTGGATATTTACATGTTATCTGGCTAATTACAAAGAGGAAAATTCTTGTTCAATACCAAGAGATCTTTCTAAAAATAAGAATCCAACGATGAATAAATTCACTGTTGTGGGCCTAAATGGAATGACCGTTTTTCAGATAGCTGTATTTTTTAAATGCCATGATTTGACAAACAGGTGGGACAGATGGGTTCTAAGGGCATCAACTCTAAGCATCTACCTTCCTATAAAATGTGTATGAGTCCTTTTATTCTCCTCTCTCCTCTCCACCTCCACCAATAATTATGTCCCATTAATGTCAAGAATTCATCTTTCTTTTTCCATGATTTATAAGTTTGTGTGCTCTTTAAAAATTGATGCTAACACAATTATTTTAAATGATTAAATTATACTAAGTGTATTCTGTATTTCTTTAGAAAAATGAACAGGCGGAATTGTTGGATCTGTAAGATGTGCAGAGATGAATCGAAGAGGTCCCCTTCAAAGTAAGTAACATTTAAAGTCTATGGCCATTATAGAGCACTTTATTACATGATAAATAGAAATATGTGTATTCAACTGCTATCTTAGTATATTTTGTTCAAAAAGTCAAATTTGCATTTACACATGAGTAATTTCCCCAGAAGAGCAATCATCTGTCACACTAAGGTTCCCTTTTCATTATTCATGGTTTACACTTGAGAATTCGGCATGTTAAATGTTTTTAGAGAGTCTGTTATGAATAAATATTCTTAGATTTAAAAAAAAAAAGGTTTTATATCATTTATGTTAAAATGAGATCCTTTGATCCAAAATATTTTCATGTTGAAATCCTCCATCTGCAATGTGCCAGGAACCTTGAACCTCAGTTGGAAGAGGTGAGACCAGGACGGGTGACCCGATGCTTACCAAGCTCCTAAGTCTCTTAGACATTGTAGCTCTCTGGGTAGGGACAGTAACTGTAGCAAAATGGAAAGTGTAATGTCTCTGAGAAGAGTAGCAGGCCAAGAGATTGGATTCACTCGCCTCAGAAAATTCCTAGGGCAAGGACCCCGTTAGCTGATCCATGAGTGCCTAACCTAGTGTGTGTGGAGACCTCGGTTCTGGCCACATCGCCCTGCTGTGGTCAGAGCTCCCAGCACCAAGTACCAACATGTCCCCAAATGCTTACAAGTGGGGAGAGGAGACAGTGAGCCCCAAAGCTCAGCATGTTGAATGGCAGGTCGTGGCTGCTGCACGCACGAGCACGTGCAAGGAGGAAAGTGAAGTGGGCTAACTGGGGAATGGCTCCTTCTCTTCTGCTGAGGACCCCTGTAGCGCATCACTGGCAGGGCCCCCGTTTCTTTCTACCGGCCTTGTGGATTCACCAAGGGGAAGGGAAGACCAAGGAAAGAGAATTCGCATTCGTGGCAAGCTGCTAGATAACTGTCATGTGATAGGTGCTTTACATTTACAACCTAATTTGATTTCATGACACGGCTTTTGTGAGATAGATATTATTATCCCCATTTTATGGATAGTAAAACTGAGGCTTGGAGACTTTAATCAAAACCCAAAGCAATTCAGAGCAGCACTGGATTTAGAAGCCAGGACTGTCCAGCTCCAATCTCTCTTTTCATCCCTCTTTCCATCATGATGCCTCTGACTGTTTGCAGATCTGCTCATTACTCACTGTCTATTTGTCCAGAAGAAAGGAGGGGACATAAAAGTGCAGAACTTTTATTAGGAATCTGAGTGGGTGAGGGGATGACGGTATTTAGAATAATTCTGATAAAAGCCCCAGGATAGCCATGGGACAGTGAGAAACGTGTGAGATACTAAGAAAAAATTTCAAGCAAAAATGAGGTTAAACCAAAAACAAATTTCATTTCATAACTTGTCCCCAACTATAATTACTCCAATTATTGTCTTTCTCCACAAATCTCATGGATCTTAGGTGTAAAGGAATTCTCTTGCCAACAATTACCAACACCAACTTTTAAGCCAACCAAAGACAGTGATGGCATCTTCACCCATGTTGTAGATTTTATTCTATCCTAAATTATAGCAATGGGTGGAATGGACAGACATGCAATACACCTTGCCGGGAACTTTTTATTTCACCAAATTGAAAAGGTTATTTTAGGTTACCGTTTTTCAAGTTCTAATAAGAGAAAAGAACAATGAGTCAGACACCATTTCATGGAAATGTTTTTCTGAAAGCAAGCCTCCCAGCAGTACACTGTTAAGCCTCAGTACTGATGCAAATAGTCCTTCTAAAAATGACAAGAGCCATCTAAATTTTTAGAAAACAAAAGATATTTGACCTTTTTTAGGACTCCCAATATTTTTCCATGTTCTAGGTTTTTTTTAACCTCTTTTACTAATCTTCCTTTATTATATTAGGTACCTGCTAATGCTGATGCCTGTTCCTTCAACACTAATTATTGGGCTAAGTACACCAGATATAGCCAATGGAAAGTGCTTGCTTGTATCTATAGCTGTCTTTCATTAAGTGCAGTTATTGAATACAGGAAACCTAAGAATGTATCATAAACTGAATGGCGATGAACACATCGTATATTTTAAAGGAGGGAAAATAAGATAATTTATATGTAAGCAGACATCGTCACTTGCCAATTCATCTCAAAAGCCTGCCAATATGAACAGAAATGAAGCCTCAGAGCCAGTATCTTTCACAGATATTTTCTAAATGGTAGATGCTTTTTTAAAATACTGTTTAGGTCAAATGTAACGATGTGTTATTCACAGTAATAAAATTAAAACCCTTAACATATAAAAAATTATAGCCAATAATAGACTGAGAAAATAGCTATACATAATAGACATGTGGTAACTATATTATGTGAATGTATGCAAATAGGTTTTGTGGGTAAATGCTAAAATTCCAGTAGATAAATGGGCAGACACTTTGCTGGTGGTGGCAATACACAATGCATAACCCTTTTAAAGGTGACTCGAAGATTTGTTCCAAGAACCTTAAAAATGTACTTCTTCTGACCTACTTTGATTCTGCTTCTGCTAATCTCCTAAGGAATTACCCTAACTGGATAGGCAAGCTTTAATCACATTAGGGCTAGATTTGGTTTTTGTGGTGAAAAATAAGAAATCAAATACTCATTGAGAATAATTATGCAAACCATGGAATGCCCCTTTGTAGATACTCCACAGTCACCATAAATGATAGAGAGTATCATTGATTATAAATTATAACTCTAAATTACAACACTATAAATGGTTATTAAGACAACTGTGAAGACATCTGAGAAGGTCATTATAATAATATACACACGTCCACGCATACACATAAAGTATACACACGCACACAAACACGCATCCAGAGTATGATTACTTCTTGGTTAAAACATACTAACATGCACAGAACAAAAATACTAAAAAGAAAATCAAAATATTGATAGTAGTAATTTGGGAATCAGGAGATAATAAGGCTATAGTTCTTTAACTTTTTAAAAATGTATTTTACCATATTTTCAAGTTTATACTACTTTTATAATTTTATAATTTTAAGCTTTTAGGAAGTAAAATTATAATGTAATATATCACAGGAATATAAACTTCTAACCAAAACCAAACACAAATGGAGTGTGATTATATTTTGGTGTTATTTTCAAGATAGTCTATTTTTGCTTAGTTCAGCAAAACCAAGAATATTTTAATACAATAAGCACCTTTTGTTTCTTTTCAAAGCCTTACTTTGGAGGAGATGTTACAGTGGGCCCAGTCTTTTGAAAAGTTGATGGCTACAAAATGTGAGTATGATGTATATGCCATCTTTAAATAACTAGTCTGTTTCACTTTTAAGGGAAAAAAGAAAAAAGGAGATGATGAATGCATGCACTTCTCACAGCATTCTAAATGGCAACTGCCACATTTAAAAAAGGAAAACCTGAAAATAGTTTGTCGTGTCAACGATCATGACTTTCTTGGTGTTAATTAAAACAAGATTAGTCACTGTGAATATTTATTCTTCACAAGTACATGTGTAAAATCCCTTGGAAAATATGCTTAAATAGTAACACATACTGAAATACACTGCTTTAGCGTAGCCTTCTAAAGTTAAATTTTTAAAAAATATTAACAATTTGCTTTTCTTAGTGCCTTCGAAAGTAAGAATAAATTTGAGTCTCAATGCTATAAAACTCCTCAACATTTGCTACTAACTTGATCGGTGTCTCATTGAAGTGGGGCTTTATACAGTTGTATATTAGTAGCAGTACTCAGAAGTACAAGTGCAAGGTCACAGCAATGGATATGAGGGCAATAGCGTCACAGTCGCAGTGCCAGAAATATGAAGGAGTATGTGCATTCACATGAGCAATCAGCTGTGTTTGGGGTAGGCAACCGGGAAATTGTAGAAAATGATAAATACCAAAACTCGGGTACAGGAAAAAAAAATGTAGTGGAGACTCAAAGAAAACTCTCATTTTTGCTAAATTTGGCACCTTTTTTTAATGGAATTTGTTCCCATTAATCATTGTTAATATTTGTTCCCAAATGTTTGCTAACTGTTGCCTAGAGACTTCTTTTCATTTGAGACTCCCTGCTATCTCTCTGTGAGTGTGTCTTCCATTTACACCTGTGGACTGAGGAAGGGGAGTTAGTGCTACCTGATGGTTTAATTAGTGGGATGTGTGGGTGGTTAATCTGGATAGGATTCTTCCTGCACCCCCTGAGGTTGTCATGCTCCTGGGGCACCACTGTTCCCCTTGACTCAAGGGCCCTTCCAGGTCTGGTGACAGCTGTCACACCTGGCCAAGAGCAATGAATGGCAAGGGTGTGGCTGCTCCTACAGAAACACCTTAATCATTCTGGCAAGTACTTCACGGCCCCTCCCGAGTGCTGGCATCCACACCTCCTGCTGTGGGTCACCACCTGAGTGCCAGTCTTCTGGAGCAGGCCTTTCTGATAAGCATTTGAAACCCCTTATTTCTGATAAGCATGTGGAAACTTCTTTGCCACAACCATTCCTGTCTTTCACTTTTCAGTCTGTGATCTAGTTTGCTGGCATGATCATGAATATTTAGAAATACTTTTTTTTTTTTTTTGGCCAATTTTAGGGCACTGGAATTGGAGAAAGAGACAAAAGTATATGTTAGTCAGGTATATTAATTGACCCTCTGCTAATAATTTGGATTCAGGTCCCAATCCCCTGTAATCCAAGCTTTGCAACACTGCCAGATGAGTCTCCCACTTGGAGTTTTATATTCTACATCTATAAGATGAGAATAATATCACTTATCTTCTCAGTATTATTGTGCAGGTTAAATATAAACCCTCCTAGCTCAGTGCCTGGTGCAGGTTAGGCACACAACAACTGGTAATTATTTTTATTAGTATTAAAGTTCATGTCTCTATCATTCCTTGTTCTCTGCTGCCCACCAAGAAATCCAAAACCTCCATCATGGTATTCGGGCTCCACCCCCTAACCTAATATACTTCCTAAAGTTTACATCCAGCTCTGCCCCATCACGTACCACGCTGGCCCTTCTGCCCACATGACTCCCGCTCCACTGTCTGCATCCATGAACCACCCACTCCCGGCTTTTGTGCAAAGCCCTCTCTATCTCCTCTGTCTACTCCGCCCATCCTTAAAAGTAAAACCCAACTTCCACCTTTTCCATGAAATATTTTTCCTCTTCCTTCTATTTATTAGTATCATTATTTATTCTAATTACAGTTATTTTGTGTATTGGATGTTTTCCGCCACTGCTTTCTCACTAGATTGTGAATTCCTTAAGAGCTAGATCATCTTTCATTCACCATTTATCCCTCCCTCCCAGAGACTTAAAACATGCACTGTAACAAATGGACATTCAGTAAAAGTTCAGGGAATAAATACAAGACAAATATTGGTAAGGGAAGATCAAAACACTGAGCCATACTATGTAAGAGTTTCTGTGCCAGTCCTAGAGGTCTGATAAACAAAGTGAATACAGGTAATTACTCGGTAATGATCTCAAGAAGGAGCTTAGTTAGAATTAGCAATTTAGAGATTTAGTGTCATGAGAATAAGCAAAGTCTACAGAGGAAGAAGCATACTACTCTTCGTGAAAACCAGCAAAAACAGGGTAAGAATCTTACCAGAAATTAGATTACCGTGAAACTCACGTGAAAATTCAACAATCACATAATAAAAAGGTGACTAAACGAATCGTTCTGTGGACCATGTAATCAGGAAGATAACTAAGGATGCAAACATTAAATGAGCCAGAGAACAAAGTGTGTTTGCATTAACTAAGGGTATTAGCAAAACGTGCCCTCTAGCTGAGGTGTGCGAATGCCTCCTTCTACACAGATTAAAAGCCTCCTTCGAAGAACATGTGGTTCAGAAAGCCACACAGGGATGGCACATATTAGGCAGGAACTGGTTTAGGAGCCATTAAGGAACAGCCATCACAATACAGTTAAATTCAGCTTTCCATGGGAAAGGAAGATCCAAGAAAATCATGAATTTAAGAACAGAACCATGACAAAGTTAAGACGTTAGTTAGATATTAAGTATGCCAGTAACCTAGAGGCATTCTAGATGTTATTTAATGATACACTGACAAACAAGCTAATTTTTTAAAAAACAATCTCTATCCTTGCTTGATATATATTCAATAATTATTAAGCACTTCTTGGGTACCAGGACATGTGCTTTAAAAAAAAAAAAAATCCCATGTGTCCATGTGATACATAAAATAATAGAAAAAAAACAGATTTTTCAAAAACTGAAACTCTCCCAGAAAAGAACAGGGAAGGTAGAAATGGTGATTGAAGTGATCTATAGTAACACCAAAGGCAAGGCACAGGCGCACTTTTTAAAAATAACAGCCTTTGACAAAAGTTTTCACCAAAGACTGCATAATGAACTGACTAGCAGATATGTATATATTTATTTTTTCTTTTTTTTTAGCTTCTAGAGTAAAGATGGTTTTAGGAAGTCGCATCTTTCCCTTGAAGCGTCTACTGTTACATGGCACAAGCAGAAGGATGCTCTAGACATAGAAAGAAAAACGTCTACGCACACACTTTTTTTACGTACAATTCTTTGCAAGCTCCTAGCAGGACACCTAAAGTGCGGCTTGTGACCATAGTAATGTGTGTATGTAAAGTGCCAGGTGTGCCAGGCTGAGAATCAGAGGGCTGTGCAGGGCGCCCAAAGAACTGCTAAGAACAAAACGAAAAAAATTCTTTGCGTTTTAGCTGATACGTAGTGCAGGGGGACCTAAGAACAGAGAAACACCCATTGAGTTCTTACTGTATACAAAGTAGGGAACTCTGTCCTGCAGGGAGTGGTAGGGGGTGTGTCCAAAAGATGGCACAGTGTTTTCCTGAAGGCATCTACAATCAAAGAAAGATAAGACATCCGTGCACTCCGAACAGTGTGGGAACAGCCGTAGAGAAGGGAGACGAGGCGCAGCGGGGCCCGTGGCACAGGTCTCGTGTGTACGTGCTGAGGGGGGAAGCGAGGTGGGGATGGATGGCAGGCCTCTCAAAGGGCGAATTTTGAGCTGGGACTTCAATGACTCAGACTGTTGCAAAATGATAAGGGGATCTGACCGGCGGTGTTTTAAAGATAGGAATCTGTTTGAGAAGAAGCAAGCACAGCCAAGAGAAATGAGTTTTCTTTCAAGGAAGAAATGGAATGCAAAGGATTCCTCAGGATTTGATGTAAAAAACTGGTCTCATTTAAAAGCCTCCAAAATAAAGTAAAGTAGAAAGTACCCTGCAAAATTTCCAAGTTGACAGATAATAGAAAGTCCTCTACAACAGAATTAAATTATTTTCAAACAGACATAAAAGTAGTAGTAAGTTTTTTAATGAATCAGAAAAAAATGTCCGAGCTATTAGTCATCTCTTCATAAAAATGCATGAGAATTACTAAAGATTTTTCCTGGAATGATGGAGACTCAAAATACAGCACAGCTCTCCCAAAATATCATCAAAGTATTAGGCATTCACCAAGATGAAAAATGGGGAAAAAAAAATCCCATGGGTATTTCTGATGGCTAAACCTAGTAGAACTCTATTCTGATGACTAAACTTAGTAGAACTTAAAAAAAAAAATGATACAGAAACACATGCATTTGAAATGACAAGGAGACTGGCAATCACCTGAAACCCAAGTGTTCTTCGTACTGGAAAGGTCAATACTAAAAAATAATCAAAATCAAAATCTATAATGCCAGAAAAAAATACAGAAGGCTCATCAACATAGTTATTGGCCAAATCTCAAAAGATAAGAATACAGATTGCCCACCGATATCGGAGTAAAAAATATTTAATATAAACAAAAAAATTGTTCAGTAATAAGCTGCAATTCCCTTTAATGGTCCATTCAGTCGTGTCATGTGTGTCTGGCTGACTGGGACATTGGGGTGAAAGAGGCAGACAAGGTCACTATGTGCTCTTGTGCTCCTGAGGGAGGAGACACACAACAAAGCAGATTACCTAATAAAGTAATTCCAGAAAGTTGCACTTTGAAGAATGTAAAGCAAGGCGATGTGACAAAGAAGAGCAGGTGTAAGAGGACAATTGGGTTGTTTGATTAGAGAATAGAAGAGAAACTACGAGCAAAGACAAAAGCTTTCTGGGGCCTGAGGACAGAGTGGCCCCAGGAGGGGAACATCGCGTGCAAAGGCCCTGAGATATGAGTGGGGTTATGTCTTAAAATAACTGAAAGAAGTTAACATGGCAAGAGCATAGGGCCTACTGGCCATGCGAGTGGCCTTAAACTGCAGAGTGACGAGAGTCAACGTGCTTTTACATGATCCCTCTGGTTCTCTTCTGAAGAATAAAAGCAGAGTGACCAGTGAGAAGGTTGTTGCAAAAATCCAGATAAGACTGGACTCAGTAGGGAAGACTGAGCCTGGAGTCATTAGCAAATAGACCCCAATCAAAGGCAGAGGCTATGAGATCACCCAGGGGGACAGCTCAGGAAGAGGAAAGCAGAGACACAGAGATGGAGCTTAGGCACACGCAAATATTTCTAAATTTGGAGAAGAGAGACAGCCATCAAAAGAGACACGAAAAGTCATCAGGTGAGTTGAGGGTGACCAAAACTCTACGTCATCATGAAAGGCAAACGAGATTGTGGTGGCAAGCACGAGAAAGGAAGAAGCTGATGACACACAAGAGAGTGGGGACAATTTTAAGACCAACAGAAAAATGCAAAAGGAATGGAGAAAGCCAAGTTAGATAGGAGCCAAAAAAGACCTAGTCGGCCCAAAAGGGAACAGGGGCACGTCCCTCTCCAGAGGGATGTCAGGAAGGGCAGGCACCAGTGGAGGTAGGATGGTCGATTTGGAGGAGGGTGATGAGAGAATCTCCCCCTGATGAAATCTCCATTCTCAGCCAAGTCTGAGGCAAGATCATCTGCAGAGACCTGAGAAGATGTGCTGGCATTTTTCAAAGGGAGAACATAATATTTTCTGGAGATTTGGAGAGCCTACTGATACTCCGGAAGGGCAGTAGGATGAGTGCAGGATGTGGACTGCCCAGTTAAGTTCCTCAGTGATGATTCTAAGTGAGCAGCACAGAGGTGTATATTTCTGTGGCCCATCGCAGATGCAGAGCAGACATACAGCGAAGCCGTTCTGGACAGCCGAGGGTTCTGAATCACACAGACTCTGTATCAGTGTTTTAATTTTGATCCAAATCATCCTTGCACGTACTCTATACTTTCCTCCCTGCTAAATGGTCACAATCACCTGTAGACAGCCTTGCCGATGAATAGCACAAGATTTCAGAGCTGAAGGTGACAAGGACTGGCCACACAGACGCACTGCCTCTGCTGGCCGGGGCTTCTTCCTCATTGTAATGCCACCAAGTGGACATTAGAAGTTACTGAGAGATACTGTTGTACTCTCATGTGCATCCTGATCCCAGAGGCAGAGCGTTCTCTCAGCCCCCTTCATCTGGGAGAGATTCTGTGCTGCTCTATATGGACTGGCAGCTCCCTAAACTAGCATCTGTTCTAACCTCCGCCAACCACTGCTGTTGCCATGGTTCCCTTCACCACCCTCACGTTACCCACACGCCATGCCTCAGCTTTTTCCACTCAGCACGTTTTTCTTCGTTATTTCTTGTGCACATCTTCACCTTGCAGAGAAAAAAATATATATATATAAGAGATACATATATATATACATATATATATATATATACATATATAGCAAAACCTGGCCTTTTAGAAACCTCACTGTTCAATTAGGACTTGTGTGTGTGTGTACATGTTGCTCTCGGAAAACCAAAAAGAAACAGCATGCCCAGTTTACCCTGTGGACTTCAGTGATCCCTGGATGCTGAATAACTGGGGCCCACTTTTCAAAACCTATGGCGAGTCACCTTACAATACAGAAGCACGAGGGATCTAAAAGCGTGGGCCAACAAGCATTCATGCATTCAGTACCTGCCATACGTCAGGCTGTGAGCAGGCACTGGACACCTGAAAATGAATAAAATGCAGTCCTAATTCTCAGAGCGTGTGCAGGTCAGTGGGAGAGTAACAGAAGTAAACCAATAAATATAGTAGACTGTGATACAGAGTGAGACATAATTAAGATAAATGTGCACTCGGTGCTCTTTCTCAATTGACAGGGACCTGGAGGGTTCAGAGAAACATTTCCAGAAACTGAGATACCTAAGCTGAGTCTTAGGTCAGGGCATAAAGCCTGACACACAGAAGGAACTCATCTATAACATGAGGCTAACACAGTGCTGGACCAGAAACAGGCTCAAACAGAGACTGTGTCCAAAAGTGACAAGGGACAAGGCTGAAGAGCACTGTATCCTAATGGGCCCTGTAGACACTGGCTTTCATCATTAGGGCAATGAGAAAATATTCAAAGGTTATAAATCAAGGATCATGGCCAAATTTTTATTTTAGAGATTTTTCTCTTAATAAACATGCAGAAAGGATTGAAAGCAGGGACAGATAAATGAACTGAGTTTTTTTCAGATTAGATGGTTAACAAATGCTCCTCAAAAACCATAAACAAAAAAAAATACGTAAAAAGAGAAAAGAAGATAATGCAATAAATATAACAGGTCATGTCTCTCATACACAAAGAGATTTGGAAACTTAAGAAAACACTAACAATGCAAAAGAAAAATGGACCAAGATTCAAAATTCACAGAAAGAAAAGAAATGGTCAGTAAGAAAGAAAAAAATATTTAAGCATTAAGATTTTTAAAATACAAATTTAAATAATTACAAGTCACTAATTTAACCCCATCGGACTGGAAAAGACGGGGTGAGTAGATACTTTAATACTACTGTTAGTGATGAAAAATAATGAAAATATTCTGGAAGCAATTTCACAGTAGATGTCAAGAGTCTCCAAAAATATTACATTGTCAATCTAGCAATCCACTTCTTTAAATTCATTCTAACATAATAATTAGAGATGCAAACATTTATAAGCCAAAATGTTCAATGTAGGATAATCTGTAATAGAACAAGGAGAACAATCTAAATATGAAATAATAGTAGGGCAGCTACATAGCCCTGCAATGGGCTATTAAATGCAAAAAAAGAGAAAGGGTTTGCTACATGATATTAAGTATTTGTACTGTACGGCTTTCACAGTACAAAGCCGATAAGGTAATTTGTATGTGCAACCTGCATTTGTGTAGATGAATTAATACTAGTTAGGTAGGCCGCTAAACATGAACAAAAGATTAACAGAATTAAAGGAAATATACAAAATCATTAACAATGGTTATTATCTTTATTAGAAGTTTTCTGTATTAAAAAAGAAAAAACATAGTTCTTTAAGCTACTTTTATAATAATAAAGCAAAAAAAAGTTCGGAGAAAAACCAGAAATAATTAATATCACAGAAGCCAAATCAGAGAATTTCAATAAAGCAGAAGATTTACTTTAAATTTTCAAGCAGGCTGGGAGATTTATGGAATTCATTATCCTCAGTGATGCAGATGGAAAGCACAATAAATTTAAAATTGTTTTTGACACATTTCTGCTGGAAGACTGTGGCATAGCTCAGCTTTAGGATTCTAATGCATGTGGTGAGCCTCGCCGCCCTGCAGAAAACCACCCTGGAAGAGATGGGCCACTATTTGACTCAGACCAGAGGAATGTCATCTTTCCTTTCTGCATCGAGATACTGGCGTATTATCACCTCGTGTGTCATAGGAACACTAATTTCAGTGACTAGTTTTAAAAGCACAGGCTAGAGAGTCCCAAAGGCACGACTCTCATTCTTCAAGGAAAAAGCCTACGCTATGTACAGCATAAACTACTTTTTCCATTTCCTCAATTTAATGACAAATTCTGTTGTTCACCCCTATTCACTCAGCTTAAGCAGAATCATGGTCTCCTGAGTGTAAGGGTCGGGAAGGAGCACCATTTAAAACTTCAGAATGGGCCGCATTGCCTGATTTGGAAAAAGAGTTTTTTTCCAACCTCATAACTTACTTGTTGTGTGAGTCAACTAGAAATTCTGGACTGAGCAATTCAGTTCCGGGTTTAATAATTACTGAGATTCCTGGAACACTTTTAAACATACATGATCTCAGCTGCTAACTTGGCTAATTTACACACATTAGTCTAACGAAGGCAAAATGCTGTACAACATGCCAACCACGCGAGCACTTACTCTACACACCAGGATCATGTCTGCTATGTCAGAGAGGTTCGTGGTCCAGGCCAGCATTCACTGTGTTACATGCAGTGACACGTGACATTAGCATCCCAGTAATTTGCAACCAGGGAGGTTCCTTTCATAGTTTTGTGACACAAAGACTGGGGTCAGCTCTGGCTCCGTTCTAGGTCTTCATTCTGACTTCAGGCTAAAGACGCAGCTCTTTCCAGAACTAGTGCCTCTCCTGGCAGGGGTGGGAGCAATGACAAGACCACCTGGAGGGCCCTTAAACCCCCCGCGCAACATGCGTGGCACTTTGTATATATTTCATTGGCAAACACAAGTCCAATAATGGACAAAACTGATATAAATTTGACATGAAAGTCTAATCCTCCTATGAGAAAGGCAAGCAATGACTGAGAACAACCCTACAACCCCCCACACCCAGTATCTATATAAAAACATAGCTTGCAATGCATAGACGGCTTCATTAGCAAAGGATCCGGGTACATTGAAAAATGTTGAGCAATTTGGCATGATCAGGAGGGAAGTTAGAGAAGGCAGACATAGACGCAGGCTGGTTCTAGAATGAGAATCTCTAAACATTTTATTATACAATTAAGCTAAACATAAACTTAAACAGAAATCCAGAATACTCTATCAATTTGTTTCCAGATCATCTCCCTTCCCCTACTCAGCCATCCACTCAATTCATCCAAGTAGCCTGGTGGCTAACTCTCATTCCAGGATCTGTAGGTTTTATCCAATATCTCATTTGTTCCTGCTACATGGCTCATTTATTTATTTAAGGGTCCTTATTTTCTGTTCCTGATGAAGTACTCAGTCAAAATCGCTCTGAATACAAAGTATGTCAAACTGCTTTTTTTTTTCTTAAATAGAACTCTGTTTCTTTCAATACACACTGCAAATAATTGGCTTCCAGCTTTACTTGTTAGGCCAGAAATGATTTGCCTGTTCATCCAGCTATTTCTCTAAAGGGAGCGCCAATTCCTACATCTGTATTCTCTGACCTCAGCTTTCTGTGCCTGTGATGAGGCAAGGCACATCTTAAAGTTACTTTGGTAGGAAAATGAATTTCTCGATTGCAATCTAAGTTAAAATATATTCCTCTATTGGGTAGGGATATCTAATCTGTGTTGTTTCCTACCTTACGTTTATATATGATCCACCCACATCTTGTCTTCCCTCTCATCTCAAGTGATCTTCCTATGAACCATCTCCTGCCCAATGTCATAAAGGCTACATACACTTGCTCATGTGATAACAATGAGCCATACTCGAATTGTGTATATTCCTAGAATGGCACATTTCTTACAGACTGCCAGATATCTCCAATTCTACTGCCTCTTTAGAAGCGATCTGTCTCTATTTGAGCTTTTCTTTTGGATATAAAACATCTTAATTATTATCTTTATCACTGCTGAAAGATCCAGTAGAAGTTAAGGAGTCAAGGAACCTGGCTTTCTAGTGCTAGAAAACTTGATCTAATCTCTTACATGAAGGTCTAAGAAGATTGATTTTAGTCACCATTGCCATTCCATCTGATTATCATTATTTCTTGTAACAGTTAATAATACTGACCAAGATATTAGTCATCAAAATCCATGGCTTAGTCATATATTCAATGGGCCTACACACATATTTCTATTACCATCAATTGAAAGTTATGTTTTATCATTTGGGAATTCACTTTCTCAGAGCTGCCAAAAGACTTCTTCGTCAACAAAAGAAATTTAATATTCATCTCAAGAGTGTTCGTCTTGAATCCGGGGAATGGTTGGTCCTCCCAAAGATTTATATTAATGCATTAGATTTGTGAGAGCTTGCCTATCCCTCTTCTTCAAACTCTAGCACCTACAAAATAGTGCCTCAGTTGGAAAAGCTCCTCTCACATGTTTGTCCTCATCTTCCCACTCCAGAAAGGCAGTTTAAGACCAGAGCTGGCATCTCTGGCATCAAGTGGCATTTGATAGTTGTGCTGCATGTACCCACTGTAATTTTCTAGATTTTGAGATAGTTTCCAACACCTCATCTGAATTCTATTCTTTGCTCGGTCCTTCATTTCTTATTTGAACCGTAAACCATGAATTTTTTATCTATCCATGTTCTCCTGCTCTCATTGGATATTGAGAAACACCCCAGGCTGTACAACCTAATCAGTTTATCACGTCTACGTGGCTTGGCTTTTTCCTTCCAAACTTAACCTGTATAGTTAGAATCTAAACCTAACTCTTACCCTCCTGGTCAGCCCTCCGGGTTGGCCTACAGTCTTAGATTTTTCATGTCAGTTTTAGGCTCAAAGCTCTATCTACTGACCCAAAGTTAAGTCCTATTTCTGGATCCCTGTGACCTTTCCCATCCTGGAACCAGCCTCTCCAGTGAGCATTTGCTCTGTGACTCAGAATAAAACAATGAAGGGATGACCACACCACTGTTGGGCATTACCAAAACATGCCTCAATGCGGTACATCTATACAACAGAATACCATTAGCCATAAGAATGAAATATTGCTATTTGTGACAACATGGATGGATCTTGATAGTATCGTACTGAGGGAAATAAGTCAGACAAAAAAGGACAAGAACTATATGATTTCACTTATATAAGGGATAGGAAACAGAAAGTAACAAAACAAACAAATTCATAGACACAGACAACAGTATGCTGGTTACCAGAGGGGATGGAGGTGGCCGGAGGATGAAGAGGGTCAAGGGGGTGAAACATATTGTGACAGAATGAGATGGGACTTCGGGTGGTGAGCACACAATGCAGTATACAGATGATGTATTATAGAACTGTACACTTGAAACTTATCTAATGCTATTAACCAATGTCGCCCCAATAAATACAATTTTAAAAAACACTCTTCCGGTGTACACATCTAAGTGTGATGTGGTGTGCGTGTGTGTGTCACTGTATAATATTCACAGCTTTGATTCAGACTTTATTTTTAAATTGCATTAAATATTTTTTCAGATTTTTTAAGTGATTTTAACCAATCAAAATAAATGGATTTCTCTCTTTCTTTTAGATGGTCCAGTAGTCTATTCAGCATACTTAAAAATGGAGCACAGCGATGAGAATATCAAATTCTGGATGGCATGTGAAAACTATAAGAAAATTGCTTCACGAAGGAGCAGAATTTCTAAGGCAAAGAAGCTTTATAAGATTTACATCCAGCCACAGTCTCCTAGAGAGGTAACCACCTGACAGTGACAGCAAATGGAAACCGAGGTGTTAATACCTGTCGAGCACACATATGCACCAGACTTTTACACCCAGTATCTCCCATAATGCTATAAGGTCTGTATCGTTAACCTGGTTTTACAAGTGAGAAACCTGAGAATATGAGAAGTTAACTAACTTGTACAGTTTCACACGGAAAGTTAGGATTCAAAGTGAAGTCTACCTGGCTCTGAAGCCTATCCTTATCAAATTATTTTAGTTCTCAGGAAAGTTATTAACAAAGTCCCTCCAAGAAGAACTGGCGTTTTTAGAAGGAATAAGATACCTTCGACAGGCATGTTGACCTCCCTGCTGGTACTGGGCAAAGTCTGCCACCGCACCAGAGCTCACTGCCCACCTGAGTTAAAACCAGCAAGTTCAGCAAGCATTCACACTGCTGTCACTGCCAGTCATCTACGACCGTCTCGAGAAAGGAGTCGGGAGTGAAACAGAACACCGAGACTCCGCCTGGTGGAGAGAGAATGAAGAATGACAATTCCCTCCAGGGAAAAGGGGTGGGGACCGGTGTACGGGATTCCTATTCACCCACGACAGTCCTGCCGAAGTGGTTGGTTCCTCAAAACTCGTGTTCGAAACATACTTGGTTTATGGAAATCGCCACTTCTCGCCTCCATTTCTCCACTTCCCTTCACCTTCTTCCCATTTCAGGGCATATTCAGTTAAATCAACACTCGTGACTATCAAGAAAGATATAGTTTAAAATAGCACCTATTTCCCTTTTTTTCCTTACAAAAGAATGCCACCGCATAAACTTCCTTGTTTGTAGACTTGGCTGACAAGCCACTTACAATCTACTAAGTAAGCAGTGGTTGCAGAGATTTCCCTGGTCTTGGGCCTCATGGTATTTTTATCCAGATGTGGAGGTGGATGTTTACTTTTTAAAAAGCAAAGAGTTTATCTCCTATATCTTTGAGATATCTATGAAACTGCAAACAAAATAACCCTATTCCACTGGAAGGTGGGGGGGGTGGGGACAAATGAAACCTTCCTGTTATATGTTCATCTTTAATTACTGATGCTCTACATGTGATTTCGCCTTTCAGATCAACATTGACAGCTCGACAAGAGAAAACATCTGCAGGAATATTCAAGAACCCACTCAAACATGTTTTGAAGAGGCTCAAAGAATTGTGTATATGCACATGGAGAGAGACTCCTACCCCAGATTCCTAAAGTCGGAAATGTACCAGAAACTTCTGAAGACTATTCAGTCCAGCAGCAATTCCTGACGGCCACTCAGAAGTTAAAATTGAAGATGGTATATTGAAAGACTGACTGTGTTCTTTTAATTAAAAAAAAAAAAAAATCACACATGCAATGAGAAACAGAGTAGAAATGGCATAGGAGAAATCAAAAGATAAATTGATTTCTAGTTCACAAAGAGAAACAGATCCCAAAAGGGATGGACTTGACACCTCTTACCACATGAACAACAGAGTTTTAGCATGCTCTGCAGCTCAGCGAACACATAAGGAAAAGGAAGGTCTTGCTCCACGACACCAATATTACAAGGTTCTGACTGTACACATCAACTAATGCATGTTTTCTCATTAATGAAATTTTGTTGTCATGGTGTACTGACTAGCCTATAAAAGTTGTAGCTATGTGAGTTGTATCTCTAGCGTGACTGTATTCTCTCCTGCTCTAAATAATGTTAGTTAATAGACAAATTTGGTACCTATGGTGTAGTCAACTGTGTTATATCACGAACTGTATCAAAATGATGTGTTCTTGAGAGATATTTCATGTGAAATTTTCTTATTATGTTCATAACTGAACTTCTATATTTCATATATCTCCTACAGGTGAAAAATTCCTGAAGATTCTAAGCTATTAAAAATGTATGAATTTCTTCACTTATTTCTATACTTTTATTGCGATAAGGGTAGAAAATTTGGTTCCTATACTTTGAGATCATTTTCCTCACACTGTGAATTAAACATGATCCTGATAATCAATAAACCAAATAGATATAAATTAAAAACTTACAAATATGTGTTTTTTCAAAGATACAACAAAGTTATTTTTCCAGTTAAAGACTGTTTTTATCTGTCCTATCATAGCAACTTCTTAGAATTGGCCAGAAGATTCCAGAAGAAAGAACTCATGTCTACTTCAGCTTGTTTAGCACAAAGATAGGATAAATGCTCCATACAAAGGGATAAATATCTACACTTTTGATAAAGAACAAAATACCTAAAATATTTAATATCATTTTTCCAAAGAATTAACTTTAGAAAAATTTTGTTCAAGATCTTTAGTTTTATGTGAAAAGTGTTTTTTAAGTCTTGAATTTAACCGAAATATCATTACTATTTTTAAATGCCTAGGAAACTATGCTGTACCACATGAAAATGAATATTAACTGGAATTCTTCTCATTAAACAAAGGATTATTATAACAGAATAAATATTTGGGGGTTCATTCATTTCTGAAAAAGAAAATTAGCTGTGCGAAAGAATATTTTTGTTAAAAAGTACATGGTTGATTAATATACTCTTAGTTAAGTAAAAGGTGTTGCCACAATATTCCAATTTTACCTAAATCATTGAATTTTATTTACTTTTTCTTAAAAATGCCAGTATATGAATACAGGTTGAAGTCTTATATACCTGAACTAGATGATGATCTCCAGCTACAATAAACCAGAAAAAAAACATTTTTTTGCACATGTTTCAAAGAGTCTCCTCATCTCACTCCATCAGCCAATGAGTATATTTATGGGCAGGTAGGAAAGTTTACACGCACGTGGACATAATACACATGGTCTAGCAGCGTCAGAATTCCTTGGACCCTTCTCATTCAAATGGTACTAAACTGGCCAAACACTGATAGAACTAATAAATGAAATTAGAAAAGCCAGCATTCCTTACTACTTATTGCTCCCCTTGTATTCAACATAGGGTACCTCTGGAACATTCAGTTGTGCTTATGCACTGATTCTACCTCCCATATACAGTCCCTCTGCTCAGCTTTCTAAGCACCTTTACTTCATGTTGGGTAAACAAGGTGCCACATGGTGACATGAAACAAAAGGCTTTGGGGTGAGGTACAAAGCCATCGGGTTAGTGCATGTTCGCTCATCTGATGTCCTCGTACCTTTAGTACCAGTCAGCCTCAGTTTCCTCTCCTATAAAATAACAATGTGGGACAGCTAACTCAGTGATCCGCATGCAGTGCATGTCTTGTTACATCTCGTTCCTCCAAAAACTGATGTTATCGTGAAGAAGTAGATAATAAACTACTTATTTTGTGTTTAACACTGGTTAAGGCAGTTCTGAATTTTTTAACTGAAAAACAGAATTTAAACTTAAAGTGCTATCTGTTCAAGAATTCTACATGGAAATATGTTTCATGCTACTGACAATTAAATTGGTTTTCAGATCATTTTAACTTAATAATATCCTAAATCTTATTTATTGTTCTTAGACTATTTTTATATTAATATTTTATTATAACAATTTAAAAATTGATAATATTTATCAAATGGCTACAAAGATGTGCCCACAATAACACATTCTTACATATTTGTTTTATCCATAGTACTTTGAGATTAATTCATTAAAAACATATTGTTAGATTTCTGATATCATAATCCAGATGTATTTATGATTTTCTTCTATTTTTAGACAAATATTTTCAAACTCTGATGATGTACAAGATAAGCCTTCATTGTCTCTGCATAAAAATAAAGTCTTATCTTCAAAAGGAGATAGTGACAGAGGTTTGCACAATTCAGATTCAAGCATCTTGGCAGAGATGAATACTTTCCTATTTATAATTCATCAGTCACACTATCATTTCATCAACTACAAAGGGCTTTTTACCAATTTTGGAATAAAAGAGATACATGAGGCTTTCTTCAAAGACATAATGAGGTGTGATTTGAAAGAAATCATAAGATCCCACTGCTCAAAATATCTTCCCTATCTCTAGGACATGAAATTCCCATCACCGGGCAAAGAAAATGAAAAATGGCATCTGAATTCATGTTTTAAGTGAGGAGTGAAACCTAGTGCTGAACTTCACCTGCTGCTGAGCAGAAAGCAGGACTTGGGAAAATAGGATTCACACAGGTAGAATGGCATAAGAAAAGAGGCTGAAAGAAGAAAGATATTAGAGTAACTAGAGGTCACCAGATCCCAAATAGGATGTGGACATTTGAGGGAAAATGAAAACAAATTGCTTATTAAAATCTCTCTATGCTCTTAACAGAAAACCAAAGTGGAAGAGGGTGCTTTCTTTAAAAAGCAAGTATTCAAAATTGCTTATTATATAATATAGTTCAGTAGAAAAATGAATAGCCTTCCTATAAAAGAGTGTTAAATTCCTCAGCAAACAGTATTGATAGAAGTATTCCTTTAATAAAAATCGAAGTGCAGATATTATACATACAAACATTAATGAGATAAGGTTTCTGTGCTCGAGGATGTGTGAGCTGATAATTAAAATACAAAATAATAAGGGCTAAGGTGACAGACGTACAGAGTGCTGTGGAATCAGCAGAAGCATTGACTTCTACCCAGCAAAATTTGGAAAGAGCAGAAGAGGTGATGTTCAATATTATCCCTGATGAATAATGAATAGATTATTCAGAGGAAAGGAGAAGGCAGTTGGATTGGAACAAGCGCTGAAGAAAAGAAATCCTGTGGCAATGAGGAAGGTCTAAAAGATGGCAGAGGCTCTGGAATCAGACAGACTGAAGTTCCCGTCCTGCCTGTAACAGTTAGCAGCTTTGAGAATTTAGGAAACTGCTAACCTCTCAGAACACTGTTTTTTTCTTCATCTGTAGAATAACCGTATCATTAATAACATCTACCTCATGGCCTCTTGGATACTTACGTGCATACAAAGTCCTGATACTGCGTTCAGTAAAACTTGACTGTGTTACGAGCTACCATGAAAGTCCAAACGAGAGACAGTGATAGCCTGAGCCAGGCAAATGAGGAAAGAGAGACATTTCTGAGAAAGTGTGAGCTGATCAGATATGGTAAATGACGGCGGATCCAGGCGGATTCACAGTTCCTAATTTGAGCATCGGGTAAAGCCAGGTAGCACTAACTGAAAAGAGTGGGTGGGGGGATGGGCAGGTTGAGAGACACGCTGAGTGTGAGGCGCCTGCACGCCTGAGCGAGACCCCAGGGAGAGGCAGAGAGCAGAAGTGTCGGTGCTGGGACTGAAGCACGGCCGCGTCACTGACCAGAGGAGATATTACAGGGGAAATGCAGAACAGAGAGTAGAAACCCAAAGGACCCCATTAAACCTTAGGAGGAAAAGAAAAACCTATTACTGACTCTTAAATTCTCACCGTAAGCTCCGATGACTTTTAGAGTAATGCTAAATCACCGTGTATTTAGTTTTGCTATAGGACGGATATTGTGCTTAGTGTCTGGATACATTATTCATGCATTCAACAAACAGTTACAGAGCACCTACTGTATGCCAACATGGTTCTCAGAGATAATCACCAATAATTCAAGAAGAAACTACGGCCTCCCCCACAGAGCTGGCATTGCCATTGTGTAACAACGTAGTGATCAAATAAAGAACATCACATCAGATGATGATGGGTACCATGAGGACAGGAGAGCGAGACCATATGATAGAGAGAGGTGGGAGCAGAGTGGGGTGCACTGGAGAAAGTAGTCAGGGGTCCTCTCTACAGAGGTCAAATGCTCCCCCTTCCTGATAACCCAATTCAAGCGTGAGGAATCCAAAGCTGTGAGAAGTTAAATAACTTTTTCAGTGTCTCTCGCCTGAAACCAAGATGTTCCTGGTCCTAATACCTTAGCCGTTATAAGTACAACCTCCCACAAACAAGCCAAATGGAAAAGAAATATAAAATGATGTGATATATAACAATATGTATTTGAATTTAAAATGCCATTGCCTATGCAGACTGTCGTAAATTGGAAGGTCACCATTATAGCTATTTCTAATTAGCACTGCTAATAAACTCATAATTGGTTTAAAATGCCATTGACGCTTAGGTCTCTGAGAAAAAAGAATCGCCAGGTGACGGATGCAATGACATCCAAGTGCCACTGAGAGGATAAAGCACCTTCTCTTTAATTAGCAAATGTGTGGATTAAGCCAGGCATTTAAACACACAGATCTGTGGAAGTGAGGGGAGGCGAGTCCCAAGTTACCAGCCTGTCAGGAGGCTAGAGGCCGCGGTCCTCACCATGCAGCAGCCCGTGGCTGTCACCACTGTCCTGGATGAAAAATGAGCAGGAGATCCAGGCTCAGGGCCACAGCCATGAAAGCTCAGTACTAACCGGCTGCACCTGCAGTTTGAGATCCTGGAGGAATGAGTGTGGACAAATAGTGGAAAATGACATTAGAAGCACCAAAAGCCAGAGAAAGTGTTGAAAGAACCTAGAATGTATTGCCAACGAATTTAGAGAAGATAAAGTAGGAAATCATGAGAATTCTTTTATTTTGTTTATTTTGTTTTAACAAGCAGCATCGTCCTCCTCTGCGGTGTTTTGTTTTGTTTTGTTTTATTATTATTATTATTTTTATCTGTCAGCCACACATGAAACAGCATTTGTCACTTTCTGAGGACACCGCCCAACACCCTACCAACTGTCACCTTGCTCTGTGGTTTCGCCGAGAATGAGAAACTGGTCACTTAGTGCTTAGACCACTTACCTAAGTATTAAAAAGCATGTTTACAAAAAGAATTTCACCAGTAGCATTTTCGAATTTTAACAATTGTAGGCAAAATGCCTTAGAAAGAAAAATATATTTTCAGAAATGAATAAAGTCTGCACGGTTCGTGAACAATATTACTATGTATTTTATTTGAGCATCAAAACAATCCTAATAGGATGCATGTTTAGCCCTGACGTATAGAGGAAGAGAGTGGTCAGACCCAATGAGCTGGGTCTGATCATGCTACATGGGCCTTTGGTTGAGTGGAGAGATTCAAGCACTCGGACCAAAATCCAGTGGCAGGATGGTAATAGCAACTGCCCTGCAGGGTGCTGCATGAATTAAGTGAGTTGATGAATTCAGATGCCCGAGCATGTGACTTTAGAGAATAATGAGAATCAAACCAAGTGAAAGCAATACTCAAGATGTAAGAGAATAACAAAATGAAACACGTAAGGGGAAACAGAAGAAATAAATAATGGTGCAAACTAAAGCGAGCAGCATCCTCAGATGTCAAATGCTAGAAGGAAGGAAAGAGAAGGGAAGAAAGAAGCTCCAATGCGGAAAGTGTTATGGTTGTAAACAAGCCACACTTACAAGGAAAAACACCCTTCATTAGAGAGATTCCACTCTTCATGAGGAAAGTTTTCAGTACAAGCAAGGAATATGCCATACCTATAAACACACTTAGCTTGAAACTTATACTTTAAAAGGAATGGTTTACAGAAAGAGGTGGGAAAATCTGCTGGATAATCTGACTTCTTGACAGCCCATCTTGTGGCTTCTAATTAATAGTGCATTTAGCTATATTATTAGACACTTGGATGTGTGTCTCTGGTAGCACTTGCAACTGATTTCTTTACCACAGGGCTCTGCTAGTGAGAAGGATAATAAAGGATGATTAAGGTAAATACAGTCTGCTCTTCTGCTATCATGCTGTTCGATAGCACCCCAGCCCCTTGGTGATTCATACGCAAGTTACATCCCAAGCAACTAAATCTAAAATTGGAGTGTATGTGCTAGCTGAACTTTTATGTCTCAGTGTGGCAGTTAGTTTCTAGAATTCCTACAAATGAATGTTATTATTAGCTTACGGTTTTGGCAAAAGTGTCGTTAATGCTTATTCTTTGAGAAGAGAGAAAAAAAGATTCTGAAGTTCTGTTTTCAGGGGGAAAGAAAAGAAAAAGAAAAATCTTGGAAGCTACTAGGTGACAGACGCTGTAATGGTCATTTTGCATGTCTTACCTCATTTAAGTCTCACAATAAATGGGCAAAGAAATTATTAACTACATTTTAATCTTGAGAGAACAGGTTCAGAGAAATTAAAAAGGTGTCTAAGCTCATTCAAGGAACAAAGAAATCAAGCCAGGACTAAAACAAAGAACTTTCTGACTCTGAAATCCATGTTCTTCCTATAAATCAAATGCGATTTTGCTTACTGATGGCCAAAATTGAAACTATGTCCAGCCACATGCTTGCAGATTAGCTTCTTACACTGAGGAGACTTTTGTGTGTTTGAGTAATAATTGATTTTCTTGATAAATCTCAAAAAAGCTAGCATCATCATTCAAATGACATCCTGAAGATACATAAGTTGGAAAATTCTTTCTATGCAATATGTAATGGTTATTGATATGTGTACTCTAATGTGCACATATCCCAATTTTTAAAATCCCAATTTTTAAAGTGATTACTGTTCTTGGCAATTCCCCATCTTTCCAAAGGCAGGAAAACTGTTCAGATAAACGAAACTGAATAATCTGCATATTCTGAACTGAATCCATTCAGATAACAGGAAGATAAATCAGAAACCGTCAAGCCTCTCCTGCTCACTAGACTTGTCTGTAGTAACCTGTCACCCAAGGCAGGAGCATAGGTCACCTACACCCCAGCCTAATCTCTTCCCTGAACTCCAGACCTGAATTGTGTAATGCCACCACTGTTCAGAACCACCATTTGCGGTGCACCTTTTTGGCTAGTTTTGGTGCTAAAATACATACTACATTATCATCTCTAGTCCTTGATCACTCTGAAAAGTGGGTAATCTGAATCCATGTTTCAGATGAAGAAATTATTACTTATCTGAAGTCACAAACCTAACAACTGAGAGAAACCAACGATTTAAGCCCAGATCTCTCTGATTGTGAGGCTGATGCTCACTCCCCCAACCCTCACTACCTCTCAGTAGAACCCCCAGCTCTAGGTCGTGTTCCCGAGTTCTCCGAATCTTCCTTGTGTCTATATACAAATGCATCGTTTCTCTTTAATACTGATCTCTGCTTTCTTTCCTGCCTGTATGCCTTACCGGAATGAATGCCATCACTTATCAATGGTAATAAATGTGTATGTTCACTTGTCCCCCTCTTTCATGGCACTGTTAGTTACCTTTATGTGCCCAGAACCTGTCAGAGAGCTGGACAAATAATTTAAGACACACTTACTATATAAACGTTTGCTAAATAAATGATGCTACTCAGTCCCCGTAGCCAGAATCCTGGAGTCATCCAAGACTCCTTCCTCTCTATTCCCAAGACCATTTAGTAATCGAGTCTTGTCCATTCTACTTTGGATGCCTCACGAAGCTGTCTTCCTTTTGCATCTTAGTGGCCGCGCCTTAGCTCTCGTTCCCATTATGCTCACTTGGATTACTGCAGTTTTTTTCTGAAAGATGGAAACGCCCTTCTATCTGAGGGGCCACCTGTCCATAACACCACAGACCAAATCCCGCCCAGCTCTCAGTTACTCCTCGTAGACGTGAGTGTGGTCCTTATCTCTTCAAACTCCTGCTCTTCCCTACCACTCTAATCTCAGCATCTGCTGGCTCTCTCATGCTCTCATGCTTGCTCCCTCTCTCTGTCTCTGTCTCTCTGTCTTTGTCTCTGTCTGTCTGTCTCTCTCTGTCTCCCTCTCACTCACACTCTCTACTCTAGCTCTCAGAAACTGCTTACAAGCTCACAGTAACCTATGTTGTCCATCTTCATATTCACCAGAGATCACATCAATTGTTTGCAAGGAGTACATGCTAAAAGTACATTGGATATGGTATTTTATCCTTTGGTGATGATGATAATAATAATAGCAATAACATAATTTATAATGTTAAGAATTTGCGAGGTGCTGTGCCAATCACTTCATGTGGATTATCTCCTTTAACTCTTATGACAAACTTATAAATTTGGTTCTATTTATATTATATTACCTTTCTATTATAGCAGATAAAACGAAGATTTTAGACCCATTAATTAGTGTCTGTAGAACATATAGCTAGCCGTGGAAAAGCCAGAACTTGGTCTTATTTTCGATGATAAATTTCTGCTCGCAGGAATCCACATTCTTGGGCAGACAAAATTTTATTATCTGTTTCGTGATGTCATTCTTTTACGAAAAGTATCCTTTATCAATAACGAACTTTCATTCAGGTGTCTATATCACTCACTCAAGAGCAAGGCACTCTGAAATAGGCTCCTTAATTAAGAAGTAGAGGATGTTAAAGTTGTCTCATGTATTTAATAAAGTGATATGCACTTTTAGGGAAAAATTCAATCACATTAATAGAACCCATAATGAAACAGAACTCTACAATAAATAATGATAAATATTAGACAAGGATTTCTGTTTCATAAATATTAAATATTTATAATATTTAATATTAAATATTAAATATTTATAATATTTAATATTAAATATTAAACAAGGATTTTTAAATATCAGAGCTAGTGACAATTCTGAAAAACAGCTAGGCAGTTAAAAAGTACAACATGGAATGAAAGAATTATTGTCAACTAAATCACTGTAAGAGAGAAAAGTGTTGTTTAAAAAACCTCCTAATAGGATCTGGAGTTGGTGAAATCATTTACATGTGAATCAAAACAAGGGAAGCAGAGACAAGATTATGAAGTACTTTGAGTACAGTTCTATCTGTTCTTGGTTTACTGCTTTTGATGGACAAAGAACTCTTACAAATAAAGAGAGTACAAAACACTTAAGAGATTGTAAATACTTAGGATGTGTAATAAGACATTTTGAAACTGATATGTCCAAAAATGAATTTTTGATCTTCCTCCAAAATCCATTCCTCCCCGATTTTCTTCATCACAGGACAGAGCATTGCCTCTTCCCACTTCTGCACTGTTTCCTTAGATTTCGCCTGCCTGAAATTCCTGCCCTCTCTTCACTTTACATAAAAATCCTGTTTCTCCCTCAAGGTCCAGTTCGAATCTCACCATGTTTTTCCAAAGTCTTCCATGATCAGCCCAGGTTAGAACGCCATCTCCTTCTCACCTCTGAATGCCCACGGCAACCATTATCAATGCAATCCGCAAGCCAAAAAATTTAGGCTCCCACCCTTGGAGTCTTCCTGAACTCTGCTCTTTCTGTCACATCTTACACTCAAGCCATCAGTCGTTCTGGTCTTCTCTTCCTTTAAAATATATCCAGAGCCCTATCGCTGCCCATCATTTTCGCTCCTTTGACCTACTCCGAGCCACTCTTGGAGTACTGCAATGGATGTTAGCTGGCTTTCTCTCCAGCGTCTACCTCTCCACGCCCACCACCTTCTCTAACACATGCAAACACACAAGCCAGAGTGTTCATTTGAAAATATGTCAAATTATATCCTCTTTAAAACTACCATGATTTAATGGTGCCCAAGGAAAAAAATTAAATCCTTTCTGTGGACCACTAAGCCCACCAGTTCCCCCCCACCACGCCTATCAAATCTGCCTCCAACCACTCCCTCACACCACCACCAAAAACCCATCACCCTTCCCTCTACTCCAGACCCTGAGGCCTCCTTGCTTTTCTATGAACTCATCATTCCTTCTCCCTCCACCCCAAGCATTTGCACTCACTAGGCCCTATGCCTATGGCTCAGTTGTTTTCTGCAGAATGCCTGAGGGAGATGTTCTCAGGTCGCCCTGTATATAGTAACACTATCATCACCTCCTTCTACTCTCTGACTTCATTATTCCTCATAACACATGTCAATCCCTACCATAGCATTTTGCTTATTTTCTGTAGACCTCTATTATATAAAAGCTCCCCAAGAGCAAAAACTCTGTTGAAAAATCTGCAAGATGACCAACTAAGCAGATGGGCAGAGCGCAAAGGATTTGGGGGGCAGTGAAACTATTCTGTATGATACTATAATGGTGGGTGCCTGTCATATTCATTTGTCCAAACCCATAGATTGTGCACCAACAACCATGAACCATAAGGTAAATGATGGACTTTGGATGATAATGACATGTCAAAGCAGATTCATTGATTGTAACAAACATACCCTCTGGTGAGGAGTGTACATAGTGGGGGAGGCTATGCATGTGTGGGGCCAGGGTATATGAGAAATCTCTGCACTTTCCTCTCAGTTTTGCTGTAAACCTAAAATTGCCCTAAAAAGTAAAGTTTTTAAAAATAAAAAGTAATATTACTGGATAAAAATTACTCCATAGAGTTGCTGTGAAGATTATATTATTCTCAATAACATCTGTAAATTCCTAATAAAACAACCAGCCCATTACAAGCCTTCAATAAATGTTCAAACATATATATTTTTTTTCCTATTGTTCATTCTGTTTTCTGTAAACGGGAAAACATAGCTGTCTAGAGAGTATGATCATTCAATCCTGTAACCTGACAGATGTGAAATGCAATAATGATTAGTGCGAAAATTGAAGAGAGATAAGGGTTGTATAAAAAAGCAAAATAATCTCATAAAAACCCAGAATTTTATTGTTCTCATTACATCATAGGCTGCCTTCTCTCCTATATAGCACCTTATCATGTCAAGGTATGTGAAGAACCAATTCCCAGGAAAATTTTATTTCAGTAAATATGTTTATGTAAGTAGTATCTATTTTACCCAATATTTCCTGGAAACTGATTATTTAGAAAGAAATTAGTACATCCTGTATCAACAAGCTCAGGTTAGTATCTTTTGCCATCTAACGTTTTAAGAATATTTGAGCATTTTCTGATTACAATCCAAATTAAATGCAGAAGCAAGTAGCACACAGAGACCCCATTACCAGGTGTTTCCGCCAGCTGAGAGGATCAGTAATATAATGAGACATGCTAATTATTTGTTCTCCAGCAGCTGTGATTGATTAGTTTTGACTGGTATGTCTTGCTAATATAATATAGTACAGTAAATATTAGGGCTTGTTATGTTTTCCAGGGCAAGGAAACCATGGTGTCTAAGGAATTGTTTCATTTACAGCTTCCTCTACTATCTGCCAATGTGATGCTAGACCCAAGTCTTTTCTTTACCAAGTGAAGTTCCTTGTGAATTTCATGTTAGAAAACTCATCACCAGGTTTGGAGTGTCTGCTAAATTCTTAGAGCCCTTAGAAAAGTTGGCACCTCTCTCTCTCTCTCCCTCTCCCTCTCCCTCTCTCCCTTCCTCCCCTTCCCCCGCCCCACACACACGTACACACTTATTTCAGCTCCTGACTTAACAACATATAGAACCAAACCTATGGAGATACTAAGAAATCTCAGCTGCCATATGTGCATTGCTTCCTTCCTACTTACGAATATAATTTTAAAAGATTTTTTTAAAAACAACCAAATGCCTTTTGTGCATCCATGAGTGGTTGTACCACACCCAGTATTAGATTTGAAACCATTGACTTGAATATAGGAGTTTGGTCATCTAGAAGAAACTATCACTAGAGCGTATTTCTCAACCTTATTTTATTACCATTCCCCAAAGGAGCCTTTTTAGACATGTTTTTTGCTAAGTTTTCCTTACACAGGAAATTTTAATACCTCTGATATACTGTTTGTCTGGTTATGTACTGTGGCCCTTTAAAGGGCCATAAACCGCTATAATATCTGAAGCTTTTTTGATCCCTCAGGGACTAACTTTCACCCTTTGGGGGCAATATCAATCCCGTTGAGAATGTATTCACTAGTGTCTTCATGTTACTTCCTCTTCATCAGTGTCTAAATTACATATTCTCATCTAGACGTGTGAACGCTTCTATATTTCAAGTTTCCCATACAAACTGGTGAAACAGGCATATCCCCCCAAGTCTAGTTTCACCCCCTAAAGGAGGTAGTTAAGACAATGCACATGGTACAAACTCACTTCATCCTCTTTCCCCATGCCCCACATATCACATTCTGGATCAGGCTCAAACAACTTTAAGGCAATCTTGCAGGAACAAAAATATTACAAGTTGTGTACAAACAGAGCTTTGCAGAAAAACTGATTGAGTTTGAATCAAGAGCCTACTTATTTTAACAAATGACTTTTCTGAGCTTTTGTGTCCGCATCTATTAAATAAATATAACAATAGTTATCTATTGCCTATTCATTCATTTAACAAATATTTCACAGCTTGGTCAAAAGCCCCTTTTGGAGTCAATCAAAAACACCTATTAATCAAAAAAGATGAGTTTTCTCAACTTACTACAGCAAGGAAGAACACCACTTTTAAGATGTCTTGGAATCTCCAAAGGCAGAAAATAGAAAGGTGTTTATAGGGGTAAAGGACCCATGCTGAATGATTTCAAGGTACTTCTTGAAAAGGAGAAAAACAATGAAAGTGGGAAGAGTTAATGACATCATTGCTTTGGATTGGTGGTCACAGGGAAATGGAAATGAGATTTTGAAGTGAGTGCTGACAGGCAAGCTGCTCTTCAAAGCAGTCCTCAGAAGCAAGCTAGGTGTTTTTATATACAAATTGTTTTAGATGGTTTGTGGTCTTAGCTTCCAGGAACAAAACAAAGGATATTTTTTGCTCGGCCTCAGTATCATTTAACACAGGGATTGGATTTTGTTTTAATATGTCAGATGTTAATTTAGGCACTAAATATAGGCGCTAAAGATATAGCTGTAAGACAAGTTCCCTGTCTTCAAGAAGCTTCTACTCTAGCAAGAAAAATAAGCTTTGAATAAGATATTATATGGATCAAATCTTTTGAAGAAGTGTAAGTTGCTAGAGAAATGAATAGCAGAGTGGCATCATTAATGAAAACAATATAAGAAAATGTCTTTTTGTAAATTGTCTAGCAGAGTCTCTAAGACACAACAGGAAGGATCTCTGAGAACATCCACAGGCTTTTCAGTGTCTGGGCTTGAGGGTGAAAGAGGCAGTTTACCTTATTTTTCAATTGTGACTTTGGAGGGATCTAGAGATTAAATAATTTATTTTATAACTACAGATAAACTATATAGAACATATATACCCTAGTTAATTGTGCGTCAGATGCTTTTAAGCCTCTTCCAGGAACTGCAGAGGTCCTTCACAAAATTCTAAGGAAGACTCTGCCTCACCCTCTGAGTCTGAGGGGACAAGCATAAAATCAAGAAAGAGAAGCTACAAGGCTCTAATCTAAAAGCTGTTAGTTCTAGTTAACCCAGATTATCTGGTATTACAGTCAACAGAAATTCATACCCTGGCTTTTGTGAATCTTGCATCGTAGTAAGTCTGAATATATCAGATACGCATGTTTGAGAATCATGACTAAACGGCTTTTTGATACAAGGCTTTGAAGTGCAAAGGGCCTGACTCCTATGTTGTCCACACAGGAAAGCAAAACTCACCAGCAGTTGCAATCTAGAATTACTGAAGCACTCAAAGTTAAATAAATTTACACAAGAAACACAAACTGACCCAAGAACCAGGACAATTTAACTTCATGGAATTATCACTTTGGCTCTGTGTCTTACAGCTCAGCCCTGACAGATTTCCTGGACAGAGAGAGCCTCCATGAGCCAACGACTCCTATTACACTCTGTCCTCATGATTCTGGCCGACTGACATGTACTCTTCTCCTTCCCCATTAAAATTGGCTCCGTCTGCCACATAGTCATTTTGGAAATCGCCAGGCAAACCTGTGCTAACTTGTCTCCAAATGGCCTCGCTCATCACTTAGTAATAGTGTCACCCTAAGCAAGTCACCTAAGTTCTTGACTTTTCTTACATATAAAACAGGGGTGACAATAATAGCTAGCTGGTCGTGCTGTTCTGAGGTTTAAGTGAGATAAAGCACGAATAAGGTTAGGACAGTAAAGATCAAAGAACTAAACATTTTAGCTATTGTTGTTGCTCACATCTTCAGTATGCCTTCTGATTTTGTCACTTACTGCTAAATCCAAAAGAATCTTAACTCTCCTCACATCTTATTATTTTAACAGCTTTCCCACTGGTTTTCTTGCCTCCGATGTGTCCCTCCTCTTCATCTCAGACGTTAGTGTTAGCTGTCTCCTGCCCTCAGCTTCCCCGCACATCGGGTCCCTGGCTCGTACACACTTGTGTGCCTCACTTTCAAGGTCTTCTGCAACTGGACTCCACTAAACTAATATAGACTCATTGTCAATCCACAATTAGTGTATTCTTTTTGGTGGTTTCCAGTAGCAGCCAATGAGTAAAGGAAGAAGCCCACAGTCTTGTCACTCAGATGACACCAAAATGAAAGCAGGACTCAGAGTCGACTCCGCTACCTATGCAAATAACTACTTGATCCCAAAATAGCTATATCATCTGTTCTGTAAACTCAAGAATCATTTCTGGTGTTTCAGCAATGTTCTGTATGGAAAATTCACCTGAAGCAGATTTCTACACTATTCTTTTATCCAGCTTTACTGAGATTTAATTGACTTATAACATGTATAAGTTTAAGGTATATAACATGTTGATTTGATACACTTAAATATCTCAGAATATGACCACCACAGCCTTAGCTAACCCCTCCATCTCATCTCATAATTACCATTTCCTTTTGGCGGTGAGAATATTCAAGACCTACTCTCTTAGCAACTTTCAAGTATATAAATACAGCATAACTATAATCACCACACTGTACATTAGGCCCTTAGAATTTATTTGCCTTGTACCTGGAAGTTTGTACCCTTTGACCAACATCTCCCCATTTCCTGCACCCTCTACGCTATGCTGATTGCAGGATTCAACTAATCTTCTGGTCCAAGTCAGGCAACGATGTCCTCTGCCGAACAGCTGAACACAGGTCAGGTTCACAAACCTAAGCCTATGGTGACTTTCCAAAGCATGCGGCCTGCTGGATCTCTGTGCCCATCTATGCCTCAGTGCCATTCCTACACAAAATGTCAGCCTGAATAGCTTTCATTTCATGGATTGAAAAATAATATTTAACATCTATTATACTAATTAATTAGGCAACAGATATTAATGGAAATAAAGATAGTGAAGCTCTCTGCCTGCCTGGACCTCTGGACTTGTAGTTTCTGCTTAGACCCTTTCATGTATTGAATAACTACTCCTGATTGAGATCTCTAAAATGCTAACTAATGGCCCTTAGGGTGTACATTAAATTAACTAACACCTTCTATGCTGAAGCATTTAAACAGTAAATTGCAGAATACAACATCTAACTTTACCTTTCCCGATTCCCCAGCTCACACATTCATCTGGAGCAGGGTTTCTCTACCCGGGCACCATTGGACTAGGTAATTCTCTAGTGGAGTCGGGGGATGGCCTGTGCATTGAAAGAGATTTAGTGCACCCCTCGACTCTGTCCACGAGATGCCAGCAGCATCCTCCTACAGTGGTGATAGGCAAACGCCCCTACAGACATTATTACCAAACATCCCAGGGTGATAAAGCACCCTGCACTGAGCAGGACACCTCTAAGCCAGGCTTACCCCGTGGGCCAGCCCCCTCACCAGGCTATGTGTCTCAGAAGTTACCTTCTCCACTCGCCCACTCCACCGTGACCTCCCCTGTAAGACAAGGTGGCAGCAAGCACCTGGACCACCTCAGGAAGCTCTCAGAAGTGATTCCCGGTCCATGCGGAGTTTCCAGCTCACCAGAGCCCCAGCGGCTCCAGAAATCTTCCAGTTTCTGCTCTGCCTACCAACCTTACTTATGCTACCTGCCCAGCCCTGCAAGGATTTACTTTGAAACCTATACTTTAATATTAAGCATAAATCAGTCTTCCATGAAATTTTCAACTCATTATGTCCATACCACACTCTCTGGAGAAGTTTTACACTCTGAAGGAAAAAAAGAAAAAGAAGGAAAAGAAAAAGAAAAAGAAAAAAGAAAAAGAAAAAGAAAAAGAGAGAAGAGAAGAGAAGAGAAAAAAGAGAAGAAAAACAAAAAAATGCAACACATTCTGGTAACAAAACATCCTGCAACTAAATTGGCTCCTGTTAACAGAAGTAAACTATTAAATCTATTAAAATAGATATACAAAACTATTAAAATTATTAAATCATGATACACAAAAGTTATTTATTCTTTAAAACAACCACAGGAATCACATATTAGGCTGACTAACAACCCGCTTATGTGAGTGGATATTGAGAATGAGCTAGCCTGCGATTCTAAAGGGTCAAGGCCCACAGACGACACAGTTCTGACTGAAAACTCATGTGGGCTCATCTAGTTACATAGCAATCTCTGAAGCTGTTTGTGTCAAGCTAAGGGTACAGGTAATAATTTTTTGTGAACTACTAGCTAAGAAAAAATTTTAACTCTCTTTAGTTCCTAAAAATAAACCCTATCATATTACATCAGAAGTAAATGTTGGCAAAATACAAAGGTAAGTGAACACTGGCTGCTCTCAGCAAGGCTTGATAAAAATAACAGGCGTTACAACAATTTAATGATTAATCAAAGAACTATGAAAACGCAGTGATATATCTGTGCTTATAAGTGTCGGTAAAATCATTTACAAGTACTTGTACATAAATCTAGTTTGTAATATGTAAGGAATATTTTATAGTTTTTCCTAAAATATAAAAGATAAAAATTTGGCAATATTTTATTTAAAAATCTTATTATCTTCATATTTTTTTTAATCTCAAAAGCCTTCAATGGTACAAAAAATAGTTCCCAAACTGAAATACATATATTAGAAAAATACATATATGTGTTCAGATCTTTGTAAATATCTGCTTTTTAATAACATAAATTATATCCATTGATTATCTCATCCCTTTCCTTTTACAAATGAAATCACTCCACATCTCCTTTTTTCTATTCTTATACCAAAAACTTTACAATTCTACAGCACAGCCAGACTCTCCTCCCTCAGGAAAACTTCTTCTTAGATAATACTGCATTCTCTACACCTTACTGCCACCGCTGTAGGCAATTGAAGTCAGCTTAAGAGATAGGAAAATTAAATCTTGGAGAACGTGAGAATATCATCTAACTCCTTCAGTGGAAAACGGAGAACCAAAACTCAGGTGTATCTGACTCCAAGCGTGTGGTCTTTAAGCTGCTGGTGCTGCTGCTCTGTTTCGTCACTCTTAGCAAAGGAATTCTGGCTGTAGTGGTCATCACCGTCCATCGAGTCCAGTTATCTATACGCAACCATCCCAAAGGGTTCTTTTTGTAATTTTTTTTTTTTTGGCATTATGAGATAACCAAGACATTACTTGAGAATGCAAAGAATGAATAAGCCCTAGAGTGACTAAGATATATATGGATATGTATACAGATATTACATATATAAGAACATGTTAAACAAATAAATAGTATCCATCATATGCATAATATTTATGAGTGTTCAATGGATAAAAATGAAAATCTGAATAAACTTTCACACCTTTCTCATGGAGGAACTGGTAAAACACTTTAACTAGTATGGCTAAGAGAATAGTCTCCGTGCCATTCTGGTCTGGATTTCTCTCTCTTTTTTTTCTTAGCATCTTCTATTTCTTTCATGAATACTTCACTATCTTTGTCCCATTCCAGGCTGTCAAATGTTGATTTATTGAGCATCAGGGTCATTCTTTTTAGTTTCTCGTTGTTCACATGCTCAAAGTTCAAGTAGGCAATCTATCATTACATCCTAATAATCTTTACTCATAACGATGACTCAGTATTTGCCAATCGCTACATTAAGTATATAACATTCATTCTCTCATAGAGCACTTAGAGGACCTTCCCAAGTAGATATTCTTACTCCTATCTTGTGCTTGAAGAAACTGAGGCTTCCTGGGATCGTGTGAATTCTCAAGTCATGCCCTTGGAAAACAGGGGACTGGAAGCCAGATGCAGAACTATACCTAGTTGCAAGCGAGGCGTTCAACCACATGGCAGTGCTGGTGACGAGCGAATGTCTCCCTAATAACAACCTCGACAAAACGCCAGCTTCCTGGTGCGCATGCTAAACAAGACCTTTGCTCTCTTCCTCTGTGGCAAAGGAGCCGAGCGCTGTGCCGAAGGAAAGAAGGCTTTATTCAGCTCCCCACGAAGGATGGAGCTCTGATGTTGGTAGAGAAAACCGTAACTCCCAGGTTAATGATCCACTTGACAATGGATCATCCGTTGGACGTTTTCTACCGTGCAGCATGAAATGCTGTCCCGTTACAGTGCTCGGGGGCTGTTCTGAGTTAATTCCATGTGAATGGAGGTCTCACTTTAATCCACGTATCAATTGCATCAATTTATACATTTTATACAATTTATATATTTAATGATTTTCTGCATGTTTAGTTAATATCACTTTAAAGGAATAGGATAAAATAATCTTAGTTATATAAAATAAATTAATGAAATGACATAGAACTTAATTTCACCTCCGGTCCAATTTTTCCTAGATTCAAGGCTATTAAAGAGCCTTATAAATGCTTCAAGTGGAAATATGAACTTCTAATGGAAACTAGTATAATTCACACACTGAAAAATACCCTGTCATGTGCAAAGATGAAAACTGTGACATCTTTCAATATGTTATGTTGAGTTTCTCAAGGAGGAAGGATTGTGCTAATCTGTCTCCATTTCTTACCTGGTTCCTACTGAAAGCTATGACAGGCAGTTCTACAAATGTGATTCTATAATATTATGAAGCTAACTGGCCTACCTAAGCTAAATTTACAAACTTGGTTTTCTTGACATCACACTAAAACCAATTGAGCTCTCTGGTCTATAAAGCAAGAAAGGTTTACTCTGCTAGCCTAAATGTCTAGAGAAATTACTATGCAGTGATTTTTAAGTTTTTAATTCTAATTAAATGTAATTTTAAAGTTTATAGTGAGAAATCTATTTTGCAGAGGAAATTTACCACCTGGATATAAATTTAGTCAAATTTTTTTTCCCCTAAGTATTTACAAAGCAATGTGCTAGAAGTAAGAGATAAGAGATCTATCAAAATACAACTTTTAATAGACATGTAGATACATTTAGCCAAAATCCACATACTTGGCAGAGAATGAATAAGTCTATTATTTAAAGTTAATCACTTCCTCTACCTGGAGAGATTCCTATCCTAGAAGGCATTTTAAAAAATGACGTACTAATATCCTATTTTAAAAATAGAGTGAATGAATACTCTAAAATCCTTGCCAGGAAGAAAAGAAATGCTAAATATAGATTGAGAAACTCAATCTTATTTGGGGGATTAAATCATAGCTGTGTAAACACCTAAAGTCATAGAAACTTTCTACCACAAATCAGTCAAGTGTTATATTTTCAAAATTTTATACTTGCTGTGTGTTATTTTATAGTGTTATTTTAAAGCCGAAACTCAGAGTATTCTAATGAATAAAATAGCAAGTATTCTCACTTAAGTTTCACAACGCTGAATTCAAGGGCCAGATAGCATTCATTCTAACACTCAATGTTCCTATAACATTACATCGTCTTTCATATGCATGAATGTATTTGTTCTTTATAGCCATTCCTTGAAGAGACTATTATTCAAACAATCTCCATTTTATAAATGAATAAACCATAACTCAGAAAGTTGAAGTATCTCCTAGGAACAGAATTCAGAGCTCAGATGTGATTCTTTATATTTTCTAAGGCAGGCGAGCCCCATCGAAAATGGGAGGAAACCACGCCGAAGCATGAGAGCAGTCGAAGAGGATAGAGGTGAAATTACACGTTAAGAAAGGCACCTGCTTCTCTGTAGGTTTATGGTGACAGACAGATTGATAATAGACGATTTCTTCCAATGCCCCTCAGGAAGCAACTAAACCCTACATTCCAACAGACATCAGAAAAGGGGCATGAAATCTACCCCCTAAACCTAAGCAGATATCCTGGCACAGCTAAAATGCCATTTTTAAAAGACAGCATGTAATTTTTAATTAGAAAAATTAAATTAAATTAAAAAATAAAAGGCAGCATAGATAAATGCCTTACCTATTTATCAATGAAAGTTACCTTTTCTATTCAATTCAAGGTAGCTACTATTATCAGAAACATAATCCCACGGTGTGCAAATTCTTAACTAGATAACAGGAAAAAGCACACAGACTGACAACCAGCACTTATTTCCATTTTCTTAGCCATCTACATATTCATTGAAAAATCGGACCTGAGGTCAGCATAACACAGACTGTTTCTAAGAGTCCAAATCAAACTCTTTCTATTTTCTCCATCTCTAAATTTTCCATTTTCAAGTAAATAACCAACGTGTTGATGAACAGCATAAATTGAAATAGGTGTGTATTTTCATCAATAACTAGAATTGGTCTGCCTGCAAAGATTCTTGGAAAAAAAGAAAAAAAAAAAAAAAGGCAAAGCTCATGAAGGTAGGATGAATTGAAATCAAAAGCCCACGCCTGGATAAATTCTTCAGTTGTGTATATACTCTCATCAGTCCACAGACAAGAAAACCACACACCCCCTCAGTCCTAGAATCTAGAGCTGAATCCTAACTCCTTGTCATTTGTCTGCAGAGACTAGAAGATGGGAGATATTCAAGGGTGGAAAGTGTTTGATCGGTCCAGATCAGCCTGGTGTCAGCACTCCAAGCTCTGGTCCACCTTGCAGGTGCAAGGCAAATGACAAGGATGCACATCCACGATCCTGCCTCCCCAAATGTTTAATAATATTAACAACGGCTTACATTTATTCACCACTTACCGTGTGCCAGACACTGCTGTAGGCACTGAGTGTCAGAGACAAACTCTATACGTGTGTGAATGAGTATGTATCATACAATCTTCACAACGACCTGACGAGAAAGCTACTTTACAGATGGGAAAATTGAGACCTAAGTTCACAGGCACGAACAGAGCAGAGCCTGCATGTACTCTCAGGCCATCTGACTCGGGTGTTTGTGTTCTTAACTGCTACGCTCTACTGCCTGGAGTGGATATTCGCCAGGAATGAGACCAGCTGGATGGAGGGCCCACCTCAAATCGCTTCCCGTGAAGTGCCACCAGAGGAAGTTTTACTGTTTCTGAGAGCAATGGCAGTGCTATTGTCTCCTATTTTTTTTTTCTTTCAGATGACCCTGGGATTTTTCGGTCTGCAGCTCCCACTGTCACTGTCAGAAGTTCAAAGATCGAAGCATTCGTGCAGGTGAGGGCCTCATGATGAGATCACTGCCCTTATAGAAGAGACCCCAGCACACTTGCCCTCGCTCCCTCTTACTCCATCTCCACATAGGGAAGGCCCAGAGAGAAAGTGGCAGTCGGCCATCCCAAGGGGAGAGCCCTCACCAGAAACCGACCGTGCTGGCACCTTGATCTTGAACATCCGGTCTCCAGAACTAGGAGAAAATAAATTTCTGTTTTTTAAGCTGCCCACTCCTTGCTATTTTATTATTTATGGCAGCCTGAGCTGAGACAGACACAGACAGTGTTTGATGACAGGACAAACACTTCAATCTGTGTTCCTAGAAGAGATTCAGACAAAAGTGAGAAACCATATTTGGATGTTCACTGGTAGAAATAGTTATGCATTTTAACAGAGGAAGTAAACAGGGAAGGATGGGTGCTTGTCACCAAAGCAGATGATTACTATCATCATCACTCTTGAGACCATTTACTGAATATTTAACATAACACTCTCATTTAATCCTCGAAACAATCCAGAGCGAAACTGAAATTTAGGCTAAGTAATTTCCCCAGAGCACACAGCAGTAACTGGCAGGACAAAAACACTCCCCTGGCTCCGACTCCCAAGCCCCCAACACTGTCCTTGCGTCACGCAGGAGGTGGCAGGACCCGTCTGGGCTTTCTGGTCAAAGCTTCCAGAACAGCTGAGATCCAGAAAGGTAGAAACCCAGCAAACACCGCCTGGATTCACAGCTTTCAAAAAGAACAAGAAGGTACTTCTTTTCAGCTCTTGCCAAGATGAAGGGAAATAGCAGCTCATTCTTTGTAAATGATTCTCCCTTTTAAATTAATCCAGAGTGGATAAAAAGATAGCGTCAGGCAAAATTGCACATAGAGACTGCTATCAATCTCAGAAGCTTCTGAAAGGGACTTTGTCTGATCAGGAATAATCGTGCTCTGTGTTATTCAATCTCAGCTCATGTTCCCTTTCAGGTCCTTGTGAAAACTGTGAGTCATTTGATGCTTTTAATTCAGGAACAATATACTCTATCAAGATTTGGGATTTGAAATCCAAAGTACTTTATCCTCCCCACATTCAGAAACCCTGTGCACTAAAGCAAATGAGTTGAGGACTGAACGCTTCAGTAACACCTGCCCCACGATTACAGGGTGGCTATACTGATTGTCTGAGGCTCTCTGCTCATTTGAGCACTTTTTTCTCAGGAACAGCCCAGGACTTAAGAAAAACTGCCCCCACACATCAGTAAAGGCATTCTTAGTCAACCATCTGGCAGACTATGAAATGGATTTTTTTTTTCCTTTTTTTTCTCAGCCAAATGATTTCAACACAATCTACTACCAGATGTCTTCTGTTTCCGAACAAATGATGATAGGAAGCCGTTTCTGTCTACCCACAAAGGCATAAATATTGAATAATCTTGGCTCCATTTAAAGGGTAATTAATGTAACAAACTGTGGTGCCCTGAACTCTAAGACATACTATTTGATTTTCTTATAAATATTTTTTTATTTCCCAAGGTTATTCTAAAGAAAAAGGGAAATCATACATTCAGAGACAAACAGATGATAAATGTTGGCTCTATTTGTTTTGTTATAAGGGAGTTTACCTCAGGAATCATAAATTATTCATATATATGAGCAGAATTCAATACTATAACCAAAAACACCTTAAGAAAATATTCCACTGATTAGCATTTAAAGATAAGCATAATTTGTTGTTGTTCTGCATGCTAATTAAGCCAACTCAAATTTATATTAATAAGTAATTTTTAAATTGTTACACAAATTACTTTTATGTGTCAGCTTACATCTCTCCTATTTCTGAGAGAATTTAAAAGAGAATACTACAAAGATATAACTAAGTAGAAAATTTCCAAGCAAAAGACAAGAAATACCTTCATCCAATGCATAAGGTCCAATGCATGATGGATGGATAGATGGATGGACGGATGGACGGACGGACGGACGGACGGATGGATGGATGGATGGGTGGGTGGACAGACAGATGGACTGACCAACAGACAGATAGATGGATAGATGGATAGATGGATAGACAGACAGTCTGCTACTATGCCATTATGGCATAGAAGGAAATACATCAACTCTTTAAAGAAGAATTTTTCCTAGCACTAAGTTTAAACCAAGAATTTATAGGTTAAGGGAAGAGAATTGGTGAATAAAAAATAAAAATATGTTCTCAGAGCCCCTTTGAATAATCTTTAAAACATAAAACATGGAGATGGACCATGAAAATAACTTGAATATTCCACAAGCTCCAAGATGTTAGAGTTACCTACACAAAAATGTTAAGACAAAGACAGAATGGGTACTGCTTTCTCAGGGCTGGAGTAGACGATCACAAACTCTGATGACTGCAGAATCCAGGCAGGTAACAGAGGCTCTGGACTCAGGCAGGTATGAACGTAGGCATGATTGGGAGCATGAGGCAGAGAGCAGTCGAGGCCCCAGAAGAGACCTCGGACCCAGCCCTAGAGAAAACCTGATGCTAACACCACCTCCTCTGTGAAGAAACTGAACCCAGAGCCAGGTGACTGCATTCCCAGCTGCAGGCAAACAAAACCATTTTGTGAAATACTTCATTTCAGATGCCCCTCTGATAACTACATGCAACATCAAAATGAGGTTTTAAGCATAGTATGCAGGGCCTCCATGCCACGAAGGATGTAGTAGATCATGGCAAGGCGACTCTTGCAACAATTAGGAAAAGCCAGATAAATACCAAAAATCAGACCTTTAAAGACACTGAAGAGCTGTGGAATCAATGTGGAGGTGCTAGAGTCACAGGGAGGGCAGATTCCCTCCCAGCGGATCTGACCGTCGGTGACTCGAGCATGGAGGGCAAAAGCTCTAAGCTCAGAGTCTCCAAAGGGTGCGACCGACTCCCCTCTTCTCTTAGGGCAGAGCAGACAGACCACCGAGTGCTCATGGAAAAGCCTGAGAAGGTCACCTCTGAGGACCCTGGAGGAACTTGTGCTGGGAAATGTCAGGTATCACATAGCCCAGCACTTTACCTCTGAAAATACGATCTTCTCTGATAAAAACTCCGAATTTAGGAATACGACCCAATTCTCAAGATTTTCCTCTACAAGCCAGTACAGGTTTTTCATCTATGAATCTGAATGGTTTAACTCATTTGTATTTTCAACCTGTGCACAACCACTGTGAAACTGAGTTCTGTAAGCTTACTGTCCACTATGTGAAGTAGTATTGTATACACATATAGACTTTTCTCAAATTGCTTGTGCGTTTTTGTGATTTGATCAATAAAAATTATATTTATTTTGCAATGCCATTTATGAACTAATTCCATTTATAATAGATTTTTAATATAGTCACTTCTACTGTTCCCTTTCTACGCTTCAAGTCACTAAAATATTTAGTCTGCTTCTCACTGTATCTTTCTTTTGCATCTTTGAAACTTATTTTTAAATACAGTTACACAGAAGATATTCTCTGTGTTGAAATGTTGTTGAATACAGTTCTTTGGCCCCATCCAATCCCACTGCCTTCCTCAGAAGTAACTCATTTGATGTGATCCCCTCGAGGCTCTTTAAAAATGCATTTATAGTCACAGAAATGCACATGGAAGATATATTTGTCTTTTATATGAAATATTTAGTCAAATATTTCAGAATGGATCGCAACTTGATTTATACAAGTAAAAGGAAACTGCTCATATGTGTCATACAGACACCCCCTACGCCTATGCCATTTAATAACAAGAACTTGGGTAGAAAGTGGCCTGTGTCCAACATGAACACACCTGTTCCACCCGGCAGAACGAAGTTCACTCGGTTCATTATTCTTTCATATAAAAACAAAAGTTTCCAACTCTTTTCTCACTGCAGTTGTTTATGTTTTTTTATTTTCACTAACTGTCTTCTTGTCCACGCTCTCTTGTTCTTCGGGCTTCCATGCCTGGTCACCTGCCTCTTCTGGCTGCAAGGCCCTTCCCCACAGGGACCCGTGTCCAAGCCCACCTAGCCTTCCACAGTAGCTCACTGTCTCCTTCTCCGCTTGCTTTTTTTTTTTTACTTTGCCAGTCATTAGCTGTGGTCTCTTGGACAGGTCACTGAAAGCATAAACCTGTTTCCCCAGAGAATGAGAGGATCTCTCGCTCCCTCAGTGCTCACGTGTGCTGGCCCTAAAACGTCTCCCATTGTATGTCACATGCTGCTCTTCCTGTGACAGATACAAGGCTGTACGTGACAGACAGCGGGCTTTCCTGGCTGGATGGCAGAGGGAAGGGCCGCTAGCTGCTCCTTCAGGACTCACTGGTGAGCACTTTATCCAAAAGCCTCACTGTGATTTAATAGCTTTATTGAGGTATAGCTGACATACAATAAACTGCATGTATTTAAAGTGCAAAATTTACACTTAAGTATATTTATAAGTGTGTTGACGCAGTTATGCAACTGAGAAACCAGTGGCCCAATCAAGATAATGAACACATATATATATTTGCCAACCCCAAAAGCTTCCTTTGCAGTTCTTTTATTCAAAAATTCTTCGATTAGGTTGCCATATAATTGACATGTAATTGCTGATTCTTTTGTATGTAAATTACATTGAACTAGTCTTGATACGGCTTAACTGAGAGAGGAACCTCAGAAGGCATTTCTACACAGTCTTTATAAATAAAAGGCAACTCCTTAAAAAATACCCACACATAAGCATTCACTATACCATGAGCATGACATTTTGAAACAAGAAGGCACACGTACTTTGACAAATATTTAAAGAAACAGAAGTTCCTCGGAAAATCAGGCCCCTTGCTCAATAGTTTACAGAATTATTCACGCAGCACGTACTACTCCCCACCACCTCCCTGAGGATCACGCCTGAAGAAAACCTCTCAGCCATTCCATCTTCACTGACTTTGTGAATATCAGAATATCCACCTGGAGCCTAAACATTTTACTCTTCAAGGAACAGAACTGTCAGAAACGAACCTTTTGTGATCACCTATTCTTAAAATTATGACCTAATAAAAATAGAACGTTTGCATAGGAAGCGTTACTTGGTAATGAGGTAATTCATCAGGCAACAAAAGGCCAGGCCACAAGATGTGACGAGATCACGCAGATTCTGCAGGAAGGTGGCAGTGACATCATAGCGAATCTCCGGTGATGCATGAATGGCTACAGTTACTAGTAGTTGTCCTTTGGGGACTGAGAGAGAACTGTGTGTGGGTGGGTGGGTGATCAATGAGCTTTTTGAGAGGCTTACATACCTTTGAACAATTCAGGAAATTTCTTCTTCTGGAACAGACGAGTCCCAGACATTCTGAGAACATTATCTCCTCCTAAAGTTTAATTTCTCGATGACGAGCTTACCCTTAAAATCTGAGGCTGGTCACACACAAATTGGCACTGCTTTCAGAGTGAGTTTTTGTGACTAATTTATCTTTGCATCTCCCAGACAGAACAGATTGTATCGAAACTTTCTGGGGGGTGAGGAGTGACAAAATTAATACTTACAGAGGAGGAAAACAAGTCCCATGGTGATCACAAACATATAAACCTAGGAGATAGGGCTGTTGCTTTCAAAGCAGGTGCTGCTGTTTCATTTGCTCACTTAATAACTGAGATGGCACTGCAGTCACGGTGGGACGAAAAGATGGACGGGGAGGCAGGAAGCGTAACGGCCAGAGGCAGAGAAGCACAGTGGTTACGGCACGGCAGAACCGGACATTTGGGGTTGAGTGCTGGTGCCAATACATACATGTGAACATGGACAGATGACTTAATTTCACTGTGCTCCATGTGTAAAATGGAGATAATACCAACACCCACTTCGCGAAATCATTTTGAGGATTAAAAGAGTTAATATAAGTAAACTGCAAAGAACAATGCCTGGCATATTGTAAGCATGAAGTCATTACTGCTATTCTTCCAATATTTTTTATATGAATTTGTATTTAACATTCAAATAATTGGAGAGAAATAGGTAAGAATAGAATAATTTTCATCCTAGGTGGTAGGGTACAGACACCCAGCTCAGACTGAACTTCTTTTTAATGAAAATTATGCTAAGAGAACCTGGGGCAGATGTGTTCCTCATGGAACACCAGGAAAGGAAGGTGTCTGGGTGAGCCTCAGTGATGGAGGAGCTGTGGGCGACTCAGACACCGCTGGGCTATCTCCATCCCTCTTCCACACGACAGCTTCCTTGTTGTCTTTCCCTTCGCGAAGTGGCTTCCTCCTCTCTGAAACCCTGCCAGGGAACATGGGGCTGACGCACTGTAAGCCATACACTCGACATCCTCAGAACTCGAAGACTGGTTGATTTTCTCAGCTCCAGCTTTATAATTCTTCCCAGGGAAGGCTTCTGATTGCCCATTCCTGAGACAGCTCCGGAAAAATCTAGACGCCTGAGTGGCAGGAGAGCTCCAATGAAGGTCGCAGTCGAATCACTGCCCTCTGTCTTCTCAGGCAGAGTTCCTCAATCCGGTTTCCTTCTCAAGTTCAGTGAGGCTCCAGGTGCAAAGGGAAATCTCCCCACTTCCTGATACTCTCCACACTTGGACCAGAATTGTTTGCATGATGTCTGTTTCTGAGTGGTTCTTGCTTGCTGTATACTGTCTGTTTGGTCTAGAGGCCAAGTCTAGATGCCTAAATTAGAGGAATCTCATTCTTAGTCCTAACCGCAGGCTTTTGTTTTTAAGTTGCAACTTAGAAAATTATGTCACTGGAGTTCTGTAGCTGAAATGTTATGGCTACAGACCATAAACTCTGAGACAGTTTTAGTAAACAGAACCTACTTTCCATTCTGTGTAAAGTTTGCTGCAATCTGGTCCGCAAGTGGGTATGTGCGCGTATGTGCGCATGTATTTTTTAAATGACATTCCCAGAACTTTTATTTTCATTAGAAAAATGATATGTTTCCTTCAAAGTAATTCCTGAGAAACCATAAGGAAGACACTCTTATTCTCATGTATGTCCAGCTTTAAGTACAATGCCCCGCACACAGAAGTGGCTCAACAAATAATTCCTTTTTAAAAATGAATGCGAGATTGAGTAAAATGAAGAGATGAACAGAAAAAGGGTAAAAATCTTTCCAGTCCTGTTACATTTCAAAAGTTACCATGGAAGAAAAATAAGGAGGAAAAAAAAAAGGGCAGTTTTTCAGGGAGAGTGAGGTTCTAGATCAAAAGCAACTTCAGAAGCAAATGCAAAGAGTGGTGTTTAACTGGACGCTTTTTTTTTTGGTGGAAGGGAGGCAGCTGTATAAAACGACACAGTGTAACTGGGGACACTGATATAGTTCATATCTAAAAATCAATATGAAGCATATGTAAATACATGTATAAGAAAGCATTTATCATCTTTTACTAAACAGCTTTCAACTTCAGTTCCCAGTCTCTTCCTGGGAATTATAAGACCAAAAGTTAGAACTGGCCAGGGACAAAACCAAGAAGGAACTAGTTTTGAGTTTTGGGTTTTGGAGTTTTTTTAAAACTTCAAATCCCATGTGTGAGCCTCCAGAAAGAACAAGGCTGCCTTTTACAGGATCAGAAATCCTTCATGCAGAAAGCTTTGTGCCCAGAAACCACATTTCTGCCTTTCTTTCAATCAGTCCTAGATATTTAAGTCCCTGTGAATTAACTGAAGTCCATCTGATGAATTAAAAAATACTCATAAGTTTCAAATGGATGATGATAAAATAAGTTACACCCTAGTAGGACATGGGACTGAGGAATCCATGTTTTAACAGGTACTTTTTTAGACAAACTGCTTAAACCAGTTGAAAAAGAATTTAACTGCTGACTCTAAAAACTAGAAGGGAACTTGAGGAGAGATGGTTTCTAGCAGAGTCCCCTCAAATCAAATCATTCACATGACCCAGTCACGCTACCAGTAAGGTCAGCCCTGCCTGAGGATAAAGGAACCCTATTTACACCCCCTAATCAAACTCAATGGAAAGGGACAGCAATCCCAAATTCTTTGAGTTCAGGCCTCTCTATACACAGCTTGGTCTGCACAAGAAAGACCTCTGCTCCTGTTCAGGTCAGTTCACAGCATTTACTCAGCAGCCAACTGCAGTAAACAGAGCACTATGTGAGCTAAGAAAGGTACACCAGTTCTCAATCTGCTGCCTGGTGACACAATGACCTGCTCTAATCAATTGTGGGAAGGGGTGGAGTTGTGATTAACTGGGACCTTATTTTAGTTCTCTTCATCCTGACAGCCAAAAGTGTTTTTAAATCCCTGGCATGTCTTGTGTATGCATGTTGCTATGCAACAAAAGTTAAGCACCACTGATGGGCAGGCTAAGAAGTAGTCCATGCCCTCCTGAGTGCATGGCATCCATCGCTCCTGAATGTCACTCCACCAACCCAAGAGTTTGCCCTTGAACTTCAGTATCACAAGAATTTTGGAAGAGGCTTCACCTGGCAGAGGGTATCCCAATAGCCTTAATCACAAAATAGTTGAAACCAGTATAAAATATTACTAGATTAAAAACCTCTTGAGTGCAATCACTATGTTCCATAATCCACTGTAACTTTCAGCACAATCTCTGATGTCTAACGTTTATTGAGCAAATAAGTGAAAAATTAAAGAGACTGGGAAAGAATGGCTTGATGAGAACAGTTAGACTAACTAGATGGTTAATTTTAAACTGGGTTAGCATCGGGGTCTGTTATGCAACTGAATATCTAAGGTAGCCCAATGAGTAAAAGAGAGGAAGGGGAACGGACTGAAGCTGGAGAAGAGATGAGCCGGGAACTTCAGGCCCCTCTCCTCCCACCCGGCCAGCCTCTGCGAGTTGCCCTGAGGCCGCCCCAGAACTTTCAGGAATTCTCAGAGCACGGGTTAAACACAGCCCCACCAGCTTTTAAATTGTGTAAAGGCAAGGATAAAACTTACCTGGTTTATCCCTGCACTCCCAGCACATGACAGAGGTTCTGGCACAATAATTTACATAGAACAGAACAATATTTAAGGAGAAGCACGCAGTGATTTCTTCTCAGAGCAAACATTTTAAACCTAATCAGTTTATTAGATAAACTACTCTTGGCAGTTTCCTTTGAGCACGATAAGTGTCTTCACACTGCAGCAAAAAAGGCTTTATAAAACAACTTTCACATTGGATGCTTTAATGATATTTTCAAAACAGTATTCCTCACCATCGGCTTAATCTTATGAACTGGCCACTTATGGCACCCTGCCAGACACCATTACAATTTTCAGCAAATTACACCGAACTCATCTTCCTGCCTACAGATATTGGTCTCGGTAAAGAACTGTTAAGATCATTTAAATCAGCTTATTTCCTAACACACGGCATATTCAAAATACCTTTAAAAGCTATTTAAATCATTTTTTATCTTTACTCACCTATTGATTCTAGGGATAGGAAATGGCATGAGTTATGCATAAATTAAAAATTAATATTAGGTAATACGTACTGAGTCCTTAGAATGCAAGACTCGATGCTAAATTAACTCATGTCATCATCAGAAAAGTGCCATAGAGAATATATATGTCTATATGTGTGTGTATGTGTATATATGTGTGTATGTGTATATGTGT
>NW_024349796.1:8928933-9201739 GCF_902729225.1 Pteropus medius | reverse complement strand
TGTGTGCGTGTGTGTGTGTGTGCGCATGCATGCGTGTGTGTGTGTGTGTGTGTACACATGTGTATATATGTTATGAGTCCTGTTCTACAGACGAGGACACTGTGACTCAGAGGTGAAGTATCTTGCCCAAAGCAACACTACCTGGAGTGGGCATTGACAGTGGTTCAGCCATGACACTAAGGAATTTTGATCCCCACTTTTTCTCCCAGCTACATACCTCTTTCTTTGCTCCCCTTTGCAGCAAACCCCTAAAAACTTGGATGTCTGAGAGGCACCTTGTATCTAGCATGGCCAGCCACCTGCAAACCCTCATCCCCTTCCCACAAACCCTCGCCTCTGCTTATGGCAACTCTATCGCTCCCACTGCTCAAGCCAGCAAATCTGGCATCATCCTTGGGCCTGTTTTTCTCTCAGACTCCACCCAACCCGCTGTCATCCTCATCTGACAGTTGAAGGCCTGAGACCTAGAGCAGCTAAGTGATGTGCCCAAGATTCCTCTCCTAGCAAGTGACCGCTGAGATTCAAACCCAGTTCTCTGTGGCACGAAAGCCTGTGCCAAGCACTGAGCAACTCTCCTTCAGGGTGGCTTAAATGGTAGCCTGAAAGTGAGTCACCCAGTCAACCACTAGGATGGGAAAGGTTATAGAGTATATGCCAATATGCCAAAAAATTTTTTGAGGTGATCGAGTTGTAACTAATGTATTGTCTATAATAACCTAAAAGTTTCACTACGGGTAAAAGGAATCTGTTCTACATTTTTATGAGCACCTTACAAAGGACGTGTCATCGAAGATTTAATCAGGGCTTCTTCTCCTCTATGTCTCCTGATAAAATCACCAGGCACAAAACTTTCCTTACCACATGGTCCAGAATTCAGATGAGCCGATTTCCTAGTACTCTTAACAGAAATGACAGTCAGGGACATCCTCTGTTCCTCCTCACTCAGACCCTATCTCTCTTCATGTGACTTTACAAGTTTGGCCACTGTCAACAGATTTATGACGCTGAGGGAACACACGAATGACCTCATCCCATTGTTCCTTCCCTCTGTAATTCTCAAACACAAGCATTATCAGATTGTCTCAAAGATGTTATTTGTCTAAATGTTTGGATTCGTTGCCCCCAATGTTTTTATAACACATACTCTACGTGATGCCAAGGACCTACCATTTTCAGAAAAGGGTTTAGAGAAATCATGCGGTTCACGGAGCGTAAACACTGTTTACAAGCACTGTAATGGGCCAGTTCTTTTAACAGAGACTACTTCCCGGGTCTGTAGTGGCTTCTCTGAAGTTTTTTGCAGGATTTCAGTTTTTAAATACCAATATTTAGCTTCATGACCTTTTATACTTTTAGGAGATAGTGGCCTACATCTTTTTGAGATGGCAGTGGGATATTGAGAGAATATGTTCAAAGAACTGTCATTTCCATGACTCAGAATTCTTCTTATATGACGTATTGCGAAGATTGATAACATTGTTACGATTTTTAAATAATCTAGCAATTTTTCCATTGCCCTACTAAAAGAAATCGCCATCTCCACGTCTTCCTTACTACGTTTTGAATTTGCTCATTCACCCTCAGTAACAACATTTTTCTGTAAAAGCCACAGTGAGCTGGCTGCTTTCATTACTTTCTAATGTGCAGAAGGAGCCAAATCCAGCAATTATTTAAAGCTACTGCTAAAATAAAAATCAATTGTAAGAACTTCTACCTGCAAACGCTCCTATCGTTAGTTGCATTGAACAGTACATATTGCCATGGTCACTCTTTCTCTGTCATTGACAATATCTAAAATACAGAATAAACTCTTGCCAAAAACTTAGATTAAAAAAGAGAAGTGGCCCAAATATTCCAGGGTTCGTTTATCAAACATTAAGTGTGCAGACAATCAGAACTGTCAAATAACTTGTCACTGCCCAACCATCTCGGTCTCTGCCCAGAACCGCATTCAAAACTGGAGTGTTGCTTCCCGTTTCCAGTCTTATAACTTCCCCATTGTCCTCACTTCCATCCTCATCAAGCTCCTTACTGGAAGTATCTCTGGCATGCATTCCTCTTTCTGGGCTTGTTTGCACAAGCCGGTCACACTAAAGCTTGGAACCAGGCAGAGGACATCTTCTGAACTCTTCGGGCATAACTGCCATAGTTTTGTGACCCTGCTAGAAGCCATAGGCCATAGAGAGACCATCGTCTTCCTTGATCTACGTCTTTAAACACCTGACAGTCCCTTTAGAGAGCAGGCAGCCTCTCTCCAGGCAACCTCCTTTTCCATTTTTCCTTAGAGTTGCAAAGTTGAGATGGTGCTTGACAATACTTCTTTGTAATTTAGTCCATTATACTAAGATATTTTTGCTTATCATGTTTTAAATTGAAATTGGTAAATATAATGTCTAAGGGTAATGATGAAAATGAAAAAAAAAAAACTTTTGGATAATTTATAGTCAATACTAAACATTGAGATTTCTGGGGTCATTGTTTCTGAAGCATACACAGTCTAGCCTCCCTGACTAAGCCAGCACTTCCAAACTTCCTCCCTTCTCTGAATTCCAAAATATTTCAATCCATTAGCTACAAAGGTACTTATCTCTGTGTAAGCTTTGGGCATTGCCATTTAAAGTCTTTGCTGAGTTAGATAAGTGTATTCTTGAGATCTCTCATTCATTGCCTTATAAAAGCATAGAATAAAAAATGGGGGTCATGAAAAATAACTGCATATCACAGACTAGTATTTAAATTTATGAACATAAAAGAGACACTGACAACATGCATCCATACGAAATAAAACAAAAACAAGAGAACTGATTAATTATATCTACTTTTTCTCTGCCAACCATATCGAAAAGACTTAAACGTCATTTGTTCACTTGAGGGCAAATATACAAGTAGTACCAGAAATCAGTTTCTTCATGTTTAAAGAATATGTATGTGATAAGGTAAAAGTATCCTAGATATGTGTATTAAAAGCAACAGCACTCAGTGCCAACCAAGAAGGACCCTGGAGAAGGCAGAATCTTATCAACCACAATCTCTAGAACAAAGAAAAATGTTAGCATAACTCCAGCTGGCATCTAAGACTACTAGGCTCAGTCTATGAATGCAAATGTGTAAGTTAATTACTAACGTATCTCACTTAGCGGAACACGTTCGTATGCTCGGGATCCAAGTCATTTAGCTCTGCACTGCCTCAGTGACAGTGGAAACACACTCAGGTCTCCTGGGACAACCAAAAACATGTGTGCTTGCCCATCGTCTTGAGGTATCCCTAGAGAAACGGAAGCCCTATTCAAAAGAACACTAAGGTCCAATGAAAATCTGTGTAGCATCTATTCAGATGTACAGAAGACTACGGTCTCCAGCTCAGCACCTTTTCACAACATAAACTCCTAAAGGTGTTGACTGCATACATTTTTCAGCACAGAAGAGGTATGCTTAACTATTTGTATTAGAACAGTAATTTTTCAGGATGGAGTAGGGAGCCAGATAGAAGAAGGTGAGAAAAGGCACATTAAAATCACCATGGGAAGATTTTCACACCAGCTCACGTGCTCAGCCCACTCACCTCAGGAGGGAGTGTGCTGTGCTCTTACAGTCCAGGACCTTGTGGGGTTTGGGGAGGAGGAGTGCAGGTTCAGGGGCCCCAGCCATCCTGCTCCATCCTCACGCGTTCCCCCCTGTGGAACTCCTGAAATGAAGAAAAGCATGTTTCTGTTCTGTAGGATTTTTTTAAAGGTAGACTCCTGGGAGCTGAAATACAAACAAAATATTCAGCAGAACAGTCTCAATGTTCCTGACAGAGATTGAACCAAATGTATCATGAACATTCTCCTCCACACTTTAGTTATCTCAGAGAAGAACAATTTGTTCCAGCTTCCTCCCTCGACTTTCACAGTCTAGGTAAGAGAATATCTCACTGCGGAGATTGTGCTGAAAATCCCTGTGGACGGCATCGTCGAGTGTTAATGCAAATGTCGAATTTAATGTTGTTGTTTAAATATGATGCTCTGCATCACCCCAAATTTCTGCACAAAATTGATATTGTCATCGACATAAATTAATGCATGCCTGTGGGATGTTGTATATAGCAACATTTGTCAGAAATATTTAACCGATTTTAGTTCAACTGTATAATTTGACTCTTGGACTTCAAATCCTATTAATTTAACTTCAGAAGTATCTTGAGCTATAATTCCCCTTTAATCTCTCCTACTGGAACGGCAGATCTAACTCATCACCTCTCACATGGAAGTGTCCTTTTGCAGTCTCTTTACTACCTACCCGGCAGGCAACAATGCGAGATTTATTGTTCTCCAATCCAAATCTCATCATGTTATACCTGGATTAAAACCCCCCATGCTTCTGCATGGCCTTAAAGGCAAAGTCTGAACTTCTTGGCTTTGCAAAAGGCTGCACAAGCCTTTATCTCCATTCATGCAACTCCCCACTGTGCAGCAAGTGCATTCTCTAGCCTTGCGGACCTCACTAGATTTTTGAAAATCATTCCTGAATATCTCAAGACTTTTCTGTGATTTCACATAGACCATCTACTATGCTTTAAAATGCCTTCTCCCAACTTCTTTAGTAAAACTAAAAATAAACATAAATTCTATTTGCCTTTCACAAGCCAACTAAAATTACACTTTCTCTCCACATAGTTTGTGTTATCTGTTGCCACGTAGTGAGTTTCTCTAACACGAAGCCATTTTAAAAACAACAAAGTATTAGCTCACAGTGTCTGTGACCAGGAATTCGCATGGAGCTTAGCTGGTGGAGTCTTGTGTGGTCAGGATGTTGGCTGGGGCCACAGTCATCTGAAGGCTCGGCTGGGCTGGAGGGTCCCCTTTTGAGATGGTGCACTCACATGGCTGTTGGCAAAAGTTCCTTGCTGGCTGCTGGCAGGATGCCTCAGTATCTCTCAACATGGACCTCACCACAGGGCTGCTTAAGTGTTCTAATGATGTGGCAGCCGGCCTAAAGGAAGTGACCTGGGAGAGAGAAAGCAAGGAAAACATGGCAATGTTTTTTACGAGAAAGACTATTTCTTCTGCCACATTCTATCCATTCCTGGAAGTGAATCACTAAGTCCTGATAACACTCGAGAAAAGTCTCCACCTTTTGCCAGTAGGATTGCCAAGGAATTTATAGATATATTTTAAAAAACACCACAAAAGTCTTCCAGGATGGCTACATCTGCCATAGCATCTCAGAACCATGCATTCAGAATACTCTCCCAATCTGGGGGAGAGAGAAACTTGGAACCTCATTGGACCGTGTAAGTAACCCTGGGATCCATGGGGGATATCTGGAGATGAGAAAATGAAATGGGCTGCCACAGTTTGTGAAATAAGACTTATAGAGTCATATTCATCTTATAGTAAGTAGTATGAGTAGTTCTTGAACTGTTCTTGGGGTTGTTTCACTCATATGGTCTCCAAAACACATAAATCTGAACGCAGTCATTGCTAACAAAATAACACCTACAAAGCTCTTGATACCTAGTATAAGCTGGGTGAACGATAGCCAACATCACTAACTACCTCAGGGGTACCCAGACAATGTAAAGTGGCTAGACGTTTCCAAGAAGTTACAGATCCTGGTTTATACACTTAGAGTTTACATTCTACTTGGACTGTAACTTGAATACATATGAATTTGGATGGCCGCAAAAGTCAGAATGAGAGTAAGTTCAATAATAAATGCAGCTGGAGTTCAATGAAAGGGCATTATTTTGAGCTGAGTAATCTCTTTTTATATAAAAATTAATGAGTTCATAATTGCAATAGACTACAAATCCCAGTCAATAAAAAATTGTGCTAACATCATCCAGAAAAAGAATGTTGTAAGCACTGAGAACAAGTTTATTGTTTTAATCTATTTTCTTCTAAAAATAAATAACTTACTGTTAGAAGTTCAATTAAAGTGCCTTTAGAAAGAGTAGGAGCCTAGAAGAATATAGGATGGCCACCCATTCAGGGCCCGCAGTGTTACATATGCCTCAGTAAATTGCTCTGATGCTCGGCCACATAGGACCAGAAACTATCTCACCTATGCCCCAGAGTGATAAAACTCAGGGACGCTAATTTTCAGATGAGCTTGGTAAGGATAGACTCAGAATAAGGGGCAAAGCAGTTAATTTTATGATTTAAATGTTTGATGACATTCAATCTAACGGCCTGATGGGTCTATCTCTTCAACGAGGAGAGAGTCACCAAGTAGCCCCATAACTCATGTTGAACACCTAGAGCATGGTCTGGCTCACATAGGCAGTCAATAAATATTCATTAAATGAATGAATTAAAGTTCCCCTGAATAGTGATTAGATAATTACTACCAAACACTGTTTTTCTATTTTTCCAGATATTTTCCTGAGATGTTATAAACTATATTATTCTAATCGACACTCTTTAAAAATGATACATGAATACCTTCCATCCTTTATTGTCAAGATTCACTAGCTAGAAAGCCTTTTAACATAGGGTTCTTCAACTTTAAGGCTGTGACATTTTGAACCAGATACTTCTTTGTTTTTGTGTTTGTTTGCTTGTTTGTTGGGGGGGCGGTGCTGTTCTATGCACTGTAGGATGTTTAACAGCATCGATGGCCTTCAATCCTCTAACACCAGTAGGGTGTGTGCATGCACACACATACACACACACACACCCTCTCCAATGTTTCCCACTAATATGTACCTTTGCAATGCATGATGATGTTTTGTTTCATAGTTTTGACATAGTTCACTATAAGACTAAACAAAAAGCGGACTGGCTTGGGGTGGGGTGCGGTAAGGTGGAAAGAGGGTTTTGGGTGGAAAGAGGGGTTTGGGTGGGAAGAACAGCTGAGACAGTTACATCAATCAAGAATGTCCTCGGGCATTGGCAAATACTCCCTGGCGACAAACACCACCTTAGTTGAGAACCAGTTCTTTAAACTGACATCTCTGCTCTTATCTTTTAAGCACTAATTTCAGAATTTAACAAAGACCATGTCGCTGTGAGTCCTTAGAGTCGTCACTGTTGTTTCTCCTTAACTCCACCCAAATCCCCAGGTATTCCCAGTGCCACCAGGCCATTGGTCATGCACTGCTTAAAGATGGGGGTCCATTCTGAGAAACGTGTTGTTAGGCGATTTTGTCGTGTGAACATCATAGTGCATTTACACACCTAGATGGTCTAGCCTACTGCACACCTAGGTGGTGATACAGCTTATTGCTCCTGGGCTACACACCTGTGCAGTATATTAACTGCACAAAACATCACGAGACTAAAGCGCAAGAGAAAATGGCACAATCAGGAGGAAGTATATGAGGCTGCTGTGTGCGTGACAGGGCATAATGTTGCACAGTAAACTTTGCTCTTATAAGTAGAAAGAGTACAATCGAAAAAAACAATAAAAAATATAGTACAGTAAGTATGTAAGTCAGTAACATACTCATTCATTACCATTATCAAGTATCATGGACGGTACCTAATTGTTTGTGCTGTACTTTTATATGACTTGCATATGATTGGCAGGGGGATTCAGCTACGTAAAGTTAAATAAATCAAAATAAATGACCAAACCTAATAAATATTTTAATAAAATAACTAAGTATGAGATGTTAGTACCCATGAGCTATATTTTGTCCTAGTCAGTGGAATGGAATTTTTACTGTATGTGTTTGTCTTGACAAAATAAGAACTTCTACCCCAAGAAAACTGAGGGACCGATGGCCTATTGACCAGGTCTTAGAAAGTCACAGATATTTTTCTGTTTTAAAGTCAGGCATGGTATTTCAATAGCTTGTTATTAAACTGTAGAATTAGGTACCACTGCCTTCAGAGACATTATCTTTTTCATCCTAAATCTTTTCTTAATGTGTCCTCAAATGACCAGTCAGGAAAAATCAGAAAAGTTTGATGTGCCAAGAGTCACAAAATGCCATTCCGATAAGCACTCAGAGCAAGGACATGTGTCTATAAAAAGCTTTGATTTATTTCAAGAGCTTACTGAAAGATTGATAAGCTAAATTTTTCAGTCTATAAATTTGGTTTAAATATAAAATGGGTAATGGGATAACATCAGTGCAAACTTCATGCCTTTTCCACTTCAAATAACCACCTTTGACAAAATCATAGGTCACTTACAGTGATTACCGGTCCAGCCTTTCTGCAAAAACCACTCTTTCCTAAAAACTTAAAAGAAAAGAACAGTAAAGGGTAACTCAAAAATTTTTTATCATTGTTCCTTCCTTAGGATCCCCCACATGTGTGTGAGCACGCAGAAACACACACACGCATACACACACACAACTATGGTTACAAGTAAAATATATCATTGCTTTGAGTTTAAGAAGTAATTAGTGCATGATCAGCTTCAATACTAAGCAACTTCTGGCTGGTGTTGTCTTGCTTTATTTTGTTTAAAATCTATTTTTTTTTTTTTAGGAAAAGATTAAGACCAAGTATTATTTTTTCCCCAAGAGAAAAGTATAAAAACTGTACTGACCAATGTGATTTATCATAGTTAACAAACCTATTTTAAAGAAAAAAATTGCAATAAAATGTATTGTTGAAAAAGATGAGAAAGATTTTTAAAGCTGTTTTGGGTAAAAGGAGTCATTAGCCTGGGTAATTCCATGTTTGTTCATTATTTTAGTAATTGTCTGATTATGGACACGTGGCCATTCTATTTAACTCGGCGATTGAATTTCCCAGTCACACAAACCTACATTAATTTTCTAGAATTTCTTCATTTATAAAATAGAAATGTGTTAATCTTTTTCATATAGAAAATGTAAAGATGAATTTAAAGCATCTATTCTGAAAATATATTATGCAAAATACTTGGAAATTAACTTTCTTTAATGACATGTTAAACACATGGTAAGTAGGTAGTAACTGTTAGATATCTTTCTTCCTTCTCTTCTTTCTTCCTTACTCAGGCTCCCTTTTTATTCCAGGGAGTGAGAAAATCATGGAGCCAAGAGTCTGGAATATTATTCTACTCCTGGACTGTCACTTCCAACCTACTCAACATCAGACTAATCTCAGTATCCTTATTTTTAAAACATAGACTAATGCTATTTCCCCTTTTCTCCTTCATATAGCTTTGTGACTATGAAAAAAATAATGCATGTGAAAAACACTTCAGAATTGTAATATCCTATATAAAAGGAAGATATGATATTAACAAGACTTTAAAGTGAAAGTTAAAGAGACTATTTGGGCCTATGAATATTTGTCACAGCCTCCATCCTTTACAAATCTTAAGATAACCTTCAATTTTTAAGAACTTCAAGCAGCTATTCATGTTTCTCTAACCCCATGAGCACATATCAGTCAAAAGTCACTGGCATTATGTTCCAGGAGCCTGATCCTTATTTCATTAAAGCCTGAGGGACCCAAGAAAGATAAAAATCTGGTTGATGTTAATGCCTACACCCAATTATATAATAGCACACATACCAAAGATTTCTGAAATTTCAGAATAGTAGAATAGCCAGACAGTTCTCAAGTAGCAAAATTAATATAGCCCTTGTCCATGTTCTCTCCTGTTAACTGGCCACCCTCTCAGACCCCCACTTATATCAATGGCTTTTTCTTATTGACACTGACTTCCTGAAATTCTGGATCTTTTGCAAATTTTCCTATTACATTAGGTTTTACATTACATTTGCATTGTATATTAGTGAGTTATTAGTAACCAAGACCAATACTAAGTAGGGAGGGGATTTTGATTAGAAAACGTATTGCTTTTCCATTCATTGGTGGATAGTTTCCTATTTCGATGGCTTTTGCATCTCTGTGCACATGAGACGGACACTCAGATAATGAGTGATCAGACAACAAGGACACCTTCTTCCCACCTCAAAAGGTTGCTTTAAGGATAAAAATGAAATTCTGCTTGGCACACAGTGAGCCTCAATAAATGTTGTCTGTTTTGTATTTCTTAAAGACAGAAGGCAGTAAGCAGAAACGAGGACAGGCGAAGGACATAACTGATGATGAAAACAGGAGAAATCTAGAGAGAGAAGCAGAGGAAGAGATGCTTTGTCAGGAGCAGGATAGACAAGTAGCATCACTCTTAGGTCGCAGAGCCGCGGCTGATCCTGGACACTGCAGCTTTGCTCACAGCTTCCTGGCTCTGCTTTCAAATGGTACATCATGACAATACACCGCTATCACCTGAGGTAACCTGAGGCTGTCTCAACCCCAAAATGACCAAACACACCAATGGAATCTATTTGTTAGATTTTAGTCAACCAGACTTGCCTCTGAGGAGACAATATTCCTTTCATGAAATGATTAGAGCCCTTTTCTTTTCTGATGCAACTGAGTCTCTAAACTGTTCACTTCCTTGAGTTTCAACAGATCTCAAAAGATACTTCCTCCAACCTTCATGTAAAAAAAATAAAAATCCTTAGTAACACATTGCGTGTACAGCACTCCACAATTTACAAAGCTTTTTATTTCACATTCACAAGAAGAAAGTATAAAAAGAACAAGCCATAAAGATGGAATCTAGGAATTTTCACTTTTAATAAGATCTCTAGATGACTAGCCAGTTCCCTTATTTCACATATTTTCATGTACTAAATGAGAATCAAATTCTGTCTAACTTTCCTGGGAATACCTACCTGGCATCTGAACTGAAGTTGTGGGTGTTTAAAAACTCTTCAGCCACACATGTATGAATAGTCTCTTGGTTTATTACACAAATTACTAATACCAACCACCGGCTTTTCATTAACTAATTCATTATTTTATTCAACAACTATATATTAAGCATGCAATTACCATGTGGCAAACCATGTAATAGAAGGTGAATTTCACAGCTCAGCTTTCAAGATCAATGTTTTGCAAACATAATTGCACAGCCAGGGTATTCACAAGACCTGTTAATGACAACCCACAAAAAACAGCAATTCTATAGTAGAAAGATTACAGACTTGCAATTCAAAGCCTGGCTTTACCAGACTTGCTTGCTATTGATTTGGGGCACTTTCTTCATGTCTCCAGAGATCAATAAAACAGGAATAACTGCAGCTATCTTGTAGAGGACTAAGGATAAGAGATCATGATAATATATGCAAAGTGTTTGGTCAGTGTTTGGCACATACAATAGGTGCTCAATAAACAAAACCTCTCACTGTTATTATTAAAGGGGATAGGGCCAGACTCTTTTCTAAGGAATATTCTTAGAAACCCCAATGTCATGTATTATTAATATTCCCATATTTCAAATAGAAAAAAAATTAAGCTCAGCAAAGTTAAATCCTTTATTCAGGTAACAAACTTGTTTAGCATTTACTATGTGCCAGACCAGAGGGAAGAGGACAGGGTCTCTAACGCAGGTACCACTGTCCCCAGAGGAAACACGCAAGAATGCTAAAGGTCTCGATAGGGGGATGTTCAGGGTTGTGGTAGCACCCCAGTGAGCTCTTTTGGGAATTTTCACTTTTATTTCATCTCATTCAGGAGGCTCCCAAGAGGGGGTGTGACAGCTGAGTTGTGACGGCAGTAACCTGACAAAAGCAGTTAATCACTAGCAGCCTGGTCTTGAATGAAACCAAAGCCTTATCTGCAAGACCAGCACATTTCCCACTACATCACAGCTTCTTTGATTTGATTCCGTTAACAAGTATTTTCTTGGCACTTGATCTATGGAAAAGTCTGTTCTAGGTGGCAACAAAGGTGAGTAATTGCTGTTCTTATCTTGTGAAAGCAAGAAGACATAAGACAGACCTACAGTAACCAGCTCAAAACATAAGTGGCAAAGGAGAGTTTAATACCCAAAATCAAGTGTTGGACTGTCAGCTTAAACCTAGCCCTCAGATTTCCAGTGTGCACATCAGTGATCCCTCACATTACATGCGGTCACAGGTCATCGACACCGCCACGTGTGAATTCTACCACATTGCAAAGCCTGGTGGGTCTTATTCACCACCTTATCTGTAAATTACAATACAATTTAATTTCTGCCTAATAAAAATTAAAAGGACATTATTTCATCGCTTGTAGGGGCCAAGAATTCTATTTTTCACCATGTATAGTGTTTCTGCTTACCTTAAACTGTTGGCTGGTGGAACCTATTTGAAATATTTAAGTTGTGTACATCTTTATAATTAAAATTTTTCTTTAGTTTTCTTTTGAGTGCTGTCTCCATCAGATTTGGGGATCAGAATGATGCTTACTTCAAAGACCCAGATCCCCAGGAATTGCTGTGGGAGATGCTGTTATTTATAGTCATCAGATTTTTAATGATTAAAAGCCTACCTTATACAAGCCAAGACAGAGAACTACTCACTGAAGTTTATGCCCTGGAGGAAATATATAAAATTATTGATAAGTTTATATCTGGAGGAAAGATATAAAATTATTGATAAGTTTAACCTTATTCAAAAAGAATTTGAAAGCCTTGCATCAACTTTTATAAAAGCCAGACTCAAGAACAAACTACCAAAAAAAAAAAAAAAAAAAAAAGAGGCCATTAATAAAGGGCTGGAAACCTCCAATTCTTTGCTAGAACTTAAAAAACTTTCAGAAAATGACTTAGCAAAGAAAATTTCAAACATTTAGAGCAACTTGGCATTACAAGAAATATTCAGTCTTCAGAAGATACATCAAAACACATCCAATTTCAAGCAGCTATACACAAAACATCCTTCAAAGTACATCAGAAAAGTGAAGAACAGCTTTAGACAGCACGAAAAAGATGCCTCAGATGTAAAGTTTTATCTTTGGGAATGTGTACAATTGCTTTCACAAGAAGCTAAAGAATGGACAGAAAGAGTGAGCAAACTTGTTAATCAGGGATAAAAAGGTTTAAACAAAATGAGATTCTGCTGCATATAGAGCAAGTCCTAAATGGTTACAAAAGTCAGATCATCGCCAAAGATAAGAGATCAGCCTGCTTCTCCTGAAGAAGACAACATGGATGGTGGTGGGACCTTGGACTATGTAACCTCGGACTATATAACCTTGAACTACATAACGAATGCATCAGAAAATGGAGACTTCTGATGAAGATGAATACAGAGGAGTTTTGAAGAAACTCACAGATGTTTTGGGGTAAATACAGCTGATTAGGCTGAGCCAGTCCAGATGACTCTGCTAGCCTTAGCTAGGTTTATTTTAACATATTTTTCATATTCAAAGAATATGAAACCAAATGAGCACTAAGTTAATCAAAGGAGAGAAAAGAAGTCATGCACTGAAAGACTGAAAGTCTCCAAACAAGACAGCTTTGCAACAACCAGAAAGCGGGGAGAGGGGAGGGCGGACGACAGGGGCCGGGGGGAGGATGCAATTAGAAAGGAACAGGCAAAGAGGCAACTGTATGTCCTTCCTAAACTGCACTTTTGAGAAAAAGAAATGAATTTTCACCAAATATCCAATATTGAGAGAAGTCACCCTGTAAAGATAACAGAGAATCTTTCTAAATTAGATGAAAAAATTAGCATGTGAAGAGCTGAGCATTTGCAAAACATTTTTGAAGAAAAAAGTAACCTTGTGTCCCCAGCGTTCCCCATGGGGCATTTGGAAGCATGCACGTGGACCACGGGGAACTGGATAGATGAGCAGACTCTCAAGAACAGAGGAGGACCAGGCAGCGATGGCACAGGCCAGAGCCCTTTGGTGTGCACCAGCTGCAAACCTCCCAGGACCACAGACAAAAGAGCCCTTCGTTAATCCAGCTCCATCCCAAACACCTGCGTCCTCCACAGAGGCCAGGCAGAGCTTGTCCTGGTGCTCCTTGAACTGATAGACACTCAGGGCCTTCTTTTGATTCAACCCTTCCCCCTGAATAGGAGACAGAGCACCCTAGGAGCAGCACCAAACAGTGGGTGCTAGGAAAGGCCCAGAAAAATGGGACAGAGTCCCTAGAAGAAGTTCTGCAAAGCCAGCCCCTTGCACTATGCTATGCATATAGAGCAAGTCCTATGTCTTCAGGGTGTTCTTCGCACTGGTTTCTTTCCATTTCCTTGCAAAGGGCAGCTGCTGTGATATTGTACCCTAAAGATATGAAGACCAGGCACAAGGAGGCTGAGCAATTTGCCTGAGGTCATAGCTGATGTAGCGTGGAGAACCGGGAACTAAAGGAATTGTCCCAATAGTAGATAAGCCCTTCAACCATCCTGCCTTCCTAAAGATAATTTATAAAAAGAAATGTCAAATGATTTTGTCTTTTGAAGCTAAGGATATTATGGAGTCTAGTGCCATTGGCTCAGCATTTAAGACTTGAATATTTATCACATGACAACTATCAAGGCCTACTGGTATCTCCTTAAAAGCATTATCCTTTTTCCAATTTTGTTAAGATTTAGGAATTTTTGACTGTTTAAAAAAATGTGCCTGGGAGAGAACATCCAGAAGGTTTTAGGTTCTTGTGAAGCAGTTGTAGATCAAAGACCTTTGAAAACCAATGTCTAAAATGGATTAATACTCTCTACAAAGGAATAGTCAATAAACTGGAAATCTGGAAATACCGGCGCAAAAAGATTCTTTATTTACTAGAAGAAAAGCAGCACTTCTTCAAACTTAAAAAAAAAAAGACAGATTCTCAAAGATTGATATCATACAGACCTTGTGAAATTTTGTATCTTATGAAACCAATATCTCAATATTCCAAAAAAGGAGTCAATAGGACATCGGGTGCTGCAATGATCTGACAAAATTCTGTGCACAGAAACAAAAATTCCGGGCAGAAGAAATTCCAGGGAAGAAATGCCTAGCTTCACCTCCTCACTTTATAGGCAAGATGACTTCCAGGTAACTTATTACATAAGAAAGTATCTACAAGCCCTTCTCTCCCCTGAGAGTCTGTGTAATCTACCATCACAGGAGAGAGCAGCCCTGGGCATACATGGGACACAGCCTCCCAACTTTGACTGCACACTTCAACTACAGGAATCTCAACACATGTGAGTTTGTTTGTTTTAATTTGGAAAAAAAAAAAAATTTGTGATGCTCCTGCTGTTCATTTCCGAAGAAAGTCCAGATATTTTAGTAAGGACAAGACCATTCAATTTAAGTGGGGCCTGCCTGGGTTTGAAGTGTGACATCCCCCATACTCTGGATGAAGTTAAGGCGGAACAACAAAGTACTCTCACTGGAATTACCAACACAGGACTGGTAAAATGATTAACTCTTCTATAGTATATGTCGAGTGTTAGGTTGAAACGTTGACTAATTCCTGACAAAAACACTAACTTTCTCTTTTATCAGCTTCTGGGTATGCACATTACATTCTAAGAAAGAGCATTAATTATAATGTTTAAATCTCAGATTATATTAGGGGTGAAGAGTGGAGAACAGAAATGTGTATACATTCATTCTGTTAAAAGAATATTTCATTGACTAAAGTTAAATAAGAATTCCCTCAAAAAAAAAAAAAAAAAAAAAAACAACAGGAGACAGGTGTCACACTTCCTCAAATATGGTCAACAAGTTGGGTGCTTACAGTTTTCATTTTTTCCAATTACTCATCACACCCTTTGCCACATGGCATTTAATTTCCTAGTGTTTTTTTTTTCCTTTTTTCTAAAACTTACTACCTATTTAAGATCTCATAAGGTAAAAAACAGGTTTACAGCTTTTACAAATTTAGGAACTAAGATATTTTACCCAAATAAGCAAAGCACAGAGTAATACACAGAATGATCCTTTTGTGGGGTTTTTATTAGCATATATCTTGTTTTCTAAATTTCTAAAGCATAAGTGTAAAATATTTTTCGCTAATAATACTGATTTTTGATTAATAAGAGTTCGCATGCAGGGGGAGGGGAAGGGGGAAATACAGCGGAGGAGACTTTTGCTTTTCATATTCTCCCTTTGGCATTACCAGAAACTTGTATTTTTTTGTTTGCTTTCTACTGTAATTTTTTATTATTATTATTATTATTATTATTATTATTATTATTATTATTTTAACACAAAAAGTTCAAGAACCATGCTGAGAACCTCAACCACTAATGTGTGCAGGGCCTCTCCAGTAGGGGGCATGATAGATACAACATGGAAGATGCAGGATTAGTTTGCCAAGTCGCTCTCGAGCTGTGGTTTGCTGTGTAATATTTACCACAGAATGGAAAATATGTGTGATTTTAATATTGAGCAATCCCATTTACCTAAAAGCCAGTTGCAACAACAACAGCAACCAAAAAAAAGGGAAGTCTTGAAACACTAGTTTTTGCTTTAAATATATGTCTGCCTGTCTTTAAAAAAGACAGTAACATGGCAATTTTTTGACAAAAAGGTTTCAGTCTATAGAGGGTATTGGTTTAACTCTTAAAATTTCCCATAAATACAGAAATGATAAATTACATTCAGATCTGTCAATCGACCTCATAATTTTCAAGGAAAAATTTTTCTGCCATATAACACCAGTTGTCAATTGGATATAGTTTATGAAAAAAGCAAAGCATTATATTAAATGCTTACAGAAACATCTAGAATAGTCTATATTTAAACCAGTTGCTTACATGGATATATACATACACACACACATACATACATACATATTTACTTTTGTGAATATATTAAGATGATTGAACTTTTCTAGCTTGGAAATCTCTGAAAAGTTTAAATGTCCAACAGTTCACTTATTTTCCTTATTTGCTTACTATCCAGAGAGCATTTACTAAGTATCTAGTAAGTATCTATGAGCTTGATACTCTACAATTTTCTGAGACATTATCTTGCTATGTAAATAGTACTTACACATTTATAAACTAATTAACTGAGTAAATCCTTTAATGATTTTTCTAAAGTAACTATGCTTCCAGATATTTCCTTTCTTCACACATACGCAAAAAAACAAGTTTGTACGGTACTTTAGAATTTGCAAAAGCCTTTCACATAAGATTCGCATAATATACAATGAGATTGGCAAGAAAGACACATTATTGTTCACACAGATGAGAAACTGGAGCTCAAGGAGCTGAGATTGGATTATCCCAACACTTACTTAACACGTATTTATTTAACGCAGATTAAGCTGAGACTCCAATTAGGGCCCCTGACACCAGTCTGTCCCTGCTACCTGTCAGAACACCTGGCCCTTCCACTATGAGCAAGCTCTACCATTCAATGTTCTAAGTGAAAAATATACTGAGGTTTTTATTGGCAAGAAAAAGCAAGTGTTTGCATATTACACGTATTTAATAAATATTGAATCATTAGAAAGTGAAAGTAGATGTGAGAAATATTAAGTGATGTTCTTTCAGAGATGAAGCACAAAGCATATGCTTGAAAGAAGTGACATTCTTACATTTCGCAAATATGTTTAAAGTATTTATTTACAAAATTGAAATGATTTTCCTTCCCATAATAAAGTATATGGCTTTTCTTTATAGCAATAATTGCAGATTTTACCCTCCAAGTCAAACTGTGAGCTCCAACTCCTGGCAGCTCACCATAAGAAAATGTTAAAATGGTTCCAAATTTAACAGTTCTAATGCAAAGTAGGGAGAATATTTGCAGCCTAGTCAATATCTTGTTAATCTTATTGTATTGTCTCCTTGGATGCTTGATGGGAAAACCACTTGAATATTCCACTGTTCAGTTCTAATAATGTTATCTGAAATCAAAGAGTTTCCTGGTTGAGGCTATCTCTTTTGCCTTACCAATCGGACCATTTAAAGCTTGCTAAAGCAGAGATGATTTTTGAAGAATTAAGAAGTTAAACTTATTTAAGCAAACTGTTAAATTCCCCTACCCTCCCTTTTTGCCAGTTATTAAGTGTTCTGGTAAATTATAAGCCAACTGAGAATGACTCATGAGGAACTCCTACATCCTGGCGCTCTTAAACTAGAACGATGTTGGCACATCACAGGCTGCGAGGTCTTGGTGTTCCCCTGTCTCATCATCCGGAGATCTGTGGTTTCTGCTCTGGAAAGAGGCAGCCACGACTCCTGAGGAGTCAGCCGTGAGCCCCACAGACAGACCCAGTCACGTTATCTCATGGTACTCAAAAACGCACATCCAGTCACTCTCTCCTGTTCCTTCCCTAAGTGCCTCACGATGCCCAGGCAAGCTGCAGAGGAGGCCACACCACCGCCCGTGCACTGTCACTGTGCCTCCTGTTCACAGTGTCCTTCACCAAATTAAATGGAGTCGCACAGAAACCGGTGAGGGTCTCCCCGCGGCCTCAGTTTATAGACCAAGAAATGAGGCGTGGGGACAGGGCGCGCGCTCAAAAAAAAAAAGGTGGGGACAATCTTAATTTGAAATAAGGCAATTGCACCCTGGTTCTCAGCCAGCAGCCTTTGCCTGCGGGGACTCATCACCTGCTTCGGGGGTCAGGAGCAGGCACGTATGGGGGAACGAGCGCCCCCGCCCGGCCCTCAGCCACCTCTGCAGGCACAGCCCTGCGGTCCCGCCCAGCTGCCACGCCTTGGCCAAGGCCCCGGGTGAGGGCTCAGAGTGAAAGGTCCCCGTCTGCTCCCCGCACTGGCCCCAGCCCGCTGCCGCGTTCCGCCCCAGTGCGCAAAAAGCCGAGACCGCAGACGTCAGCAGCGCCCTCGCTTCCATACCCTTCGGCGGAGACGTGACGACCTCCGGCCAGGCTAACCCCGCCCCCGGGTCCATCCGCAGCTGGCCAATAGGCACCCTCTGGGGGCGGGGACTGCGTCGCGAGACCCCGCCCCACGCCGCTACCTGCTATAAGTACGGCTGCGGCGCGCCCCGCCACAATCAGCCGCAGCCCCGGAGGCAGGACAATAATGCAAAGTGCCATGTTCCTGGCTGTCCAGCACGACTGTGGATCCATGGACAAGAGCTCAGGCAGTGGCCCCAAAAGCGAAGAGAAGCGGGAAAAAATGAAGCGAACCCTGTGAGTACGGCTTTCTTCTCTCTCCTGCCACCAGTGCAGACCTAGCTCTATGGGTTTGCTGAAACGCTGTGCTTTGCAGCTCGGTTTTAACAATAGGAAACTATGTAGCCTGCGCCTCTGCAGGAGGAAAAAAAAAAAAATGTGGAAACGCTTAATTTGCTAAGTAAGGTTAAATCTGTGTGCTGTGTATTTTGTTGCGTGAGAGGACTATCGGAGTTTAGGAACTGAAGAAAATTCTTGATAGAGAGGCGGTGGTAGATGCGCTTAGAAATTGCGGTTGGCTTTGTGTCCCCCTGCATTTAAAATGACAGCTGGGAATCCTGCGGCTGAAGGGCGTCCCCATCGTTCGTACGTTGCGTTTTAAGTTCTGATCATCTTACACAGCTGCGGCGATGGAGATATTTTTGCTGTTTCTGAATATATTCGTTTTAAAACCATTTTTTTGTTGTTGTTGTTTCTTTAGTTTTATAATTGATCATCTGCTTAAAATGAGTGTTGTAGTCAGGGAGTGGATGCCACAGCCACACACATCCCTCGTCGTGCACAGCTTCTGGTGTGGTCCAGAACCTCCCACTGCTAGGACAGAAGGGAAATGAGCATGGACTGGCTCAAGGCAGTCCCACTGTCAGCTTCATCAAGGGTGAAATGCCTCTGGACTGTAATTAACGTTGCAAAAAAACTGCTGCCTTTTGCCTGCCAGAAATAGTATCTGAACTATGCAAACTAAATTCATTAAAACATCCTGGTAATTACAGGTAGTTCTTCCCTTAGTTATAAAACTAGTAGTTGTGTACAGATAAATGGATGAAACTAATTGTGTTCCATACATAAGCACAGGGTTCACATGCTAAACGAGTAAGACTGACTTGAGTTCTTGCTTTGTCTGTTCGGTTTGCCTGTATTTACTGGTGACTCCGGTAAAAATACCATCAGCTGCAGTAGCACTTCCAAGTGTTTCCACTCAGTGAATGTATACATATATATTTTTTTAGATTAAAAGATTGGAAGACCCGTTTGAGCTACTTCTTGCAACATTCTTCCTCTCCTGGGAAGCCCAAAACTGGCAAGAAAAGCAAACAGCAAACCTTCATCAAGTAAGTTGAAAATCATGTTCTTGCATATACGACTAGCTAGCTGTTGAGCTGAAAAGGAGAACTCGAAAGCCCTGACGTACATGAGCTAATGTGCAGAACTTCTCTTGCAGGCCTTCTCCTGAGGAAGCACAGCTGTGGTCAGAAGCATTTGATGAGCTGCTAGCCAGTAAATGTAAGTTCACTTCCTGAATTTGATCCATTCCAAGCATCACAAGAGTCTGGAAAGGTTGTGTCCACGAAACAGAAGAGCAGCTTACATGATGCAGTTCAGCTTTGCAGTCATTATGACAGACTCCTTTATTCCCCAGTATTTAGCCATGGACATGCATGGTTCATTCAGATGGAGAAGAAAATTAACCTAAAAAAGTGATAGTGGCAGTTGCTCTTTGTTAAGATTCAGTCAGCTTTTCCACTGCATATAGTGTTTTCAGGAGGCTTAGTTCCCAGAGAGCTTAGTGCTCCCCTATAAATATTTTCACTGACAGTCAAGTGAAGTATTCTTGTCTTTATAGCAGTGTGCCAACTTAAGCCTTTGGTCTCCTGGCATCTTAGTCTTTAAAGAGCTAAATTCTGAGGATTACAAGTTTGAGCGAAATCCAGGAAATTGCTATCATCTAGAAATAATAAAATATGAGGGAGAGGCAAGGGAATGGGAGTTCTAGGGAAAAAAATAAGGGATTATTTGGTCACTCAGTTCACATTCTGCATATTTTTGTTCTCCCTCTCCCCCTGCTTCTCCTCCAGATGGTCTTGCTGCGTTCAGGGCTTTTTTAAAATCTGAATTCTGTGAAGAAAATATTGAATTCTGGCTGGCCTGTGAAGACTTCAAAAAAACTAAGTCACCCCAAAAGTTGTCCTCAAAAGCAAAAAAAATATATACTGACTTCATAGAAAAAGAAGCTCCAAAAGAGGTAAGGGGGGGAAAGTGCTTACTTTCAGCATATTATGAACATTCTTAGCACCAAAGTGAAACAAGTGAATTGAAATCAATAAAAGGGATGGGTTGGGGGAGGCAAATTTTTTTTCTCTAATCTTAGATTTCAGTCAAGTTTCTTCAGTGACTTGGCTTGTGAAGCTCATCACACATTATAGATTTTGGTTTTCAAATATTAAATAGATTTAAACCTCTAACTCTGAATATGAAATAAGACTTTTTTTTTTTTTTTTTGCTTTGTTTCAGATAAACATAGACTTTCAAACCAAAACTCTAATTGCCCAAAATATACAAGAGGCTACAAGTGGCTGCTTTACAACTGCCCAGAAAAGGGTATACAGCTTGATGGAAAACAATTCTTACCCCCGTTTCTTGGAGTCGGAATTCTACCAGGACTTGTGTAAAAAGCCACAGATCACCTCGGAGCCCCATGCTACATGAGATGGAAACAGAAGCCCCAAAGTGAAGGACATTTCGTTTTTTCCTAAAGGGGAAGGCTGCAGCCTGCCCCCAAAGACTGACTTGAGATCAGCCTGGGTGTTCGGGAGACATTACTCAGAACTGTTGATTTGAAGTTGGAGTCAGTTAGGAAGCTGGTAGTCGTCCAGGAGAAGCTAGTGCCAAGAGGGCTTCCTTAACTGTAGAGAACACAGGGAGAGAGGGGTCCGAATGTGGTGTGTCTCCCACTGGAAAAGCAGGATTGTGAGACTGAAAGATATAATGTAATACTATTGGTCCAAAAGCATTTTCATTATCAGTAGGCCTGGGATTATGTGGCCTTAGCTAGCTGGCTGTGCATCTTTCCCCAAATCAGTCTTATATTACCACATAGTGGTTTTAGTTTTAGTTTATCTTAGTACTAAGTAACATTAAAACGTTTACTACATGCAAGCGTATTGAAGTTCTTATGACTACAGATCATCAGTACTGTTGTCTCATATAACGCTAAAACAGAAATGGTCTGTGTTTTAACTGTTAAGTGGTGTGTCATAGAATGAGTACTGTTGTGTAGAAAGTTCAGCATCCATGATGAGTGCCAAAAACTGTCCTGAAGGCAGCTAAACTTTGAAGTGGTCTTTGAATACTTTTAATAAATTTATTTTGATAAATAATGTTATTGGAAATTTGGTCCAGATGTGAGTGTTTTGTGTTTGCTTGGTAATTGGGAATATGGCAGATACAAAGGAAAATATCTCCTTTCTGGTAAAGAAGAGGCATCATAACTGATGTGCCTCAGACCCGAGAAATGAGAGTTGCAAGGAAGATGTGCTCCTATCTCTAATGCTTCTGCGGGTCAAAGGAAGTATGATCGCATCCTGAGAACCTCCCTGGGATCAAGCTTTCTAATATAATCTCATAAAAATCAAGCTTGTTATTAATGGAAACAAAAGAACATTGACCCATTAAAGACGAGCTAAATGTGAGAACTAAAATAATGTAATAGAGAGGAAGTACCAAAATTACATGTGGCTTCTCTCTCCAAATGGAAAAAAAAAAAAAAAAAAGCTAAGGTGAACGCAGGCCAGCCTCTTTATTTCCCTCACTTCCAAGTTCCCCCACAGGGCACTGGCATGAGCTTCCAAAATACATACCTGAAACTGTTCCCTCCACAACAGATCGCAAAGTCCGACTCTTCCTAATTAGCTTGCCTTCACTAGACCAAGAAAGAATCTGGTTCTGTTACTTTCACTAATGATGAAGGCAAAAGAAGCATACTTCTGCCTCTTAGATTTAATCTGTGTCGAGAGGAAGACCTTGAATGTGTTATTTTTCGAACTGGCTATTTAGAAAGGGAATATGTTTCCTCAGCAGACTGGCTTTTCAGCCTTCTTGATTATGGTTTTCATTTTTAAAAAGAGAAGGAGGGGGCAAAGCAAGGCAAAAATAAAAGAAAAAAAATAAAACTAAAAAAATAAGGAGAGGTGCCCTCATCTTGGATTTGGAAAATCTAAGCCCTAGTAATGATTTCTGCCCTAGCTTCTCAATTTACACCTTCCTGCATGTCACACTGGTCCCCGTGAGGTAGTAAGGGGCTTTAAAAATTATAAAGCACTAAAAAAAAGAAAAGACTTGCTCTGATTTGCTAAAAGAAAAATTGAACTCCCTTAGTTTAAACTGTTTTCACTGTGCTTGTGCTAATTTTCACCTTAATCAGACTTTCTGGCACCAAGAGTCACAAGCTCCATGAAAGACTTTGCCTTGTCCACTCTGTCACCAGCAGCCAGAATAATATATAATAGGTTCTCCATAAATAGTGAAAGGGTCATTGAAAGGGATTTTTCTTTGGAGAATAAATATATCAGGCCTACACAAGCCTTAATTTGGAAAGGTTTTAGCCAGCAGAGAAACCCAGGAGTCATGCCATATATCCGAGTTGTCCCCAAGTCCTATTTATTTCACTTCAAATCTCCAGCCTGCTTTCTATCACCACCCTGATCACAGATGCCAACATCTGATGCCTGGGATAACTGTGATAGTTTCAGCTCACCTCCCCTCACCATTCATCCCCCTTTAATATGTTCTTTGTTAATTCTAGAGGTCCTTTCAAGACATAAATGGCTCTGGTCTCTTGTTGCTTATAAACCCTTGACAGTTTTCCCAAACAATTAGGATAAAGGCACTATCTCTAATACGGTCTAACACCTGCATGGCTTGACCCCTCCTTCCTGCTCCAACCTTGTCCCCACCATATCTCGTCCAGCTCTCTCTGCTAACCAAACTGGCCTACTTGCATCTGCTTGTAGGTGCCATGCCCACTGGTTTCACAGGGCCTTTGCACATAATAGTCCCTCTGTACGGAATGCAATTTTAGCTCTTACTCATCATCCATATATCAGTGCGATTGTCACTTCCTCCTCTAGGAAGCCTTCCTTGACCTTTTCACCTAGATCAGATCCCCTTTGAGACAGTCTTATAGCCCAGGTTCTCTAAAATAGAGCACTTGATAGAGTTCTCATTAATGGGTATGATTATTTGATAATCCTAGGTCTGTCCTTGCTGGATTGTTAATGTCACAATTTGAAGACTGTCTTTTTCTGCTCACTGCTAGATCCCAACACCTAGCACCAAGCCTCGCACACAATGGGAGCTGAATAAATAGTGGTTGAATAAATGAATAAGTAGTAAAAGGTGTTATAAATAAATTTTGGTGAAATAAGAAGTATGTAACAAGGCAGAAGGAAATAAAGGTTTTAAAAGCTCTATTGGCTTAGATGTCTGAAAATATCTGCAGAGCTTTTTCCTTTGGCAAAAATATAAAATACCTCTTCCTAGGTGTGTTCTCTATAACTTTTGACCTTTAATAGAAGGAGAAGCCAGATTATATTAACAAAAAAACAAGAGTTTTGACTTTTTCAGGGCTGCTAAACCACAGGCTTTACTCAGGCGGTATTTTCTAATGTTCTCCAGTGTGGAACAAACTGAAATAGATTTAAGATTAGAAACCACATACCTCCACAAATAAATATTACTTGATGTTCCAGTTTCTCAGAGTTCATACATTTAGGATCCACAGTCCATTCATTTTGATGTTTCATTTTTCATCTATTTTAAGCCCAGGAGTGTTTCAGAATATGGTAATTTCATACAGTCCCACTGGAAAAAAAAAGGAGAAGAAACTGTCTCTTATCTGTCATGTGAGCACAAAGGGGCAATATATGAATTTTAATGAGATAGCTTAAAGTGATCATTCAAAATTTCATAGGAAGCAGGTCTTTGGTAGAGGATTGGTCGATGTGTTTATTTTGCCACAATATTTGATCATTAATGGCAGCAATTCTCGCCTTACAGGAAGGGAGAGTGAAGGAAATTTCTCTGTATCATGAGAGATTTTATGGACGAGGGGGATAGAGACCAGCAAGTACTCGCCCTGTGCCAGGTACAATCCTAATTCAAACTCTGTTTTCCTATGGTAGTCCAAAAATTGCAGCTAAAGAAGAGTCAGACTTTATAAGAGTGTCACCACTATTAAACACTGAACTCTGACATGTACATAGATTCCCAGGGTCTGGATTAGATGCCTTTTGACAACTTTAGAAAACCATTTTCAATGTCTTCGTCATTAGCAAGGAGATGTTTACCTAATTCTTGGCATCCTAGCTAAGGAGTAACTTGGAGTTGCCGGAGGTGATAATAACCACGCAAAAGAGTTGCTCCTGTGACCTGGAGGATGAAAAGAAGAGTCACCAGCAGGAGTAGGAGGCTCATCCCAGCCTAAGGCAGCAGCATTAAACAAAGGCCTGAGAAAACTATTGTGTGCCATGACCCATGCCCACACTGCATGTGGAGCATCAAGCCCAGGATGGGCGTAAAAGCACGACCAGGTGATAGAAGACCTTGAATATTAAAAGTTGGGATTTTATCCTGAGGCAATGGGATACCAACTTCAACTAAATAATTTAGACAGCAATACGAAGGATGAATTGGAGGCATGCAGGTGTGTTAGCAGACTTCAGTGATAGCTCCAGATGAGAAATGCCATGTCCCTACACCAGGGACACCAGAATGGTGTCACCAAATAATTCAATATCACTTAATAGCAAATGACACATTACCTACTCTGTGCAGAATTCTGATCTAAACCCTACAGAGATTAAATATAAATACGAGTAAGACATAGTCCCTGTCCTCTAAGAGGCACCAAGTAAGTAACTAATAAAAACATGTATAAAAATTAAAACATAAGAAGAACTACAATTGGTGATTAATTATCAAAAGAGAAGTACAAACACCTTTAGCTGGAATGAATCAAGAAACAAAGTGAAGCGACATTTTTGATGAGATTTAAAGAACAGGTAGATTTACTAAGGACTAATGAGGTTGAAGGGGAGAGTATTCAGTGTAGAGAAACAGTTTAAATAATGAGCAAGAGGGAAAGCAGAATGACATCTTGCATTGTGCTGATATTTGTGCAGCCAGTTATTTTTGGTGGGGATATATGTTGTAAAGCTATTATATTGATTCAATTTTTTTTTGCAAATATTTATAAAGGGTTTCTTTGGGCAAGAATGATGTGAAAGAGTAGAAGAAATGGTCATCTACTGAGAAGAAAAGGAACGGAAAGTATGGGAGCTCAGGATCACAACTCAAGGCTACATTGCATTTCTCTTAAAAACAGATTCCCGCAAGATCATCAACCAGCCTAGTCATCAAGCTCTATGACATCTTCCTTCAGGAAATCGCAGGCATCTTTCTTTCTCTTTCTACAGCCAGGTCCTTACTCACCATTGTCAGCCTCACAACTGGATCTCAAGACATCTCAGATCCTATGTCCTGCTTCTATTTATTCCCTAAATTGCCATTTGAACAGTGATATTCTCATGTCACTCTTAAAACCAGAAAAACATATGAACATAGAAGAACTAGTGTCTTCTAAATGATAAACTTCGATACCTTAGGCTAAAAATCTCCACTATTTGTTTTTTTCTGTCTATCCAACCTTATTTCTCACCACTGACCAGAAATATTCAAGACTGGATTTTCTTATTGTTCCTGAGATGAATTATCTTTCTATTATTATTAGATCAAATTGCCCCCTTCCTTAGAACTGCTCTTTCTTCCTTTAAATTTTACTCACTTTTCAAGGCTCAGATCAAGTTTCACCTCTATGAAATATTGCCAAGGGTGTGTCAGTTGTATCTTTTAACTAACTGAACCATTTCGGCTTATTCCACTTAATTTTTAATGAGTAAGTTTCCAGACATAGAGATACTCAGTATCCATTGATCACTCTGATTAGCTCATTGATTATTGATTCACAGACTCTTCAGTAAAAATGTATCAGTGATATAAATGATTTCATTTATGTTTGCTAAAGTCATTTACAAAAAAAAAATTTTTCAGGAGTCCACATAGTTTTTCATTTAGGCTCTGCATTTTTGCCTTGCAAATTTAGGGGCGGGGCGGGGCGCGGGGGAAACTAAAGTATGTGGATCTTGGATAAGGTCCTAACATTAGGTTTTTCCTGAATCCCAAGTTAATCAGATATTTATATGATTTAAAAAGTACACTGATCTATATAGAAAGTTCCCTTAGGAGCGAGGCTGTGTGTTTATTTAGCTTCTGTATATCTTAGGCATGTACATACGTCATACCAAAATCAAAATAAGGAAAAAGAGAAATGGACCAAAAAGGAGAGTAAGAAGAAACTATTTGCTGCTGTCTGCTTTGGAGTAAGAAGGGACCTGATTTTTCTTTTTTTTTTCAATGCATTTGCAACTTCCAATCTCATAGGCCTATTTCCACTTTCATCCCAAATTATTATCTGTCTTTAGCTTTGAAATGCAGGCATGGGTTTATCTATAATGAGTGCTTTTTGGAACTGCAATATCAAAAGAACTAAGAAAATATGCCATTTCTGTGAATCGTGGTATAGTTTGAGAAAGACCAGATATAAACTTGGTTTGTAAAGCAGGTGGTACTTAGTAGACCTTTGCCCTGTGTGCTGAGAAGTTTATAATATTAAATCTCTATTTGGCACAAACCAACACATTCTCATGTAGAGTGATTTCTTACACAAATGGCCGTTGAGCATGGCAGCCTAAATGTCCGGCTTAGAGTTCTACCTCTTTATAATATCTTCTGCTTCTGTTTTCAGATTCTAGAGTTTCAAAAATCCTGTAGCCTTCTACAAAATCGCTAGTAAGATTATTAGCATTTTCAGAGTGGCTAACAACAATCATTTCAAAAATAATTTTTAGTCATTATATAATTAGTTTTAGGAAAGAGTCAATGATCCATCCACTGTTGAAAATGTTAATATTAATGAAGTATCTCTGAACTGTGAGACTTTTTTAATTCAGAAGATACAGAAAGAACCCAGAAATATCACTGAACACAAAATCAATAGTGCTGTACAATAAAAAAGTTGTTATGATTTAATATGCCACATATGTATTTTAAATTTTCTAGCTACATTAAAATATGTAAAAAATAAATGGAATTAATTTTAACAATATATTTGTATAACCCGATATATTCAGAATATTATCTCTTCAATATATAATCCATATCATAAATTATGAAAGAGATAGTTTAGATATTTTTTCTCACTAAGACTTCAAAGTCTGGTATGTGTTTTACACTTATAGCACGTTCAAGTCCACACTAGCCACATTTCCAATGCTCAGGTAGCTAGCTAGTGGCTGCGGTGTTGGAAAGCATAGCACTTAAGAGTTGAGTCTGAGATGGTAGATCATAAACCAGAATTTACACTTTCTTCTTTTCCAATTCCCCAAATACATGTCATAGCTAGTGGTTCTCAAAATTCTTTATCACTGTGTTGCCTTTAAGTAGGAAAAGTATATTCTATCTGCTGTACAAAGGCAATCAAGCTAGATTGCCTGAGTTAAAATCTTATCTGCATCTCTCAAACTGCCTATGTGACCAAATACAGATATATCATGGGACCTTTTAACCTCAGGGTCTTTTATCTATGGAAAGAGTAGTAATAGACTTATAGGCTTCTTTGCTTTTTTTTTTTCAAAATAAATGGATTGATACTTGAAAAGTGCTTATGACAGCACTAACCAATGGAGCTTAATAGCAATATTATTTGTTAGCTATTAACACGACTTTGTATAACTTTCTAGACATGATAGAGATGAGTAAATACTGCTGACTGGAAAACCATTAACTGTCAGTTAATACAAAAATCTTGACTTAAAAAAAAAAGTTTTTCAAGGGAACAGACTCCTTTGCTCATTAGAATTGGAAATGGAACTAAAATGTTGGTTTCATGCATCCAATAATATTCAACCAAGTATCCAACTAAGCCATGAACAAGACATAGTCTCTGCCACCAAGGGAACTGCGGCTTTAGTGTATTGCCCCTGTTACATTTTCCTTGCTAACATCTAACATTAGGATGATTTTGCCTGCAAGTAATAAAAAACCACAACCGAGCTGATTTGAAAAATATGAACATTCAAAGATAGAGTGGACACCAGTCACTGTATAATCTGAGCTCCCGCTGTCACTCAGGGCTTTCTTTCACTCAGTCCTTTCTATGCTTCTGTTTTGTCAACAGACTGGCTTCCATCATGGTCACCAAATGATTGCCACTATATAGAGAAGCGGTGGAGACAAAAAGATCGATCTTCCAACTACCAGAAGAAAAAGCTTCTTTCTTAAGTCTACTTGTAGCAGTCCAGGGAAGAAATCATGCTCTGATTAAATTAAGCCTTGGTTTTTTTTTTTTGTTTTGTTTTGGTTTTGAGTTTGTTTGTTTGTTTGTTTGTTTTTCCAAAGATCATTTGCAAAGGATCGCCAGGATCTAACACCAGTCTTTCTTCCAGGAGTGGAATCATGCCTAGGGGAGATGTGGGTAGCTGAAGGAAATTCGGGTTTTGTTAGTAAGGAGGAAGTGAAACTGTCTGGGCAGCCAACATCTACCACACAATGCTAAACGGGAACCTGTGTTTGTATAATTGTTCTAAAGTCACCGAAGAGGCAATCCATGACTCAGAAAGTGCACAGGGGCTTGGGGTGGGGGAGGGGAGGGAGAGGAAAGTATCATCATAAAATGGATGGCTCACTGTAAAAGGAAACCCAGAATGCACATGATTTTTACCTTGACTTCATGGACTGTTGTTGTCTTTATCAGTTCAAACATGGCGGAAAAGTATTAAATGAGCAAATAAGTATAAAACAAGAAATAGAGATAGAAATTTGATTTGCAGCTCTCCTTACAATATTACTTCAAATGCTATTGCTTGTTCTCCTGGAATTCACATTTCTTCTTTTCAATTCACCTTCATTATAGCATTTTTACTGAGATAATATCCATCTCAAAACTTTAATCTTTTCTCTTCTGCATTTGCTTGCAGACCCACTTCCTCCGTCAATCAGAAGCATTCTCATTGCTTATGCAAGATGTGGAATTGTTTCTACAAGAAAGAGAACTCTGTATCTCGCTCAGTGTCCACTTTGTTTACTTGTCTGTTTGTTTGTTTATCATTTAACATATGCTCTGGAGCCGAGGTTCTGAACCTGTCCACAGACCTTTTGGGGGTCTGTGCTCTTGGATAGGAAAGAATTACATCTTAATTTTCACTAACTCCTGACTAAATCTAACGTTTTCTTCCATTGTGAATCTAAGCAACAAACCACAACAGTAGCAGCAAGACATGAGACTCTGTCACAGATATCACAGATATTTTTAAGTCATATTACAACTGCTGAAGATATTTTGAAATTACGTTCATCATTACTTCCAAATTTCAATAGTAGTTAGACCTGCCACTAGATCTTGTTCAAAGTGTAAATAAAGTACAGACATTAATCTATCATCACTATTTTAAGTAAATGTTTTATTTTGAGATATTGTAGATTCATATACATTTGTAAGAAATACAGAGAGATCGTGTGTAGTTTCTACCCAGTTTCCCCAGTGTTGATAACATTGTGCAAAATTAGTAAAAGATTTCAACAGGGATACAGTCAAGATACAGAACACTTTCATCACCACAAGAATCCCTTGTTTTGTCCTTTATACTCACCCATACTTTCCTTCCACTCCACCCCGAACTTAAAGTCTGGCAACCGATAATTTCTTCATTTCTATAATTTCTTTTCATTTCTAGACTGTCATATAAATGGAATCCTATAGTATATAACATTTGGGACTGGCTTGCCTACTCAACAAAATACTATGGAGATCCATCCGAGATGTTACGTGTGCCGGTGGTTTCTTCTCCTTAGTACTGACTAGTATTCCATAGTGTGAGTGTACCATCGTCTGTTTAACCATTAACCCACTGAAATATCTCTCAGTTGCCTCCAGTTTTTGGCTGTTGTCAATAAAACTGCTGTAAACATTCACGTACAGGTTATGGTGTCAACAGAAGTATTCCTTTCTCTGGGATAACTGCCCAAGAGCATAACTGCTGGCTCATACAACTAGTAGCTGTATGTTTAGTTTTGTAAGAAAACTACCAAATTAGTTTTCAGAGAGGCTGTACCATTTAACGTCTTCACTAATAATGTATGTATGAGTGACCCAGTTTTTTCTCATATAAACATATGTTAAACTTTTTTTTTTTTTTAGCCATCCTGGTAGGTATATAGTGGTATCTCGCTGTGGTTTTAATCTGTATTTCCCTAAAGGCTAATGATGTTGAGCATCTTTTCATGAGCCTACTTGCCATCTGTATATCCTCATTAGTGAAATGTCTGCTTATGTCAGTTTGTTCATTTTCTAAATTATTTTACTGCAAAAGATGAAGTAGAACGTCCAACATCTGATTTTCTGTGTTAAATTCTCTTTTGCCACTTATGTTTCAAATTTGTTATTGTTATGCCTGGTGACAAATGGTCTCAATTTTCCTTCATTGGTGAATGTCTGGATTTCCCCTTCATTCCTAAAGATGTGAAATTTGGGGGTTGACAGTTCCTTTCTTTCAACACTTGAGAAATGATATGATATGCCATTTCTTCTAGTCTCTGTGGCTTTTGATAAAACTACTGTCATTCAAATGGTTTTCCCCATTTTTCTCTCATTACCTACAAGGTTTTGTCTTTGTTTTTAGCTTTAGAAGTCAGACTATATGGTTTGATGTGGATTTCTATGGGTTTGTCCTTTTTGTGATTCACTTGGCTCCTTAATTAGGTAGGTTTAACTCTCTTGTCAAATTGGGAAGTTTTCAGCCATTATTTTTTCAGACCCACTCTTTTACCTCTCCTTCTAGGTCTCTAATGACACCAACATTAGACTTTTTGTTACAGTCTCACAGGTACCTGTGGCTCTATTCACGTTTTTTCTCAGACTATTTTCTCTCTTTTTTTTTCAGAATGAGTGATTTCCATTTTATCTCCAAGTCACCTGGATTGTTTCCTCTGTCTCATCCATTTTGTTCTGGGGCCCATCCATAGAGAGTTTTTATTTAGGTTATTCTATTTTTCAGTTCTAATTTCCATTTGGTCCTTCTTTATGCCTTCTGTTTATTTGCTAAAACTTTCTGTTTTTCATGCGTTTTATGCGTGTTTATAATTGCTTATGGAAATGTTTTTTTATAATGGTTGCTTTAAAGTCTTTTTCAGATCATTTTACTATCTCTGTCATCTCACTGTTGGCATCGACCGATGATCTTTTTTCATTCAAGATGAGATTTTCCTGGTTCTTGGCATGATGAGTGATTTTGTATTAAAATCTGGACATTCTGAGTGTTTTGTTATGAGGCCCTGGGTCTTATTTAAACCTTCTGCATTAGTTGGCTTCATCTGACACTTTCCCAGCAGGAGAAGGGAGATGCTGCCTTATGATTTCCAGGTGGGCTGGACGTCCAACTTTTCCACTTGGCCCCTGTTGACACTGGATGGGGAGAGATGCTCAGTTTTACTGCTGGACAGTGCAAGTCCCACCTCCCCACTGGGCCTCCACTGGGACCCTCTGGCTTACAGTCTGACAAAGGTGGGAGTCTGTACTCCCCATTCAGCCTTCGCTGGCATAGGTAGCTGTAGGTCTCTAGTTACTTTTGATGTTGCTGTTGTTTTGTTGTTGTTGGTTTGTTTGTTTTTTCTGTGGTGTTTGGCTGGAGTGGAGTGCTTATTATTTAAAAACTTTCTGTCTTGCTAAGCTACCCTTTCCTGGTCCTTTGAATAAAGAAAGAAGGCTTTTGTTGGGACTTTTTTGTCCACATATCTTGACATTTTGGGTTGCCAAGCTTTTTCCTCTCTAGGTCTGGGATAACTGAGGTAAAAAGAAAATCTAGGATATTCATCAGCATATATTCCTTGGGCCCTAAAGTCTCTAACTGGTCTTCATTCTTCTCTCCACTTTTCAGTCTTTTTATGTTTAGTTCATATATAATGTGCCGATATTTTTGTTGTATTTGGTGGGAAGAATAGGGGAAAGAGCATCTATTCCATCTTCCAAGAAGCAGAAGTCTCCTCTACCACCATATTTTTAAATTTTGATATCATGATTTCAATATAATGTGTTTCCTTTGCAATCCAATAAGTTTTACTTATGCATTTATGAACAATATTCTGAGAATCAACAGGCATCCATCAAGGTCTACAGACAGAACTACACTTTGGGAAAAACAAAATTTTAAGGGAGATCCAAAGGAAGCAGCACAAAATTATATTCCAAGATAATACAACGGGCCCAGCTCCCTTCTGTACAGCACACTGTGACTCTTCTAACTTCCACGCATTCTGTCCAATGCCACCCAGGATGCACAGAGGAAGGAAACTATAAGTAGAAGTAGGACAATTACATGGAGAGGAGTAGGGTACTGTCCATCAGAACGCAAGGCTGTTGCTTAGAAGGTGACTCAAGCCGGTGGACTTTCAGGAAAGCTCCAGAATGTCACCCTGGCATTTTAAAGTCAGCCATTCTTGCCATCACTTTGGGTGTGGGCTTTCCATTCCACAGGACAGCCCCTTCCTAATTGTACTATATTGAAGATCCCCTTTTCAGTGGCGTAGGACACTCGTAGGCAGGCCTTCGGCCTGAAAGAGACGGAAGTTGCTGTCTCTCTAATGGCAAGCTGTGAAATAGAAGGGGAAGACCACACACTAGGACTTGAAAGGGACTGTCAATCACCATCAGATTAGACTTAAATGTGTATCTATTCTTTCATTAGACCATGATTTCCTCAAAGGAAATAAGGAAACATATATCCTCAGCGTGTAGCACAAATTGACACATATAGCAAATACCTAAAAATGTGGCTGAAGGAACAAATAAGCAAATCTATTCCATAATATATATTAGAACTTACCCAAAGACCTTGTGCTTGTATATTTTTATTTTAATTGGAAAACATTCTTAGATTATTTAAGACAAACTTTAGCCATTTCTTAGGCTTTCATTCCTAACTTTTTCTTATCCACCCACTTCTACTAACCCAAACTTGAGCAATAAAATGTATGCATACTTTCTCCATTTCCCAGGCCATCTGGCAGAGATGTCATGCATGTTGATACCTCATAAATGTGTTCATAAATGGCACAAAGTTTCGTGGTCCAATCACAACAATGCCATTCTCCTCCTCCATTTCCCTGTCCCACCCCAAGGGTCAAGGTGAACACATCCTAGGCAATCTGGATACTATCACCATGGAAACAAGATTGATTCAGATAAACCAGTAACTGGCGGTAATGCTTTTAGTTAATTAGAACCTGGAAACACAAAGAGATAAAAATCTTGAGTACGGTATCATAAATCTTTAAACCATGTAGCCCTCCTCAACACCGAACTCTTCTTAAAACCAAATGACAACATAAAGAAACCATTTGCATATCTCGGTGTGAAATAGCTACCCAACCAAGTCCAAGAAATAAAACGTACACTACCTGAGAGTTGAAAGGAAATGACTAAGAAGAAGCTGGGAAATGGTTCACAGCATCAGGAATGACGACTGGTACAGCAAGGTGACATTCCACGCCTCCTCTCTGGGCAGGGCGTACAGGACAGCCTCTGAACTGTAACGAAGGATAAACCCAGGTTGATCTTACTAAGGCCAATGACAAAAGAGGCTAGGCAGTGAATCTGACAGCTAATACTGTGAGAGAGGCTACTGATGGCAATAAATGAATAACCTGTCTGGAACTCTCCATCAGTGAGGTAGAAGCCACTGAAGAAGTTCAAGTCTGAATAGATTCAGGTCTCAGAGGGAACATCTTCTGCATAGCCCAGTTAAAGAAATTAAAACAGTGAATATTTAAGGTAAATTTTAAGATAAATTGATCCCCATGCTTAAATAGAAAAGAGTTGTTGTTTGAATTAAAAACAAGACAAACATCTGAAGTAAATTAAGTTTTGATGAAATAAAAAACAGATTTTAGATATACTTATGCCTAGTACATACAAAACATGGATATTTGACTTGTAATTGATGTTTTAAAATTATCTTTGTTGTTGTAAAATTAACATTATAGAGTTATAAATGTCAAGTTGCATAAAATCACTATAGGTATAATGTCAATTAAGTTGCCTAGATTGAACTTCCAAATGAATTGATTTTCAAACACGCTTATTCTCTCTCTCTCTCTCTCTCTCTCTCTCTCTCTCTCTCTCTCTCTCTCTCTCTGTGTGTGTGTGTGTGTGTGTGTGTGTGTGTGTGTGTGTGTGTGTGTGTGTGTGTTTTCATCCTGTGGCAGACTGGAAGTTGGATCGAGGAGGGATGGCTACTCAAATCTCTTCTACAATCATTGCCTAGGAGAGAAGATAAAACTTGGTTGACTGCTCAGCTGGTGCTTGAGTGGGACAGAAAATATGAACAGAGAAACCTCATAAATTAGAAGGGTTACAATTCCTTTCCCCCTATAATTTAAAACTTTTGAGAAGTCTGAGTCATATAGCAAATTATCTCTCTACCATATCATAGGATTTCTATCCTGCATTGCAAGATAAAGAGAAGTACAAAGTAGCTCCCTTTATCTTGCTAGATTTTTATACTTTCCTATTTCAGGTGTTCCTTCTGGTTACGCTCAATTTGCAGTGTATAATTGCTTCAGGCATTCATTTAAAACAAATAAACTTGATTATTTGTAACTGCTAATAATACCTTAGAATTGTATAAAACCTATCAGCTGGCAAAACATTTTCACGATTTTATGACCCTTACAATAAGATAGTAGTGTGTGGAATAGGTCTTTTAGAAGAAAGAGTAACTAATCCAATCTCCTTATTTCACAAGAAAGAAAGAATCACAAGGGTAGAATGACTTGCCAATGTCATTTTGCTCTTTTGGGGCAAAACCAAGATGAGACTTTGGATCCAGCCCATTTTCGTCCACACAAACTGCCTCAAGTTGATTAGCCCATATTTTAAAGACACCAAACTGAGGCCCCATGAGTTTGTGTGACGTTTTTAAGGTTATATGGCAAATAAGTGCCAAAGTCAAAAGTAAAACCTACTCGCCACTGTCCTTCTCTCTTCTTCATCCATTACAGAATTTTGATTTACCATTGTAGATTGTTTACACATCATTTACAAACAAGAAAAATGAGGGTTTTCTCTAAATTTAATAATGAAACTACTTCCAGCCATTGAAGAAGTCACTTTAATGGAAGGCACAAACAAATGGTTTTCTCGCTAGGCATTTGAAAATGCAAGTTTGGAACCAGGTCAACAAGACTCTTCAGTCCTCACCATACATGAAAGTTAATGCATGAGAATAAGTTAGGTCTCTCCAAAAGAACCTGCCGTTTGGGGAGAGAACAGAAGAGGCCAAGCTTCTGTTAGAGGATATCAACATTTGAGAGACATGCGATCCAATGTAAGAGACTAAGACGCAGTTAACAATCTGGAAAAGAACAAAAATGGTCTGCCTGGGAGCAAGGCAAGACCTTGCTAATGGTTATTATTAGACATTTCTAATTGTTCATCCTTTCCCCAGTGCCTGCCTTGAGGCACAAAACCCAGGAAACGTCTGTCAAGGCTGCCAGGCGCTCCTGTCAGTTACCTCCCTTTATAGACTGGGCAGAGGCTGCAACCTCCTCAACCCACACCCTCTCGCTCTGCCAAAAAGAAAGTGAGAAACAATTCGAGGGGGCTGGGGAGGAGCATTGCATTCTGGAAGGGGAGCACCAACAAGGTAAGCACGGGGGAGGAGGCGGGCAGAGTCCTGGAAGCCCTGCCTTCCACGCATCTCAATGCTCTGGAGAGACGGAGGCCCAGGTGATAGGCGTGGACAGTTTTCCTCCACACAGCAAAGTCTGACTTGGTGAATTCCTTCAAGAGGCTGGGAATTGGGCCATGATTTTAAACACATCAATATACTCTTAATGTGTAGCTCAAGAAAGAAGATTCTCACTCACAAATGGACAGAGTAGGAACGAGAAACACATTAGTCACTTCCAAGATTGAAGCATCTGATTCTTTGGGTCACGCTGCTGACTCTCTGGTCTCAAGTTCATGGCCTCTTTTTCTCACTTACAAGCTCTTCTGAACCTCTTTGCCTGATAGGGATGGATCTGAAGAGTAGCCCTTACAAAAACCACCCAGGAGTTCAAGTCAACATAAGTTAACCGTTTATTGTGGTTTCCAAATATCAACTGTGGCATTAGGCTGTGTTAATAGAGGCAGAACATTCAGGATGAGGGAGGTGACCAACCCACTCTGCTTGTGGACCTGTCATAGCAGGAGCATTACTGTAGTTCACTTCTGTTGCCACATCTGGTTATGAAGGGGTACATCCTGTAAAAAGTTGCCTGATCATGAAGGGAGGAGGGGAATTTAGTCACAGCTGAAGTCTTAATGTAGGACTTAGGGGAGGGAGGTATGCAGTGCAGATGTCTAATCATTTGGCCCATTGGGAGTGTCCTTTTATAAACATCACAAATAAGGTGTTTGCCAGCAGGCAGCCCGGCACCTCATCTACTCCCATGGCTCAGGGTATCATTTGCAAATTAGCATCTCCCTTCAGATTATATATGTAACCAATTGCCTACATCTACAACTAATGTTGATGGAGAGCTCGTGAGAAAGTTCTACCTCAATTTTGAAACAAAGATGAGGAAATACCTTCTTTCTTTCTGCTAGATGTGAATAAAAAAGTGTGTGATCTTGATTGCTACAAGCATCCTTGCTGTCACCATAAGGAGAACCAGCTTCTGGATAAAGTTGACACGGTCGGCCACAGAACAGAGGTGAATAGAACCCGTGTGACGAGCACTCGTGTGCTCATCAGCTAACATGACTTAGCCGGTGAACCAACCAACCCTGAGACCACTCTCTGTCTCTGTTTCCCATACGCAAGCTAAAAAATGTCTTCATTCTTCAAGTTGGTTCAAATTGGATTTTCAGTAACAAAGTCAAAACATCCCAACCCAAACATTTTGTATTCTCCACTAGTATATGTGGCAAGCAAGAGTTTTGCTCTGAACTATCCACGTTTAATAAAGGTCAGACCCATCACTTGGTCTTATTAAAAAGGTACCCTAACGAGAGACAGGGACTCTTTCTGTCTGATTCATCTTACATATGATCTATGCTCTACAGTGCCTAAGAGGAGATGCTGGCATCACAGCATTACCGCCCAGCAGCTGTGTGACCCTGAGAAAGTTACTTAGGTTCTCTGGGCCTCAATTTCTTCACCTACGAATGGAGATACCTATCTCAGAGGGTTATTGTCAGGATCAAATGAAATGATACACATGTATTAGTTGCAATAAGTTTCAGCTATGCATAACATTTAAAACAAAAACTATGGCTTAAACAGGATAGAAGTTTCCTTCATTCTCACATGCAAGTGTCCAAGAAAGACAGCTGCTACCTTGTGGCCTGACCCTCAAGTTTCCCTCATGGCACACAACAGTTCCTGGAGCTCCAGCCATTCAGTCCCCGTTCCATGCAGGAGGACAGACGCAGAAGAAAAGGGTGTTGCTCTGCTCTTCTGGGCATTTCTTGGAGGTTGCATACACCGCTTCCGCCATCTCCTGTGCTCAGCTAAAAACCAAAGGATTCCTTACGGAAGAAGGGGAGAAAGCACGCCACCCCCACTACAACCTGTGAAACCTGAGTACCAGCATCTGTGCATGGCTGCTATTCATACTAAAAATCTCCACTCCTTGAATCCTGCTGTATGCAACAACGTGGGGAAACCTGGACGACATTATGCTAAATGATATAAGCCAGTCACAGAAGGACAAGTACCCTGTGACTCCACGTGGAGGGGACATCTAAACTAGTTAAACTCACAGGAGCAGAATGTAGAACTGTGTTTGCCAGCAGCTGGCAGAGGAGGGAAATGAGGATTCGCTCTATAAAAGGTATAAAATTTCAGTTGTGTGAGATGAGTAAGTTCTAGAGATCTGCTGTGCAATGCAGAATCTGTAGTGAACAACACTGTGTTATACATTTAAAACACTGTTAAGAGAGTGGGCCTCATATTAAGTGTTCTTATCACAAATTTTTAAATCTCTCCTTAGTTTCATCATAAGAGCGTGCCCCTCCCAAGCCCACCCTGTCTTTAGGCCCATTGGGGGCCTATTTAAATTAACAGCTGTTGAGATAAAACACCGTATAAGCACAAGACATACAGAAATGAAAGATGCAATTCCCACTCACTGTAAAGTAAGACGTGACTGTGATGTCACAGCGTGTACAGCTGTGCCTGGCTCACAGGAAGGGCTCGCTGAATCTTTGCAATTCCTTTTTTTTTTTTTAATCTTTCATAGCTTTTTTTTTTTTATTATTAGTTTCAATTATACAGTACATTGATTAGACATTTATATAGTTTATGAACGATCCCCCTAATCTCTCTTTCTTTCCTCTGGCCTTCCGCCTGGCCTGAATCTTTGCAATTCTGATTCTTGTGGCTCAGGGCCTAGACTCAGGGGCCAGGAGGGCTTGAGCTTGAATTCCTGCTCTACCACTACCATCTGCGCAGCCTTGGACAAGCCACGAACCTCTCCGTGCAGCTGCTCTGTTTTCATTCTTCCGCAGCTACGTCTGTCATTTCACTTATTGCAGGAAAGAACGTTACATCTGAGATCCTTTTGTAAACTTGACATTTCAGTCTCAAGTCTTGTAGATCCCAAGATTCTAAAAAGTTATTATCTAGAATGTGACTTCTAAATGTCACTGCATGAGCAAAGGAAAGGATTATTTTTCTCTACACCCCCTCATGGCCTCTGAGAAAAAGAAAATGCTTCTTAAACCGGCGCTTTCGACTAGCTGCACGAATAACATGTCTGGTCAAGTATGTGAGGTTCCAGTGTACAAGAAGCACCCTGGGACAAAGGAGCCAAGAGTCCAGAAAATACGTAAAATGGATTTACTCATCTTACAAGAAAAGATAAGACAGCTAACACTTGTAATCACACAGCTTGGAAATCTAAAAATAGCTTTTCCATTAAAGGCCAGATCTCTAAGATGTGAAATAGAGAAGCAGGTAAACAGAGCAATTAGGTTTGTGTCTCAGACGGTTAGCTGGTGATTCAAGTTAAGCATGAATGAAGATTTGGTTGGCTAGGTTAGCAATTTATTGGTTTTATCATGAGAAGTGATATTCTCAATAAAAATCTTCTCTGAGTTTGTCGGAATGAGAAAGGGGAGAAGAGGAGAGGAGAAGAAGAAGTTAGAGGAAGAAAAAGAAAGAGGATGTTAACATGTCTATATTTGTAGGAAACGAACGTTCTGGGCATCTCCAGTGGAAGAATAAAGAGCCCAGGGCTTAGTGCTGGCAAAGAACACAACATGCACTCTCAAGACCCTCCGAGGCCACCTCACTGGAAGGGAAGACTAGCTCAATCATAGATTATCTGGTTGGCTTCGATTTTAAGTAATCAAAAATATTTACCACCCCTTTCTACAACAAATGGCTCTCTAAGTCAAAGCAATAATTTAACAATTTGTAGAGCAGGCGGCCGGCTTCAGGAGGTGTGATTTTATCTACAAAATGCCTTGTCAGGAAGCTTTCCAATCCTCAAGGTCTAAAAACCTAAAACTATTAGTTGAAAGTATTCACACAAAAAAATCATGTTCTAGAAACTAAAGCGTCTGAGGTTACTCAAATTGCCAAGTATGTATGAATATCGTATTAGCATAGCCCTGGTCAAGAGAGCCTATCTCATTCTAATGCCTTGTCTCTTACGTCCTGTTCTTCATTCATTAATGTCATTTGTCAAAATGGAGTTTCACTATAACATGGAAGTAAGAGCAATACTAGCAGATCCATATTTCACAAAGGACAGCCTGGAGGTGACTGAATTTATAAATCCAGAGTCTATAAATCAGGAGACTTTCAGTCCCCAAGATGTTAGCAAAAATAAATGAATGAATGAATGAATGAATGAATGAATGAATGAGTAAGTAAGTAAGTAAGTAAGTAAGTAAGTAAGTAAGAGACCTGGGGAAAATATTCTGAAGGCATTGCTGTTGGTTATGACACTTTTGTTTAGGAGTAGAAAATCTGAGTCTAATGACTGAAACCAAAAAAAAAAAGAAGGAAAAAATAAATTTACACACTCGGTGTTGATGTCCATCAAAATGTGACTCAGAAAGCCACCATGTGTCTGCTCCTTGGTATTCTCCCGCTCTGTCCTCCTCCTTCGCCCCTTGCCTGACTCCCTTCAACAGCAAGAAGGTCTGTTGCTGGCCCAGACTCCACATTCTTCAGCCACGTTGTCTGGAAGGAATATGAATATCTCCAGCCGCTCCCTCAAATAAGGGTGCGGGTATTTTTCCCATACTCTCTCACTTAGCATCTCTATGCCCCAACCACTTAAGTGGGCAGTCACAGGACCATTGTTAAACCAATCACTGAAAAGAAGAGTAAGGGTTTTGCTAATTGACAATGAGGACCTTCCCTTGGGCCTGAGGGTGCAGTCACTTTCACCTACTTCCCCCACCATAATGATTAAAAATATTTTCTTAATTCCCCAAAAGAAATATCTAGAGGTTGGTAGACGGCAAACAGACAAGTGTGAAGGAAGAATTCTGAGGAGAGAAAAAACAGATTATTATTTAGGATATTTTTTAATTGCAGAAATCAATTCTAATTAGCCTAAGCAGAAAATGGAACTTTATTATAAGGATCCAAAAAGATCCCTTAGGCTTAATGACATGAACACTACTGAAACTTCTGGAAGGATTCAGAACCCAGGGTATGAAGTCACTGAAATTTTCAGTCTTTATCTCTCCTTCGTGTGGATCTGGCGTCTCTACTGTGTGTGTGGACTGGTTTCCTTTGTTCTCACATCTACATGGTGGGTAAGCCTTCCACTGGCTCTTGGCAAGAAATAAAGTTCAGTTCCCTGAGAAAATAAATCTCATTTTCCAGGTCTCAGTTCTAGAATTCTAAGAAAGAAGTTCTATACAGTATGAATCAGGTGGCTTTCCTCAGTCATGAGGTAGACATTTTATGGAAGGACTCCCAAGGTCCACTTGTGTGACCTACAAGGATGAGATCATGGGGCAGTTCCCAGAGAAGCTATGGCTGAGACCCTTCAGTAATTGTCCAGTGTATACCCACTGCCATACTGGCCACATGAAATATTGAGAGTATAGACTTTGTTCTAAAATTGAAAATATATATAAAGAGAAGCATAGTATCAAGCAAAGTATCAGACTCAACAGAAAGAAGCAACACAAAGCTCCTATCCTTCCCCATCATTTGGCTGCAATCCTTTTGAGCATCCTCTGCACACCCAAAATGCTTTGTACCCATGCCGCTTAGCACACCTGACTGCATTGTCAGTTATTTCCATTATCACAGTGATTTACTGAGAAGACAGCATTCTTTCAGAACTGGAGACGTGGTTGTTTTCATTTTTAATTTAATGCACCAAACAAGTATACTAGTACCTTTCTCGGAATTAAAATTCATTCATATTTATTCAATGGATGAATTAATGGATGAATAAGTCTAAAGTTATCGTATTTATTAATTCACAAAACATTTGAATTAATTCACAAAGCATTTATTAAAATGTTTTGTGTGAAGAACTATTTGAGAAAGCATAGGAAAAGTTGGACACTAAAGACCTCATTTCTCCTCTCATGACTTGTACTTAAATGGAAAGATATTCAAAACATACTTAAATAATAAAAAAAAAATATGATCTCTTAACAAGTGTTTTCTTATTTTCTCTCAAAATATTTAATTGACTATTGTCAATTTAAGCCTTTTCTTTGTTATGAAAGTCTATAAAAAGGAACCCAATGCCATGTACTTGGAATATAGTAAGACTTCAATCAGTATGTGTTCCTGAATAAATATCAGCTTTAAGCATACTTTGTGAAAATGCTTACCAACAATTTTCACATAGCACACCTAAAAAATTACGTATTGGGTCAGGACCATTGGATCTGCTCCATGAGGCCAGTCCAGGTCTGAGGTGATTAGGAACATGTGGCTCCGACAATCTTAGGCAAGAGTCCATCTTTATGTGACACTTAAAAGGAAGAATACATGATATATGGTGGAATTTTTCATCCTAGATGAATCAAATGCTTTTAAACTCATGGAGACTTGCAGAGAACTTTGTTTTTTTTTTAAAATCATCTTTTAGGTAAGTCATTTTTAGCACTATCACCCACACCGGTATTTCTTTACATGAGGGAACGTGACTCCAAGCAGAACTGTGAGGAAAATTGATTTGAAGTGATGCCTCCAAGCTATCTCAGCTCCCAAAGCCTCAGCTGTTTGAGATTTGGATTTCCGGAAGATGAAACAATATGTGCATTTCACCTTTCTGTCTTTTTTTCTCCTATTTTCAGGAGTTAGCTTAGCTGCAAAATCTGGGAACGTTAAATTCAATTTCCTAATCTGCAGAGAGGATATGCAAAAGCATTTGATGGCACTTTTAAATGCCAGAACAACACGTCCTTTTGCCTATAAAATGTGTGTCCCCTAGAATGATTCCCAGACACCCCAAACTTAGCTCATTCCCAGGACCCCCCCATGCATATTTGCTCTGCACTCAAAGCTCCCATGTTGTCCTTCTCTGATGTGGCCTTTTGTGGTTGATAACACCACCACCTGCAGTCACCCAAGCCAGGGTCTCGTAGTCACCATGAGTCTCTCCCTCCCAAACACCCACTCCTTTTTAGCAAACCAGTCACTAAGTCCTATCGTTTCACCATATAAACTGTCTCCAACTGCCATTTACCCTCCATTCTCATGACTACCCTCATCTTTTCTATCTGGAGCCCTTCATTCCCACCTCCTTTCATTAATTCCCACTACGGCAGCCAAAAATGATCTTCTTAAGGATAAATACAAACATGTTATTCTTCTGCCCAAAAATCTTCACTCGTTCCCTCTTCCCCATAAACGGAAAAGTTGAACAGAACCTGACACAGAGTGAGCACTCGATAAATGTCATTTTTAGGCACTATTATTAACAAGACATAGAGCCTGAGAATACATTCTGCATCTGTTAGGTGCAGGTCCCAAGGTGAGAAATTAGCTGTCAAAAATGAAGGTGATAACTGCCCTAACACCAGAACAGAACTGGATTCTACATGCGGCTGAGACTGGCAGGAGCCCAGAAGAACAATCTGGAAAATGTCCAGCTCGGAAGAATCAACCTAAGATAAAAGAGCAAAAATGGCCAATGTGGGCACAATGCAATATGCACTCCAAATGACATGAAAGCATGTTTCAAAACCCCAGAGGAAAGATAAATATAATTCCATATTAGGGACACTAACATGGGAACATGAAGCTGAGGAAGACAAGGAATCAGTGTTAATTTGCATGAGCAAACACTTGTCAAGGGTCCTCAAGGCAGACGTGGAGAAGCCTGGTCCTGAGCAGTACTGCAGACACAGCCCGAGATTCACAGTGAGGCAGGCTGGGATTCTCTTGCCCTTGAAAACACAATTCCGAGTACTGTAGGAAGATGAAAGTGCATGGCACCTGCTCCTCATGCTGGGCAGAGAGTGATGAGACCACCTGGAATGTAGGACAGGCTATAAAAATGACATACTAAAGGTACAGATCTAGTTCTGTAGGAATATTGTGAAGGAAGCAGTTGATTCTGATTAGGGAAATTAAGTTTGACCAAAGAGAGGGCATTTGAGTTTGGCCTTGAATTAGAGGTGGAAAGTGACGGGGAGAGAGAGAATGGACATACAGGAGAGAGAGAATGAGAGAGAATAAGCTTGGGGGAAATATACCAGGAAGTTGTACTACAGACAGAAGCATAAGCATATGAATGTGGTTAAGGACTAGGAAGAAATAAAATGTGTCTAGATGTTCAGGAGAGGAGTCAGCAGCCATGAGTGAAAAACGAAATTGATAGGCAGGCCAGGGTCAGATCACAAAAGGCTCTCAACAGCATGACAGGGGCCTTGACATTCTCAGCCTCGCCAAGACCTTACGTCTTTACAGGCTTTCATTTTCACTGTCCCATCTGTTTTAAAGTCCCCAAAATCTTTAAAGTAGGTCGGTAGCCTAATTTGCCCCCACTTTAATGCAGATAAGGACACTGGGTCCAAGTGGCTTCCTAAATGACCAACCAACAAATGTCACAGTCAGACTAGAAACTAGATTTGCTGAGTGGCCACTTTTTCACATACCACAGGACTTTGGGAGCCACCAAGGGCCTTGTTACACAGGACTTTGAACACCAGGCTGAGATGTTTGATTCAATTTGTTTTTTGGGAAGAAGATTTAAATAAACAGAACAGGAATTTCAAGTCTGGCAGCAATCCATGAGGATGCACTGGGGAGCAGCCATGCTAAGGCTAGATCTAGAATGTTACAAAAAGAACCAACAAGATGAAATCCTATACAACGTATTTGTAAAGCTATGTATTTAAGTTTAAAAATATGCATTTTATGAATTCAGATTGCATAAGAACTGAATAGTTCCTAGGAAATAAATTATGGCTGTCGATTAACCACAAGATTAATGTAAGCTTAGTATTAGGTAGCTTCTAAAAATACATGTCCTTTTTGGCTGTTATCAGAAAATTAATGTCCAGAACAAGAAAGATATAAGACTGTGTGCTGCTTCCGCCACTCAGAAGTGTGTCCAGTTCCAGGTGTTAAGCTGGAGAAGGATACTCTTGATAAGCTGAGAAGGTATAAAATAAAACAAAGAGAGTGATGGTTAAGGACTTAAAAAAAACCATGTGAATTTTCTTAGGAAATCTGAACTTTAACAGGAGAAAAGAGAGTGAGAGGACCACAGATTTCGAGCCACAAGGAAGAATGGGGATCAGTTGTGGAACTGCACACAGAGTTTGGTGAAATCTAGGGTTATTTCCCCAAAACTGAGTCATCTGTAAATACTTAGCGTGAGACCCCATATGTACTAGCAATAGCTGAGCAGCTGTGTTAAGCCTGTTGTGGTTAATGGCTGTAATGGGAAACAGATTTGCTTGGAGAGTTTTGACATATCTAAAAAAATTTTGAATTCATAATTTTATACACACACATATGGTTATTTTAAACTTACAGCAAATTCAGAACATAAGTGAGTTATAAATTGTGGCAATAGAAAAAGAGAAACTTTATTATAGTTCATTCAGTCTCAATATATTTCTTCCTTTTGGAGTCATCAATAGAGAGTCATATGACATTATCTCTGTTCCACAGATACGATGCGTGATGCCTCATTTTGATAATTATTTATAAATCACCATTTTCCTTATTTGTATATTCTTAAAATAATTTACACAGATGGAAATTTTCCATTACTATATGTTCCTTCTTATATAAATACAGTTGTTGATTTCTAAATGATTTATCATTGTTAAATTATTAAATGTTCAGTAATGTAATATCAAACAAGGATCACAAAGTTTCTGTTTCTCATAATCTCTATGTGCTTTACGGAAGAAACAGCCATGGGATTGGACTTATTTTTAGGTTAGGGGAATAAAACATTTCCCTTAATCTCTGTTTAGTACTAATGTTGTCTTTCAAAAAATTATAAAATATAAAAAATTCATAAAAATTATTAAATGTTAACTCACCTGATAGTTTTACAAAAAAATATATAGATCACTTTATTAATACAGTTTCTTCTCACTTGTTTTCTACAGGCTTGCCTAATTTAATGGTTATGTGATGTATCACATCTTGAATTGTGAAGAATGACTATATAACGAATGCATATGTATTAGTCAGCAGTTGATGTGCATGATAAAAATCAATCCTAGTATTTACTACGCTGTTAATTAGAGCCTTTTGCTAACTAGTACTTCTACATTTAGAAAATGAAGCGCTATCACTCTAGAACATCTAGAGTGGGCCCTTAGGTAGCCATTGACATATGTTCAAATTAGACTTACAGTGAATCTCATTATGTTCTTATTCTTTGTAACATGCTAATTCGAGTAGTATATAAATCATATTTTAAACCACACATCTCCTTCCTTAATCAAAAATCCAAAACACGTTTATTCATACTGAACCCATTCTTTCTTATACATAAGAGAAATACAAAGAAGTAAAATTTGTGAAAAGCTTTCAATGGCTTATGGTCTGTTTGATGAAATAAGATATTTGTGAAGATACAATAATAAAGTTCTGTAAGATATGATATGACAGCTAAGTGAGTAATAATAACTAAAAATTATTTTGACAAAAATCATTTCATATCTATTCAGATCTTAAATCACTAATTCTTCCTTTTAGTCAAACAAACTTGAGGAAGACACATTATGTAAATTGTTGATCTATATGTTTGAACAGTTAATACTGGTGCTTTGTTTACAGGAAGTGCCTCTTGATGTATTACCAGTACCAGTTTCCATGATTTCCATTACACGCCTTGTACAATAGAGAAAGAATCCTGCTAAAACATGAAGTGGAATTCTTCAGTTAGCTTTGAACAACTGTAGTCAGTATTTTTTTTTTTTAATGAGCACATTCTGTTCTAGTCTTATTTATATTTAAAGGGGGGTTCTTTTACTGCAGCTCCTCAAAGATTAATTTTATTTATTTTGTTTCATTTGCCAGTGACACTTAGTTTAGAGGAGGGTCAGACTCAGCTATCCTAAAATGGGGATGATTTCTCTTATAACACAATGTCCACCTGAAACAAGTAATCGATATTTACATATCCAATCTTGACATCTGAAAGATTTACAAAAATTTTTCCTCCTGCATTTATCTTTAAATGTGATAAACATTGATGCTAAAAGAAGAAATTGCTGGATTACTGAGCATCGATAAAAAAAATTAACATTGTTTAACATTAGCAAGACTTGTCCTCATCCCTTGACTTCTCAACTATTTTCATTTATTGTTAGAGTTGCATGTTTGAACTTGTCTTCTTCTTATTACTTACTTAGAGAGTATAAGTCTTGGCTCACTTTTTACAAAGCATGCTATAACTCAAATGCCCTAATAGCTATGAAGAAGCAACAGTGCTATTAAAAGTCTTAAGTTCACTTCTTGCAATAGGTGATATTCCTTACCAATAAATATGTATAAATTATTTTTAGAAAAGGCTCTCTCTAGACAGCATCTTGCTGTAAACGTATATTATACATCAGAAGTTAGAGAAAAGTAAACATAGTAAAAATCCTCAACCTATAGAGTGGATCAGCTGTCCCCTGAAGACCAGTCCAAAAAGGATCCACCTACAGCGTGGTTAGCAAAGAGCAAACCACCTGGAAAGCGGTAAGTCAGAAATGATATGGCGTGAAGTTCAGACTACAGCAATGCATGACAATGAGAGTGTGAACTTGTAATAAGTGCTAATCCAAAGGAGAGATCACAGAAGGGATTTAGGAAGTTTAGAGTTGAAAAATGGAAATTAGTCAGTCCTGTGTTTAGGTCCCAGATAATGAGTTCAGGCTAATCAGAGAAAGAAAGCTCTTCGGGGTATTATCACTTGAAAAAAGATGTCCTTAAAGAATTCAATTTCCTTTGTTTCTACCCTATTCTCCAAATTTCTAAATAATATATATATATTATATATATATAAAACATATTTTTTTTTTTCTCCCTGAGTGGAAACTTCCAGGAAGCGACTACCTTGGGCAGAATCTGTTTTTATAAATTGATAAATTTGCAAATGTGTTTAGCACAAATTGATTTAAGAGCTTCTGTGACTGAAAATCCAGACTGGGAACAAAAAAAAAAATATATCAGTTGGTGACACTTGAGCCAGACTGCCAATCCTTTTACCTCACAATTTACAGTTTCATTTCTAACTATGGATCATTTATAAATATCTATAAACATCACAAATAGCGCTCACCTCGGTAAAATCTCTAAGGATGTGATATGATACCTATGTAAGTGAATCTGGAGGCTTTTTATTTTTTTACATTAAAGGCCCAGCAACCGAAAGTTAAAAGAACTTGGAATGAGTTCGCCCCGAGAGAGGTGCCTGTGACTAGGGGGCGGAAAAAAGAACTTAGAACTTTAGAAGTTCCACTTATATGAAAAAATAAAAAAGTAAAATGATAGACTCTAAGAAGGGAACAAATATTGAACACCTTCTAAGTGTAAGGCGTATAAAAAAGAAACAAAACATAGTTTCTGTCCTCAGGAAGGTCACGGGCAATTTGGAAAGAGAAGATACAGGAATGAAAAGTCAACTAGCAAAGGAATGCACAAAGCCCAAGGTGAAGATGAAAGCCCTGTAGACGAGGGGTCAGGGAACACTCTAAGGAAAGCCTCCGACGTGAGCAGGCCTTACAGGAAAGGAGTGGGAAAATAGGTAAGGAAAAATGTTTACCCAGATAGGAATCAAAGATGCACAAGACGTACTCATGGAGAATAAGCATGATATTTTAGAGAGTTTATCTAAAAAATCAATGCAAAGTAAGTTTTAAAAAGTAGGTTATGATCAGATTTTAAAAGCCGTTGAATGTAAAGATTTCGCATTTAGCCTTTATCCAAGTGTATTTGGAAAAAAAAAACTGTATCTTATTTATTTTGTACTTCCTGCTAGCCTCGCTCACTGCCTCTGTTGTTGGTGTGTGTGTGTGTCTGTGTGTGCGCGTGTGTGTGTGTGTGTGTGAGAGAGAGAGAGAGAGACAGAGACAGAGACAGAGAAATTGAGTTGGCGTCTGTTGAAAATGTAAAACAAAGTCTTTAAATAGTGACATAACATGCAAAACAATTTCTTAAAAACATTTACCTAGCTAAGCAAGATGTTCTAGATAGAGAAAAGGCTGATGGTAAGGAGACCACTTAAGAATAAGGGAAGATAAACTTACTTTATATTTGTTTTAGTAGAAGTTAAACACCTATTGCAGGTTTATTTTTAAAGGCAAGATGGTAGTTAAAGTCAGCACTCACAAAGATGCTCACATATTAATTAACGCACCATGTGACCCTGTGAACGCAAGTTGCACTAAACACATGTTGTGATTATGAGGTTTGAAGTTATTATCAGCATCGACATCTCAGTTAGTTGCTCCCAAACATTTCTACCAAATTTAGAAAGTGTTAGGGCATATGTCCACTAACTCTCAGTAAGATTTTCTTGGAAGAAAAGAAGCAAAAGTACTTTCAAGATTTCTGTGGAAAATATCTCTTAAATTGAAATTATCACAACTGATACATCATAAAAGGCGGAATGTCTTTTAAAAAGGGTTTTGATGGGAATTTAGGCTTAATCTAATACATAAGGTAGATGGAAAACTGAGGCAAATGCAGCAAATTGGTTCTGTAGATCTGGTTCATGGAAAGGAGAAAGTAGAGGAAAAGAAAGAAATACTCAAGACTAACGTGGGTATTACTGTTGTTTTTGCTTGTTTGTTTGTTTGTTTTTTAATCACCAAATGTACAAATAAGTTTCATATATAGGCTTGGCTTTAGAGTAAGAGCCACTTGGGAGGTTTTATATTTTATAGTTTTGTTCTGTTCCTAGGAACAATACCAAAGTCCTTCCACAGACATCTTAATCATCACTTCACAAGCATGACTGAGCTTCAGATGGAAACCAGATTCCACTTGGTCACCTACCAAACAGGAGATTAAACAAGCTGCACTGTGCCTCTAGGAGGACAAAAAGCCAAAAGGCACATTTATCGCTTCTGAATCACAGGGAGGCTGGCTTTCAAACAAGATTTTCCTCTTCGGGACCATTTTAAATAGTCAATTAGTAGGTGATTGGGAGGAGCCAAGAAAGGAGGCCCTGGGAGTTTGGGGAGCCATGTCATGAGTCATCCTACAGCCGTGTTTCCATTGCAATGTGCAGAATGGGAATGGTTTAGAGTTGAACAAAAGTCTTTCAAAAGTAACGTTTGATTCTGGCACTAGATAGAGCTAGCTGTATGCTGGGCTTGAGGGACACCAAAAAATTCAACAAACTTCTCTCTGCAACGCAAATCACTCCAGCGAACCGAGCCTTCATAATTGCATCAGGTTAGTACTATCAATAAGCAAAAGCTTCACTTAAATAGAAACACTTAGAAGTCAGTAGACTACTAAAACATTTATTAATTCACTGATTGATTTGTCAGATATTTTTAATGCCTACCATTCTAGGTTCAGGAAGTCAAGAGGAGAATAAACTCTTAGGGTATTTACATAGTGAGGCCAAAGACAATAATAAAATCTATCAAATGTCAGTGGCAATGGGTATAAATGAAGACACATAAACAGGGTAAAGGCGATCATGATAGTGATGAGGGGGAGTGCAATTTTCTATTGGACAGTGAAGGAAACCCTCTCAGAAAGGGGGACACTAGAGGCCTGGAGGAAGTGAGGGAATGAGCCACACAAATATATCTGGGGAAAAAATTATTCAAACACAGGAACAGCAAATGCCAAGGCCTGAAGGAAGGAGAGTTCCTGGCATGTTCCCTATATAGCAACTCACCTGGTGTGGCTGGAGTGGGGGTCATGGGGTAAAGGGGAAAAGATGGATCGCAAAGGGGCTGTGAGTTCGGAAAGAGGTTAGAAAGTTTCAGGCAACGGTGAGTATTTTCGCATTGACTTTCAATGGAAAGCCATTCACTGGTTTTGAGTGAAGGAATGATATGCTATTTTAAAAGGATCGCTGGGGCCTCTGTGTGGCAGATGATGGAGTGGGCAGAAGCAGAGAGAATGAAGAGGCAGCTATTACAGTGATCACAGTGAGAGGCTTGGAGTAAGGAGAGACCCACTGAAGTGATAAGAAGTGGTTGTAGACCCGTCAGATTTGACCAGGGAGCATAGAAGAATCAAAGATGAACACATGTTTTTTTGTCTGAGCAACTGAAAGATGGAGTTGCCATACCCACAGGAAAATGAGGGAGGAGTATGGAATTAAGAGCACAGTTGTTTTGGTTTTTTTAGTTACAGTTGACATACAACATTATATTGGTTTCAGGTGTACAACAGCAATTCAACATTGATATACTTTATGATCACCACAATAAGTATAGTAACCATCTGTCACTATGCACAGTTATTATGATATTGACTATATTCCCTATGCTATACATTACATCCTATGATTGTTTAAAAATTATACTTGACATACAATATTATGTTAGTTCCAGATATACAACATAGGGCACAGTTTTGATCGTGACATTTGAAATGCCTATTCGACACTTGAATGGAAAAAAGCAAGGAGCCCGTTGTGCGTATAGAGTTCCAGAGAAAGTTCGAAGGTGAAAATATTGGGAATCATCAGTTTTCAGATGATGTTCAAAGAAATGAGATTAGATGAGTTTTCATGGAGAGTGAGTATAGAGACGGAAGGTGAGGTTCTCATACTGAGACAAAGTCTAGAGTTTGGGAACATGAAGAGGAACCAGTAAAGGAACACTAAGAAAAAGTAGGCTCATCAAACAGAAGAATAAACAAGAATTAATGATGTCTTAGAAACCAAGTAAAGAAAGCATTTCAAAAAAGGAAGGAGAAACTGTCAATGCTGCTGACTGGACAAGGAAGATGAGAACCAAGAATTTAACATTTGCTTGGACAACATGGAAGTCATTAACGACCTTGGCAAAGAAAGCTTCTGTGGAGAAGAGAGAAGAAATTTTGATTGAAATGGGTGAAGGATTAGAGGGGAAGAATCAGAGACAGAGAGTGCAAACAACTCCTTCAAGAGTTTAATTGTAGGGACATTGGAGGGACATGTGGGGATTCAAGGAAGGAGTTACTAAAATGAAAGTTGTTTCAGCATGTTTGTTGCTGGGTGAAGGTCTAATGAAGAGGGGAGAGAGATAAAGGGAGGCGATTGTAGGAGCCACGTCCTTTATAACATGGGAGGGGTAGGAGCCAGTGGACAATTAATGATAACTGTTTTAGATAAGAGCCCTGGGTGTAGTTCTTTGTCATATTAATTGGTCAAATAGGCAGGCTCTTTCAGTACTGATAATAAAGTTTCATCTAGCACTTACGATGTATCAGGCACTATTTTAATAACTTGATATATGCCATGTCTCATCTTCAAAACACCTCGATGAATTAAATTGAGCCCACAATTCGTTCATTTATTTAATCATTGAACAAATATTTAATAAGAGCCTACTATGTTCTAAGCACTATACTAGCTATTGCAGAATAAAAAGTGAACAACAAAATTACCAGGTAATAGTTATGGAATGTTCATGATGCACCAAGCTCTTGGCTAAGAACTCCAAATTTATAATCTCATTTACTTGAGGAATTGGGAAGGGCTCTGAGTATGCAGGGTCTGGAAGGCCCAGGAGAGTTTAAATTGCATTCTAACTTTAACAAAGAGTCACTGAAACTTTTTAAGCAGGAGAGCACATACCGGATTTACATTTAAAGATAGCTTGTATGCAGTGTAGCAGATGAAATAGAAATATTGGTAGCGAGGGGCCGTATTTGATAGTGGACGCAGGGAGACCAGCTGCCAGGCTGTGTAGTTGTAGCCGGGAAGAGAGATGATAGTGATGAGTGGACACAGAGAGAAGTAACAGGATCTGAGACATATTTTGGAGATGGCAGCATAGGATGTGGTGATCAAATAAGTGGAAAGAAGGGTAACTCCTGGGGTTTTGACTTGAGCACCTGGGTAGATGGCGAATCCAGTTATCGAGATGGGAAAACTTAAGGGGTGAGACGGGGACACGTTTGGGAAGAATCAAGCCTTCTCTTTTGGATAAATTTTGTTAGAAACATTAGAAAAACGTCAATGGTATAAAGATAATATTTAAAGTCATGGTATGGGTGAAGGTACCTAGGAGGAGTGAGGTGAGGGAGGAAGACAAGGGAAAAGAGAGGGATCCAGGAAAAGCCCGAAAGAGCCTCAACATTTAACATTTGAATCAGGAAGGAGACTCTGGCGTGGAGTGGTAACGGTGCTAAGAAAACCATCCACTGTGGTCAGAGGGAGACCAAGAGAGTGTGGCCCCATGGAAGCCAGTGGAGGTGTTTGTCAAGACAAAGGAATTGGTCAGTTATTCCAAATGCTGATGAGAACTGAGAAAAATAAGGACAGAGGAGCATCAACTGAATGTGGCGACACAGAAATTACTGACAAACATGATAACAGTGTTTTAGGGAGGACAGAGAAGATGACATATGTCATTACCACAGGTTGCTGAGAAATGGGGAGATGTGTGTGCAAGTGAGGGCTTTCTCAGCATAGGCATCTTAAAAGAAAGTGAGGCATGTTAAAGAACTTTAAAAGTTTATTTGACCGGAAACATCGATGTGAATGAGGCGTCGACAAATCAAAAAGTGGTTAGGAGCACTCCAGGACAAGAGTTGGGGACGGGCTTTTCTAGAGAAAAGGTGAGAGCAAAGCCAGAAAATGATTTGATTGACTATCAAATGGTTTGACTGCCTTTTTCGGAAAAGCCTACTTGGCTGTTTGTGACTGGCTGTTCTTAGGTTTTGATTTCTTAACCTTGAGGCATTTGCAGGCTTGGGTTTGGGGTTGCTTATGTAGGCGGCTAAGGTATGCAAACCACTTCAGTCTAATGGCCTCCATGTTTAATTAATTTAACAGGAGCTATGCGAGCCTGTTAGGTAGGCTAGTACATGATCTGGTAGAAAAGAGCACCATGTGTTGTAGGTGATACTGAAAGAATATTGTGTAATTGAATTTTTAGGGAAAGTGAGAGAAAACAGCATCCTAACCCAAATGGAAAAAATAATCATGAATGCAAGAGGGACACTACGTCTTCATTATAAGGAGGAAGAAGAAGAAAACAGGTACAAACCTAGGTAGGTTCGTAAATGTGAAAATAGGAAAGAAGATTAAGAAATTTGCTGATTAAAAGCAAAGCCAAGGTACAAATCAGCTTGGTCTACATTGAAGCAAGATGGCCACAGACAAAACAGCCTTTTTAAAATCGCTTTCAATTGCTGAGCAGGGTCTCTGCCAGACATGGAGAATTGCTAATTTCTGAGAGGAAAAATGGCCATAACTTCGGCCCAGCCTTGCTGGGGACATCCTGCTTGTACCTCCTCCCTGACAGGACCTCTGCTCAGACATTTTAGCAAAAGACAGAGAGAGGAGGTAGCTTTCCTCATTCTGAGACAAGGTCAAGCAGGCAGATCCCTCCCTTATAATGAGTGGGAGCAGAACTGGTTCCAATTGGTTCATTTATTTTTTTTAGCCTTCTCGTGTAATTAATTCAAATCCTAAATATTTAGCCATTCTGGGTTTTAAACTTCACATCGGTGAGTGTCGCTCGTATCAAATTTGGAAACTGTTTCAGACAACTATTTTTCCAAAGCACCAGTTATGACAAACGCTTTTTCCCCACCCCAGCCCCCTGCCTCCCCCTGCCTGCCCTCTTTCTCCCGTTCTTGTACCATTTTTTTCTTGACTGGTCCTCAGAGCTTTTACCAAGACAACGTCAAGGCTTTTCTCTTTCCTTCTCTTGGCCGCCAACATTTTCTAATCGTTTTCTAATCAAGAAGCAGCATTCTTCCCATCATAATTCTCAGATTAAAGTCTTGTGTCCCACTAGATGATATTTGGCATATGTTATATTTTGTTTTCTATAATGATTTATATCAGTCACAGGAAAAACCTTAAATTGTAAAAATCAAGTGCTCAACCAAATTCTGTTTGAAAATCCACATAAGTATGTTTTTCCCGCCTCTTCAAGGATTTCAGGACAGGCATTTTTGTTATTCTAATCTATACTCAACCCTCACTAGCAGCACTCCTGCTGATTCTGGGCTATTATCTTTCATCTCTCATTTTGCTCAGTCAGTTCCACACCTACTCCCCATCATTCTCCTCAGTAATCCTGTCAAAAAAAAAAGAAATCAGTTTGCTACTTCCTATTAAAGTGGTTCATCCAGCAATTCTTCCCTTTTATGGAAGAAAAATGAAGGTGGAAATAAGTTCTCCTCCGTGCACCCCTGACACAGGCAGGGCTGAATTTCTAATACAGGTACTGTGTCATTTTAGATAATTTACAGAGACGGCTGCACTTTAATCAAACCTTATTAAAATAGAAATGTTCATTATACTTCTTGAGCAGTTGCCGAATTGTACATTGGCTCACTCTCTGAAAGCATTTACTTTTAGGGTAATATGACTATAATAAGTGCTATTGAAGGAGAAGCCTTGCATATGCCCAGAACTAGACCAGGGACAAAGAGACTGGAAATTAAAAAAAAAAAAAAATTTAGACCTGTAGGGAGCTCTGGGTCTTAGATATTAAAGCAGCTTAATGTGAGCTAGGCTGTCAGATACAGAATTTAGTCCACCTGGAAGAAGGAAGGGTAAAGATATTGTTAATGTTTAAACATTATAACCCAAAACTTGGACTAAGGGATTGCTCTCTGAAAAAAATGTAAACTATGAAATTAAGAGATGGATGTTTTTCCTAAAGGTAGGAGTCACATCACTAAACAATAACTTATAAATAGGAGGCTGAAGGTTTTTCTCTATGTAGACAAGATGCAGTTCTAGCTGAGACTCAGTATTGAAAACGGTAGGATTGATAACTTTATTCACGTATCTAAAAAAGAGGACAAGGAGGAAAGGGAAGATGCAGACACCAGGTCCTTGTGTGTCCTGTCACACTGTGACCCCAGAGGCCCACTGGAAGGATTTCGGGTAACCTCCTTCCAGTTAAGAGCTCTCTGTATAGAGCATTAATTCAAACTGGTGATTGCGTTCACATTTACATTTTGATATAATTTCACACTGTCCAAGAAGCTGCAGGAATAGTACAAAGAATTTCTGTATACTTTTCACCCAAATGTTATGTTAGTATTTTGTACTTGCTTTATCCTTACCTGTCTCACTTCTCTCTCTCCCTCTCTAATTTCTGTTTTGAACTATTGGATTGTCAGTTGCAGACACAATGCCCCTTTACCCCTAAATAACTTCAGTGTGTATTTCTTTTCTAGCCCTGTTACAATGGTCAAAATCAAGAAAATAACATTGGTTAAAAATTATCACCGATTCCGTAGACATTATCCCAGGAGTGTGTTTTATATCAACAATAAAAATCCCATATCAAGCACTGATTCAGTTCAAGCACTGTCTCTGTGCCCTCCTCTTATCTGGAATTAGTCCTCAAACTTTCATGACAGTGACATTTGAATAGTATACATCATCTGTTTGATAGAATGGCCTTTGATTTGGGTTTACCTGATGTTTCTTTATGATTAGATTCCATTTATGCATTTTGGGCAGAAATGTCACAGAGTGATACACTTATCTTCGTAGCCTTTTTATCAAGAGGGCATATCAATGTCATTTTGCCCTGTTACTGGTGATGCTAATTTTAATCATTGTGCTAAGATATTTTCTACCAGGTTTCTCCACTATAATTTTGGTTTTTCCTTTTATATTTTAAGTATGTGATGGGAAGCTATTTTGATACTGTGTATGTATCTTACTACTCACTAGTGACTAGTGACTTTAATAGTGACTTGTGCCTAAATTACTGATTATTGTCATGGTTGCTGAATGGTCATTTTCAAATTCCATCACTCCTTCATCACTTATTATTTGACTTTTTTACTATAAGGAAGACCTTTTCCTTCTTCCCAGTGATTTTATATATTTATATGTCAATATCAACTTATGCAATAGATTGCAATCCACATATATACTCAATGGATTATAATTTTTTGCTATCATTATTTGAGGCTCAAATTGAAGCAGATGTAGCCACAAACCAGTAATTTAAAAAAAAAAGTACAGATTTATGGCTTTTATTAAAAAAACTGGTGTTCTAGCAAACCTGAGGCACTGATTGCCTGTATCAGAATATAGCCCAGCAAAATGAAAGCAGGCCTGCCTCCTCCGAGCCAGACTGCAAGCCTCTTGATTGACATGGCTCGTTAACATGTCCTAACCTTGCATTTATGTTTCTAACGCTATCATAGGACTTTTCAGAAAGTGATGCAGATTATGTTTATTTTGACTACGTTCACCCAGGAAAACCTCTGATGATGACTCGTGTGTGTAGATCAACTACAGTTGACCATTCAGGTTTTTAGCTCCTCCATTCTCAAAACAGATATTTCTTAGAGCAAATTATTAGATTGGCATTCTGGTGTCTACCTAAGCCTTGTTTGGATATTAGTTATTGCTACTCAGTTTCTTGGGACCTGTTTAAATATGAACACCAACTGGAGTATGTCTTTGTCCTTCAAAGTAGAGGACAAGCACCATAGCAGCCAGTCAAGACACCACCTGGCCTTCTCTGCCCCTGCCAGACATTCATTAGACCACAGGCACCACCTTCTATTCCCAGATAAGCAAGGGTCGTTTGGAAAGTAAATACAAAGCAAGAATAAACACACAGGGGATGTTTACGGAGGGTAGAAATGATAACATAAATGGAAGTTGATGACTTGCTGCTCAAGCAAACAACCAGCAGCGGGGGAAAGATTAGGGAAGACAATCGTGGAAGACAGAAGCAGTGATGTGATGAGAAAGTTCTGATTGAAAAAATGGAGGAAAAAAATGACCTAGGAAGAGCTTAAGATAAATGGCGAGCAAACAAAGCAAGTCAAATTTCTCCAATTTCTTCTTGTGATATAAGTTATATCTAAATGGTGTAGGGTCCAATGTTGCTTTTTTTAACAATTCAGTTTAGGATAAAGGGATCCTGAGCTTGTGGAAATCTGCAGTAGCAAGTGTTGTACTAGTTACTGACAAATCTGCTGTCAATTCGTAGGTAATCTACTCAAATTGTCATTTTGAGAAGTATAAATTAATACAATACAATTAAATCTACAATTTACTACATATACAATGTCAAATAAACGTTTTCCAAAATCATGGACCACACTGGAAAATTTTGAACTTTATAATCAATCACATAGGCTTTTATTGCTAAAGAGATAAGAGATTATAAATTTATAGAGCTATAAACCAGGATGTTAAATATTGATTTTGTATATAGTTGAATAGTAACACCATATTATTAATGTATGATTTATAGCCTGCATGAAATATTACTAACTCAGGTTTCTGTACACATTTTAGAATCATGGTTCTCTAAGAAGTCAACATCATTTATGTGGTAGAAATAGCAAAAAAAAGAGAAAACAGAACACCCAAATCAAAGTAACACAGTGGAACCAGATTTTGTTTTAAAGAAATGACAAGCATATACATTCACTAATATCCAACACTGAATGGACTAAATTGAATTTTAGATGGAAACGATAATGACCTTTCAAGAAAATCAGTTGTGGAAGAGAATAAAGACGAAGGAAAAGCCCAGAGATGCCCAGTTCTCACAATGAACTACATGGTGGGAGGTGGAGGGCGTTGTAAAAAAAATGCCCTGGCCTGGACTTCACTCTCTAGGGCATCTGCCTAATCCTATCCATTGGGGTGCAGTTGGCCCTCAGGTCTTTTAAAATCTCTTTGAAAGTTACTTAAACACTTGCTCACAGTCGCGTAACATATAATGATGTTTTTGGTCGCTGACAGACCACATGTAAGAGTGGTTCTGTAAGAGTATAAAGGAGCTGAAAAATTCCTCTCGTCCAGTCGTTGCAGCCAGGCACTGTCACAGCTGGTGCGACATCACAGCACTGATGCAGTTGCCATGACGTCACAGTGCAACACTTTAGTCACATGTTTGTGGTGATGCTGGAGTCAACAAGCCTACCCTACTGCCAGCCACGGAAAAGTGGAGCAGCTACAATGAGGTAGTGTCTATAATACTTGATGATAATAATAAACGACTGTTACTGGTCTATATGTTTACCATACTATACTTTTTATCATTATTTTAGAGTGTACTCTTTCTACTTACAAAAAAAGTTTTGCTGTAAGATAGTGTGCCGTGTTAGGCCAGCAGCAGATTCACACGCCACGTATGTACTGAGTCTCTCTGTTGCATCATTTTCTCCTTTGCTTGATTTGATTTTGTGTTGTTTTATAAATTCGGGGTATGCTAAGTGTGCAATGCTGGTAGTCTACAGTTGTGCACAGCTGTGTCCTAGGCCTTCACATCGCTCATCCTCACTCACTGACCTTCCCAGAGCAACAACGTCCAGTCTTGCAAGCTCCATGCATGGTTAAGTGCCCTATACAGGTGTTCTGATTTTTATCTTTTATATCGTATTTTTACTGTACCTGTTCTATGTTTAGATATGCAAATACTTACCACTGTGTTACAACTGCCGGCAGTATTTGCTGCAGTAACATGCTATGCAGGCTTGTAGCCCAGGAGCAGCAGGCTGTGCCATACAGCCCAGGTGCATGGTAGGCTAGGCCACCTGCTTGTATAAGTGCCTCTGAGATGGTCACACAACAACGATGAAATTGCCTAACGATGCATTTCTCAGAGCACATCCCCATGGCTGAGTGGTGCATGACTGCGTAAGAGTTTAAGGGTATGAGGAAAGTTCAGATTAAACAACTGGTCACCGGGTTTGGTTAATTTACAAAATGAAGTTGCTGGACAAGATTATTTAAGGAACTCGACTATGCTGAATAGCAAAAAAAAAAAAAAATTTAAGCATTGAGAAACTTCTGGTTTTAACTTTAGCTTTTTCCCCTGAACTACTTTCCATTTCCCTGATCTAGACCTTAGAAAAATTACTTCTAACATAGCAATTTTTTTTTTTTCTGAATAGCTTGTCAATAAAGAGAGTGAACCAGAATGCAATCATTTATCAACTGTCCAAGGAACCTTTAAACATTTATAGGGCCTACAAACATGTTCAATATTGCCTTGTATATTGAGTGATAAAATGACCAAGGGATCTGTAAACATTGAACTATGAATTATACATTCATAATTCTCTGGAACCTGATACTAAATGTATTTTAAGCCTCTAAACAGTGTAACCCAAAATTGACAAGTAGAATTCATTTAATACTTTTTAATACATAAATGAATAAAACAAAACATACTTATAAAATTCAAAATTTTAAATGAATTTTAAGACAAAATTATGGTAGTCTATTAACTGTTTCGAGTGGCTAGTACTGTATCAAATAGATTACCCTAGAAATGACAGATTATTTCTTATTTAAAATGCAGAGAATAGAGATATAACTAGAGTAAGAGGATAATTAAACTATTTCTTTACTACCAATGGTTAACTATACAACTAAATTTTATTTTATCAAAAGCTTTGGGTAATTAAAAATAAAACATCCTTCTGGTAGTCTAACAGACTTTAAAACAAAGACTCTCTATCTGTTGAGTCAGTATTGAGGTGGAGAAGCAGGGATCCGAAACTGATTAGTAATCCATTAGGCGAGTTAGGTTGATGTGCCAAAAAGATGAGGTGCTTGCTAGACATAAAGCAGAGAAATAGGGTCGTTTGTGTAATAAGGTATGATTGATGAAGCACTTCTCTTCTTTAGAATTTACTTTGAATTCCACAGTCAGCGAGGCAAAACAATTTATCAATATACCCTATCAACTGCTGAAAGTATTATGCCAAAAAGAAATTCTTTTCTAATCTTCACGTTTACTCACTGGTCACATATTTTTGAAGCTCTTATATACAGAAGGGGTTTTACTAGATAAGGAACTGTACTTTGGCAGGAGTGTCAGGGTCCATTTAGCTCAGAAACAGGGTGTGGTATAGAGCTGGGCATTTAGGATGAAATGTGAGAGATTAGAAGGAAATTATATGAAAGAATCACGCTATATAGACTAGGCTAAAACAGATCAAGAACAGAGTTTAGTTCATTATAAAATGCATTGGAACACTAGTCATAATCCTGGCTGAGTGTTTTGAGACTTTCCCTTCATAATCACACCAAGAGTTTCCTTAATATCCTGTTTCCCAATGTGCCACATAGTTCAAGTCTGGTGTTTGAATTCTCTGTATCACTGCACAGATCCTAGAGGGAGTTCAAAAGTCAACTCTCTCCACTCACAGAGCTCATAGTTCCAGGCTACTACTGCATTATGGCATTTTTATAATGTCATAATCCCAGATTAGAAAGGACCTGGGTTTTCTCCTCCTCCACACCCCCTACACCCCTCACTTCTCCTGCCCGTGCAACCCGAAAGCATGGAGCAAGAGAAAAGGTGGATTCACCAGTTGCTACTTAACAATGAGGCCCATTAACCAGGAAGCCATGAGGGAGAGGGGACAGAATGGCTGGCTGGCTTTAGAACATGCAAATCAGTCCTAACCTCTACCTCTCTGTGTTTCTCTTCTCTGGCAAAAAAAAAGTGCTAAAAGGATTAAATAAGATAATATCGGTAAAGTACTTTGAATAGTGCTCAATAAATGGTGGTGATGATAAATTATTTCAACTATTTAAACCTCTGTTAAGTGGTATAAACATATTGTGGGACAGAGGAAAGGGAAGGGTGAGACCATCTAAAACCCCAAAGGTAGGCCTATTCAAAGAGTTCAGATTTTGATTCATCCCCACTCAAATAGGGGCGTTGTATTTTTTTCTCCCTACATTTCAGCACATATCCAGTATGTAACTGTTCAGATTTTTCATTAGAAAACCATTGGTCTAATGGAAAAATAGCCCCAGGTGAAATGAAAGCCCCACACATAGATTGAACTCTGATATTTGAGCAAGTTATTTAACTCCACTTTGTCTTAGTTATGCTGCTAGTTGGAATTAATAATGCTTGCCTCAGCTTAGCCAAGAGAGCAGCCGTGAAGGAAAATGCAATACAAGCATGCCTGCCATAGAACAAAAGGAAACTAAGACATTTAAACTAGAATACGGTTTATTTTCTTTCTATATGGATATTATTAAGTAAAATAGGTATAATAATACCCACGGCTCGTGGGGTTACTTTGAGAATTAGAAATAATGCATGTAAAATCTTTGCACAGTGACTAACAAAAAATAGGAGACCCATAAATTATAGCTATTCTGTTTATCATTATGATTACTGAGGGACTTCTACCTCCTGTAAAGGGAATATGACAGAACAGCTGTGCAAACAATGTGCAAGTTCCCTGAAATTAATAGAAAATGTTCAGATCTCCACTTTCAGGAGCCTGTTGTGTTCTTGTTTGCTAAATGAGAACACCATGTGCAGTGGAAATGAGTCAGTACGGTGCTACCTTCCTTAGGATATTATAAAACTTGGCATAATGTTAATCAGCTGTAGTCACTGCTCTTTGAGGCTCATACTGATGTGGTCCGTCAGAATTACATTACAAAATAAATAGGATGTTTATTTTTATCACCACACCTTTAGAGTCATCAATGGTACAGAAGTCAGCCAGCCACCAAAAAACTCCCAAAGTAAATAATATGAATATCTCTTTACAGGTGCTTATCATTTGGTCAGTCTAAATGCATTACCACAAGTTTAGATGCTCGTTTTGAAACTTCTCTAATTTTGTTATATGTATGAAGTATATTACACTCATCTAACATGTTGACATCATGTTATTAGCTTACTTGATCCTCATACTGGCCCGATGAGAGGTTTAAGTAAGTATATTGACCTCTATTTTACAGCTTGAAAACTGACATGCCATCAAGTTAAGTGAATTGCACAGGGACAGTGATTAAGACAAAACTATAATAGGAGTTTCTGGGTTTAGCTTCTTTCCATTGCATTCTGTGATTTTCATGTATTGCCAATGCTCCAGGAGAATAAAACTCCTCTAAACAACCCACCATTAGAAAAGATGATCATAAGCAACATATCCCGGAGAATATAATTCACATTATTCTAGGGAGCTGATCCGGTCTTTACATTAGTAATATATACGGGGAAAATAACTTGACATCTCAGAAGAATAACTTTCATAATCATTACAGATAAGAACTAATGTGTCAGAAATGGACCCCAACTAAGTGTGGAGACAACACAAAGAACTTCAGGTCAAAAGTCTGGGCTCCAAGTTAATTCTGGCTCTAATTATTTGTGTGACTTTGGATAGATTCATCCTCTCTATGGGGTTCCAGTTTTTTTCTATAAAATAAAGGAATTGGACTAAATGTAGCTGGAAGAATGTTGAAATGACCATAATTACACATGAGCAGCTGACTGCATGGAGCTAGTCATCTCTTTAGCAATGATTTACTCAAGTAAACACTGATAAGCATAAAGATTAGAGAGCTAGGACTAATGAAGTTTACAGTAGTATTCTATAGTATAATATACATGAACTACCCTCATGAATAAGCTGCAATAAAATGGATGGTTGCACCCATGAGCATCTCAGAGCCTTCTCAAAGTCAGAATTAAGGACTATGATACCTAATCATAGGGTTAACTGAAATGTCCTTGTCTCTGCAATTTTCTAATTCTAAGAATAATGGATTTTCCCTTTTGTGCTCAGCTCATCCTATGGGTCTGGGGCAGTGAGGAGAAACAGCTTTGCTGAGATCATCCCGTGCCTTGAAGATCTTAATTGTACAAGGAAAACCAGCCAATTGACCACTAACTTCAAGAAGAGTGTCTCTAGGTTAGAGGTGGGACTGCTGGATTTCCTCACTTTCCACATTAGTCCTCAAGATGTATTCTTTTATGATTATTTTTCCATCTTAAAAACTTTCCTGAAATTTATTTAAACCTGGTTTAACCTGGACCCTGTTCCAGAAATTTTCTTTTTTCCCCCTATTATAATTGCCATTTAAAATAATAAAAAGTTTCTTAGGAATAATATTCCCACTTTCTATAGCTTTATAAATATAGAGCAAATATATCTGTTTATCATGCATTACTCATCTTGAGAGAAATGAATTATATTCCTTGAGAAAGACCATTAAATGAATAATATTAGACCTTTAATGTTTCCTAGAGAAAGAAGATTCCAGATGGCTGGAAAATAATCTTTCATCTAAGAACTCCAACAATTCGATATTTAATCATCACATACTGTTGTATAATATAACCTCAAAAAGAGCAGAACAAACTTTCAGAATTCTAGACTATAATTCTAAGAGTTCCAGAGAACACCAGTATCTTTCCTTCTGCCTGTCAGACCATGGTTTAGATAGAATGGTCATTGCATCCACCGAACAAAGGGAAACTGTCTTCCCTTAGAAACACTCTAACTTCTTTACACAGGAACATAAAGAAATTATAACAAAATAATATACTAGTAAAAAAGAAAGAGGTGAAATTAATTTTAATAATGCATTTTAATTTAATATATCCAAAATATTATTTTAATATATAAACAATATAAAATTATAAGTGAGATCGTTAACTTTTTTTTCATATTAAATATTCAAAATCCAAAGTGTGTTTTTTCACATAGTGCATCCCAGTTTGGAGTAGCCACATTCAAGTGGCCAACGAACATATAGCTAGTGTCTTCAGCATCAGACTGTGTAGGACTAATATAAGATAAAGTTCAAATGCCTCTAGAGTGGCATAAAAGGCTATCCTTAACTTGGCCTTAGCCCCTGTTTCTAATGTCATATCCTGCCATGAACTCTATGCTTTAGCCATTTCGTAACATGCCCATGTACACCTGCATGCTTCTTCTATGTGGACCACATGCTCTCAACAGACCGAGCCCCCTGCTCTTCTTTGTCTGAAGAACTTCACCTTATCTGGCAACAAAGATGCTCCTTGTATTACATCTCATCATGGCACCTGCAATTTTTTCAAGCGCTTGCTACTTTCTGCCTCTGGCTAAACAGTGGGAATTTTAACAGGAGAGCCTGTAATGAATATACGCACTATAAGAGAAATGCCTATATTTTATCTAATTCCTATCAAATGCCACCAAATATCTGTATGTGACATTATAAATGTATTCATATATTTTTAGCTATCTGGATATGGTTAACATTACACAAATAATCAAAATGCCCGGATTGTTACTTTAAATGTCCGCTTTTCTTAATCATGTTTTTAAACCCTTTTACTATAAAAAAAAAAATTAGTTCCAGAAAAATCTACATTGTGGTCATTCTATTGTTACACTGAGCTATATAGATAATAACATAAATACATAGTGTTTTATCTAAGTCTGCTCTCATATATAAAATTAAATATTGTTAAACAATTTGAGAAATTATTTCCTAAAAGTTGGTTGAACTGAATCTATGGTGCTTTTCTCCCCAGAGCAATTCAGGACTAGAGAAAGGACCTTTTTTTTTTTTTTAAATATAATTAATATGACCTAATGTTCTTCTGGATAGAAACTTTGTAATACTGTGATTTTCTTTAAAGACACTGAGCTTAAGGTGATCCATGATACTCTGAAATAAAATAACAATTATGTAGTTAAAGTTTGCAAAAAATAAGGACCAAGAAGGGCCTTCTTTTTCATTATTAAATCATGCAATCTTTTTTTCATAAAGAGGTCTTGAGAACTTTCTTGATGATATATATGACTTTAGGGAGGGGAGGAAATAGACAAACTTCCTGTTCTTAGGTAGTTCTCATTCTCAGTAGAGATCAAAGGGAATGTAGATACAGGTAATGATTATAAAATATAAAAATATGCAAGGAGAAAAATATAGCCAGAAGAAAGAAAAGTAGAAGTTTTAAAAAAAAAGGAGAAAATAGAAGTTAATGACAACAGTATAATCTTGGTGACTATCAAAACCATACTAGTACAAATACAAACCGACCTATCTACCACTGGCCCCTGTGATATCACCTGACTTTGATAGTTCTCCAATTCAAAATTTTCCTTACCCTCATATATTATCACAACAATTATTTGCTTGTGTTCCTATCCTTGTGGAACTGGCAGTTTTCATCATTCACTTAACTTAATAATACCTTCAGTAAATGGAGGTGTTACACCTTCTCCATAATATTTACATTTTAGTAGGACTTTTCCATATCATCATGAATTTTTGTTATTGCAGAGTGTCCTAATTTGGGTTCTCTCAGAAATTGACTGAGATAAAGATTCAAGTACAAATAGTTGTTTTGCAGGTGATACTGGGAAATAGCGGAGGAGTGGGGAATAGAAGTGTAAGCAAATAAAAAAAGGGGTGGTAGTTAGCAGGTAACTTACAGCTGAGAGTACATAGTGCAAAATCTCTCTGGGGAACTCAGCACCGGTGGCACATACATCACGGATGGAGCAGGGGTATTTACACCAACGACCCCCTGAGGGCTGCTCCAGTGGGGGCTTGAATTCTTTGACACTTTTGGCCTGCCATATGTATCTGACAATGATGACTCCAGTGGCCAGAGAAAAACTCAAAGAAACGTGGGGGTTAGTAGTTGGAAGTTGGGCCAGTGTCCCCTGAAGTTAAAGAAGAAGGAGGACAGATGGCAGCATTGGCAGTGTTTGCTACACAGCGGAACCATATTTGAAAATATTTACAAATAATTATTTCAGTCACTCATCATTCTCCTTCTGACCTCACGTACATAAATAATTCTTTGCCTATAACTTTCTTAAGGTATATTTTACAAAACTTAAGTCAAAATGTATATATGATGTTCTATTGTCACACAGCAATTTATTACCTACTTTTATATATTTCGTGTTCAAAATTTCATTTTAGAGATTACATAATATTCTTCCCTGCAGGTATAGTTCCTGTTTATTTCTCCTGTTATTGACTGAGTACCCACTGGGGGCCAATCTTTACTGAGTACCCACTGGGGGCCAGGCTCCATGCTCAGGGGAGACACATTGATGAATTTGAACTTTTGAAGAATGGACCAACATATATACAAATGTGTACTAAGGTCAATGTTAGAAATATGCTCCCCTGAGAAAGATAACTCAGAAGAGGGTGATTAACTGAAAGCCATCAGAAAAGGGCTCAAATTGAGGAACATCTCTCTTCGGTTTCAAAGGGCAAATGGATGAACACAAAGCAGTCGGGGCATGCCGGGCAGGAGGAGGACGCTAGGCAAAGGACTTGGGTGTGCCTGTTCGCTATCCTTAGATGTGTGCAAATAAAGAGTATAAACAATTCATTTCACAGTTCTCCTCCTGTGAGGTCTTTTTACTACCGTCCTCTCCTCACCGTGACAGACAATATGGCGATGAACATCTCTGTGTTTCTGGCTTCTTGTTTCCCTTGGATTATTTCTTAAATAGGAATTTCGAAAACTGGAATTAGCTGGCCAAAGGAAAGGCTCTTTTATCTGGGGCTCTGTCTTAGCTCTGCAGCGAGGATGATGGAATTTCAGCAAAACGATCCGGCGGCCCAAAGGGAGTAATTCTGATGCAAGACAGGGCCCGCAGCGTTCTTCTCCTGTCTTTGTCCTCTGCTTAGGCTGTCTGCTATTTCCTTGCAAGTATCTGCAGTGTCGCTCAGCTCCAGGGCCACCAACTCAGGGACTTCCGGCTAAGAGTGGCGAAACTACAGAGCTGAGACTATAAATCATCCTGGATGACAATGGGACTCTGTTTTAAATTGCTTCTTTTAACATTCTGTTCCAGATTGCCGCTTTTTCAAAGGAGAAAAATCTCTCTCCGTATTAACTGGATTGAGCTAGCAACTAGAAAGCAAGCTGTTGCCTTTTATAAAAAAATTAAATAACTTTCAAGACTATTTCAGTTGTTTATATTTTCTATTTCTAAAGTATTTTAACTAATTTTTTTTTATGAAATGAAATGAGTTTTTTTTTTAGGAAATGAGTTATTCATCAGATCTTAAAATTAAAAGAAAGGTACTCAACGAGAGAAAGAAAAAAGCCTCCTAAACTTTTTACCAGTCGTTTTTACATAAATACAAGAAAGCCGTTTGAAGCAAATTACTTTTAAAATTTATACAAGTCAGATAAAAAAATGTTGTCAACATGTAGAAGGGAATAAGAATTTGAAGCAATATTCAGCAAAATCGTAGCATAAACCTGTTATGAAACTTTAATTTAGTCAAATACTTTAAAAAATACTATATTTACCTATATACTTATTTCCTTTACAGAATTCAAGACTTAATACTTAATTTAGTTTATTTGTGATGTCACATAGATATAAAGAAATAAAATTAAGTAAATAATCCTGATTCAGACAGTTCCTAGCTTTTATTCTCAATAGTTTGTTTATTTTCCTGTTTTCTACTTTTTTTATTTAGTCGCATACTTGAAGTCATAACCGCTTTCAATGAGATTGCTTCAGACTACTACTTAAGTGAAATTATGTAATGCCCCTTGCTCCTTTGATTTAAAAAGAAAATATGTATTTCTTTTTAAAGTAGAGTAAGAAAAATGCAGCACAATCTTTCCACATTGGTTCTAGTCTAGCATCTATCTAGGGATGAAATTTAAAATATCTTTTGGGTCATCTGGTCCTCACTGAAGAGAAGGTTAGAGGTATGAACTCCTAAATCTCTTTCTCCCCCTTATTCCATTTAAAGAGAGAATCACCATACTCATTCCTACCTGCCCAGACCCACCCTGGCAGCAGATTATACACTGGACATTTTGAACCCACCAAAATGCCATTTGGAGTCCTCATAACTGATGCCACCATCTGATAACAAATTCTTACTAAGATGTCAAAGGTTATTAATGGCTTAATGTCATCATCGCTCTGTTTAGAATCAGAAGATACGCTGATAATCTCGTTCCCCCCATTTGCTGACTTAGCTGAACCTCCATTTCCACAATGTAGTTCAGCATTATTGGATTCTAGGCACTGGGGATACAAAAATAATTGAGAAAGACCTGGCCAATGTTCACAGGTCGTTTGCCAATAGTGGATACAACATAAAAGTAAAAATAATAATAATAATAATAATCTCAATACAATGATATGTAGAGATGTATGTGATATGTAGAGATCTATTTTGCAGGGAAGGAATGGAAAGCTAATTGTCTATCAGGATTTTTTTTTTCCCCCAAAATGCTAAGCTTTAGCAAACATCTCCTAGAAAAGACGAGTCTCCTTCGTGCTAGAACTAGAACGTCTCTTAGCTTCTCTCATTAAACCTTATTTGCCCTAGTTACAAGATGTTACATAATATAATTAGAAAGAAAATGAGTACCAAGCCTCCTTAGGGATTCTGCTGCTGATTTAGGAAAGGTGTGCCAGCCCCAGGTTACTGAAGCCACTGCTACTTTAGGTAGATGTCCAACGTAAGCGGATGTGCTCTAACTATGGAAACAACAGAGGGAACATCGGGTCCTGATTTACTTACAGGTGAAGAAATGGAGATTGGAGAGGTCAAGTGGCTTGTCTAAGGCCACACAACTAGTGGGTGGCAAAGAGGACTCAAAGCTAGGTCTTCCGACTCACATATTCCCTCATGTATTCCTGTAATGAACACTTACAGAGACCTACTGCACCCAATGGTGCAAAGCACCCCAGGGAATTCCGCATGCATGAGACAGGCTCTCCGCTCCTTCTCCTTCAATCTAATGCTGAAAGTCAAGTGCATTTTGTGACAGAGACGAGGAGATAGTTGGAAGAGACCCTGTTTATCTGAAGAGATGAGAGGAACAAAATTTAAAATTGTGAATTAATATGAAGTATACAAGGTGACGTGAGTCCTCGGGGTAATACAATTAATAAGTCATCGAATGTTGGTAGAAACAAATGAATATGCACACTAATCAGCATAGTAGCTAGGTAGAGTGAGGATAAGTGACCTGAACTGTGCCTTTGATCTTAATCTCAGGGACAAAGAAGAGAGAAAAGCAACAGCGGGGAAATAGCTTTCTAAATAAAAGATTAAAGAAAAGGCTAAGATAGGAAAGCTGCTGCTGTCCACTGACCCAAAAAAATGAGGTGGAAATTTATCTTATGGGCCCCCTCTTTCCAAGTGTTACCCCAACAGAACCTAACTACAACGGAACTGCACGGGAATGCCCACTGAAATCGTGTTAGGTTAAAAAATAATAAGGATATGAAGAGAAAAAATAATAATCTCTACAAATACTTTCCTGTCGAATTTATTGAACCATTCCTGGATGTGATTCAGTGGGCTCAGCTATCAGACGGAGCTGGTGGGAGAGTCTCAGTAATAACAATCTCTTTCACCTTTAAGAAATAGGGCTCCAACCAGAAATCCCAACCGAAGGATGTGTTTGTTGTTCCTTGTGTCTTTGGCTTTTTGAATCCCTACAAGAACTCGACTTCTAGTTGCTGTCCCTTTTGATATAGGGACTCGTACGTACCAGACTGCCCAGGGTGCTTCTGGATGCCACAGACCCCAGGTACTATAAATTCGGGAGTTGCCATGTCTCATCTTTTTTCGACCTAAATCTTCTTTGGACACGAGGACTGGTCGTTTCACTGGTACACATTGCCTACTTTAGTTATGATGAAATGGTCACAAGGAAAAGAGCAAACACCCTGATCAGATCCTCAGTGGACACAAGATAATGTAGACAAGTCTCTTTAAACAGAGAAGCTAGTGCCCGCTGTATACAGTCTGTGATGTGAGAAAGGGGCCTGAGAGAGAAGCAAAGGGCCCGAGTGTGTCTTATCTTGTGTGAATCTTTCCTCTTCCAGTCACCGCCAGGCAGAGGATTAATGTACCTGTCTCCTTTTTCTTTTTTCTTTTCTTTTTCTTTTTTCTTGTCTCTCTCTCTCTTTTTTTTTTTTTTTTTTTTTTTTTTTTTACTAAGGGAACGTGCACTTAAAAGGGGGGACATAATCAAGATTTGGCTTCACGAAAATATTCAAAGTTAATCCTTCCATCAGGCAAATGGAGAGAGTATGACAATATTAATCTCGGTTTTTAAAAAAATGCCCTCTGGTTCATGTCTTCATTTTTTCAGTGAGCCAAAAAAGAGAAAGTAAGGTTATTGGAGGCTTCTTTGGGGAGGAAAAAAGCTGTGCCTGGAATAAAGCAGGCTAGGCTTCTGAGCTGCAAACAAAGTCATCGCAGCTGTAGGGATCTTTTTAGGGAGTCCATGCCCCAAACAGGTTTCCAGAGGAGGTGTGAGTGACAGGTAGCCTACAAATGTCCACTGCCATGCTGTAAGGTGCACCAAATGCAATGACTATATTTGGGCTGTAAATCATATACAAAACCTCTGACGAAGATACAAGTTGGCCAACTGGGTATGGAGGATTTTTGTTACTTTGATTTTTTGTTGAAACTGGTGCTTGAGGAACCTCTTATAAGAGTTCAGTTATCACTCAAGCTTTGGGCTGAAACAAGTGAAACTGGGCCCTCTCTGCTAACATGTTTAGCTCCTCAGATGAGATATGTTCTGTGCATGTAAAAACTATGCAAGCGTGAGTAAAGGGCACTAGCGGTTGACCACAGAGCAGATTGGGTAAACTCCCATAATGCAAGTTTCCCGGGCAAGGTTCAGGCGTGACTGATCTCTCCTTTCTGCTGTATCTGGCCTTTCTCGCTACCTGATGACAAGGGTACTGTGAAGAATTTAGGCTTCGCCTGGAGCAGTCAGGCAAACTAAATGCCATCTTCAATACGCTAAACAGTTCCAGCGTATGGATGAGACAGACGCTTTCCCTGGCACCCATCCCATCACGGGTGTTCTCCCTTGTTCAACAATCTACGGTCTAGCTATGTGAAACTCTTGTCCATTAAACTAAACTCTTAAAAACTCACTTGGAACATGAGATTCATACAATGCAGTGAAGTCAGATGGACTGCATCCAAATTCTGAATTCGACTTCATTCTTACTTACTAGCTGTGTGACCTTAGGCAAGGCACTTAACCTCTCAGAGCTTCTACTGTTTGGGCTGCAGTGCAATTCAGTTCAGGCCTATGCCATTCAAGTCAACAAATACTTCTGGAATACCATGCTGCGCTCAGCGTGGCAGAGGCAGAGATGGAATCCACGTGCCAGCCCTGGCAGGTCAGGAGAAACGCAGAGACGCCTAAGGAGGCAGCAAGATTTCCACAGCAAGCCTTCTGGACACCATGACTCAGCAGGACCAGGACAGATTTGTTCCTGAAAATCTACAGTGGACCATGAGGCCATGAGGTCTCACGTGGGGTTTCCCCAGCCCTCGGGAGAGACCAGTGGTCCTCCAGCTGTGGGTGTCCCCGAGCAGCCCTGGGAACCAAACCAGATGGCCCAAGAGGACACTTGCCAGGAACTCTTGCCAACTTTAGAAAAACTCATACCTGGATTATTCGTCGGCAAACCACAACGCATTTCTCTTCTGAGAGGAAGAAAGGAGAAAGGGGATGTGAGGGAAAGGGAAGTTGGTGAGTGAACAGAGGGGGTCGGTAGCACGATCTTCCCTTTTGGAGGCTGAGGAAGGAAACACAGCAAATCCTCCCAGAGAGAGAAAGGGGTGTGGGGAGGACAGTGTATTCTATTGGCAGGTGAGGTCCCTGAGATGCCCTCTGCTGCCAGCCCTCTGTGGGACACTGAGTCACTGCCTCTCATATGGATATAGGGTTAGGCCAGATATTCCTGAAACACTTGACATCTCCTCGACAAACCTTGACAAAAACTATGTCACTGCCCAAATTCCATCAACTCACAGCCCATGGTGGTTCCAACACACATTCCTTCCCTATGAAAGACTGAAACAGCTGTATGTGTAGGTTGGCTGGAGAAAAAAGCACATTAACTGAAAAAAAAAAATAAATCGACCTCTCAAAAGAAATGTGATCTTCCAAGCGTATCTCATAACTGCATTTTACTCATGTTTGGGTTTTTGTTTGCTTGTGTTTTTTGTTATTTTGGTCTTTCAGCACAAAGATTTGACAACGTATTATTTCCAAAGAATAAATTAAGTCTACGGCCATGTCACCCTGAACAAGCCCAATCCCATCTGATCTCGGAAGCTAAGCAGGGTTGGGCCTGGTTAGTGCTTGGATGGGAGACCACCTAGGAAGACCAGGTGCTGTAGGAGTAAAAAAAAAATTTTAAATAAGGGATTGTAAGCTGACAAAGTCCTTGCAATCTGCGAGGTCAATCAAGGTTCCTTCACATAAATAAATAAATAAATAAATAAATAAATAAATAAATAAATAAATAAATAAATAGATAGGTAGATAGATAAGAAAGATAATAATAATAATAACAAAGACTAAAACTATACCTCTGGTGAGAAGAAACTCAATGAATATTAATCGATGAGCAAAATATCGGGTTAAAGAAAAAGAGCTAAGTCAATTCTTTCCTTAGGTGATAGAATGAAAATTAAAGAAAGAACAGTGGGTTAAGAACTCTTAAAGGAAAAGCAAATTAAGTTGGTTGGGTTGATCTGACATTTCTCAAAAGTTTTTTTTTGGACGTCTCAAAAAAAAAAAAAAAAAAAAAAAAAAAAAGGCCGCGCTAGGAAAGTGAACTAAGAAATCGAATTGTTTGTGTGGATGGGGATGGTGCAGTGGCCTTGCAGTAGTGAAAATCTGGAAGCCAGGGCAGTACACAGGGGCTGTACAAGCAGAGTTGGAAAAGCAGAATGACAAAGTGAAAGGAGACACAGAGTAAGCACAGCTGTCAAAAGGCAGTGTAAAATCAGATGCCATCAAACTTTACCACAGGGAGGTTCAAGAAAGGTCAACTGAGGTGACACATGACCAACGTAATATCGAAAGAGAAATGGGGAAGAGAGAAGTCCTATGTCCCCATGTGACTATCTAGATGGTTCCCAGACATGCTTAGTTTAAGCAGAATATGTGATTACTGAATTCTTCCCTCTCTGCTGGGCAGAAACGACGGAAGACTTGTCTCCAATTTTGACCTGAATCCCATGACATTTTGTCTCCACCCCACCCGGTGTACTAGAGCTCAGTCCTCCATAAGCCTCCATTTCATATGCCAGTCACATTTTCAGGGTCCCCAGGTCAGCCGTATTTCTGAATAACTGGCTACAAATTTAAGGATTCACATGAATCATCTCAAGTTTGATAATTCATTAAGATGACCCACAAAACTCAGGAAAGTGTAATATTTACAATTATAGTCTTATTATAAAGGTTAGAGAGGACCAGCAAATGAAGACACTCGAGAGCCCTGAGTGCAGAGCTCCTGGGCCTTCTCCTCGTTGAATCAGAGCACATCGCCCTCCCATTATATCGATGTGTTCACCAACCTGAAAACTCCACTAAACTTCAGCGTCCAGAGTTTTTATTAGGGTTTCATTATGTGAGCTTGCTTAATTAAATCATAGCCACATGACTGAATTCCATCTCCAGCCACCCTGCCCTTTCTGGATGTCAGGCTAGCTCAAAGTCCCAACTCTCTAATCATGTAGTTGGTCTTTCTGGTAACCAGGCCCCATCTTGAAGTTATCTAGGGACCCACCATGAGATACTTCATTAGCATAAACTCAGGTGAGATCTAGGGGCCTCGATGAATAACAAAAACATATCTGTCACTTAGGAAATTTCCAAGGGTTTTAGAAGCTCTATGCTAGGAACCAGGGTCAATGACCAGACAAATTCTATATTATGCAATAAACATATTACAAGAACTGCAAAACAACAAAAAAAAAAACCAGATATTTGCAAGACCAATAAGAAATTCTGAGTTTCTCATTTATAGTACACATCTGAAGTACAAGAATGACAAGTCTGGTATAGATTGATCACACAAAGTTTTTGTAACCTGAATATACGCCTCCAGGGTAAGAAAACATTGACCTTCTCTCCAGTAGGGCTGGCTTGGGCAAAAGAGAAAATTGTTTTTTCTTCTATAGACTCACTTTCTATTTCAGTGTCCTCCCATTTCCCTTCTGACTCTCTCTTTAACATCAATTATTATCACTCCCTTTCACTTGTCACTCAATAATATTGAGATAAATATAACTCATCGATATGTCACAGTATTTTAAGATACCCTACTCTCATTCATGCTATTCTGTCTGGACTGCTTTTTTAATGTCCAACTTTTATTCTCTCATGCTACTCATCTACAACATTCATTTTAAGCATCATCTCTTTGTAACACTTCGTTGGGACATATCTCACAGGCTCAACTGGGATGCCATCATAGGATGTTATATGTCATAAAGTGGCCATTGATTCCTTTGTCTGTTCATCTTTGAGAGCAGGGATTCTGTTTCATTCTGGTTTCCGCCTCCAACACCTAATAGTATGTGGCGTGTGACCATACATTAAAAAAAAAAAAAGTGCATCCAGTTAGTTGATCAACTGACTTCTTAATACTCAAATAAACATTCGTGGGTAGTTAATGAGCAAAACAACACTCTCAAATGTTCTGATACCCTTTCTCTTGTGCTGCCCTTATCATTTAAAGGTCATTAAAAGTTCATGTCTAGACTGGCCAAAGAAGGTGAGAACAAAAAATTATAAATGCAATTCCTCTCAGGAAACATGATCTATTTTTAAAAACAACCCTGTGAGCCAGTCCCAGGAGAGCATAGTAGAATAGAGCATCTTCTCATGAATCGCCTCACTGAATTGATTCTCTGTGAAGAACATGGAGGAAGATTCGTTTGAAATGAAAACACTGGAAAATGAGAAACAGAGAAGAATTATGTGGACATGGATAAACAAGCAAAAGATGCTGAATACTAAAAGGCATCATTCAAGTTTGACATGAAAACATAGATGAACCCTGTTTTTGAAAGAGAATGAATGTGATCAAAAGGGTTAGAAGGAAAGATGATTTGGGCAGAAAAATCTAGAAGACCTTAAATTAGAAATCTCCTTTATTCAGACTGTACTGTATGTATTTTCTTTGAAAATGCAAGTTCCTAACCCCATGACTGTTTTCATTGAACACCCACAGCGATGGGGCTTTGTTCAGCTGTGTCTAACAAAACACCAGTGTAAATCACACAGCAAGCATGGCCAAAGGATCACTAGACCAACCATTAATCAGGCTTTCCACTCCTTCTTTCCAGGGGTTCGAAGTGTTATGTCTAATAAACTGAAATCGGCCATATATCTGCTAAGTCCAGAAGAATTCATTATAAAACAAACAAACAAAAATGGCCAAAATAAAACTAAATAATGCCATTTGCATTATTTTCTGAAGCATTTTCAAACACATCCAATCTAAAAACAGATATTTAAAACAACTTGGTATCAATTGAAAACAAAGAGCACAAAGTTAACTGCTTGATAATCTTGAGCATAAATGATCTATTAATTCTACAAACTTTAAATTGGCAAAACCTCATAGTGACAGCCTGCTCAACGTACTGTAATCAAAAAAAAATACTCTACCTATAGAAACAGCAGCATGAATAGCTTCAAAAAGAGCTGATCTGTCAATAGCCATACAAAAACCTGTGTAAGTGAAAGGCTTATTGAGATTGATGGACAGTTAGAGAAAGGCAAACCTCCAACCTCCTGAAAAATCTCCAGGTAACTCCTTTGATATTGGACTTAAAGAATATCCCTAGATAGCATTCCAAGTGCTAAGGTGAGATCCAAACTAGCTCATTAGCTGGCTACCTCGCAGTTTCTCACCCCACTCAGGGCACGTTATTATCAGCATGCATTTATTTGTACAAGATTTCTAGTAATAGACACCTCGTTATTCTGCAAAAGAACCACACACTAACTCTCAGGCATAACCCAACAGAGTCCTCTTCTTTTGCTATCACTGAAGGTTTTGGAGCAAAGGTTGAAAACTGACAACCATGCACTGGATTCAGCCCCAGATGTTGTATGTTTGGCAAAGAGTAATTTTGGTTTTTTTTTTTTTTTTTTGAATTACCATTGTTAATCAGAATTCTTCCTATTTAAAAGGAATCATAGCTGCATCAACACGGGTGCCATATTTCTGCTTGGCAACCATTTGTAAAGCTGAAGCTGCTCTGCATTTAGACATGTGTCCTCTGCCTTACCAGGGTCCACCCTTTCTCACTGCCTCTTGTTCCAGCGGCTTCGATCACTTCCATTCCTTGCCTGGTCCCCAGGACATCTGAATTTGCAGTACATGTTTTAGAGCTTTAGTTGACAATCTGTTCTCCATACTTTTAAAAGAAACAACATAAAAGATTCCAAGGCATTTAAAAGACAAAAAACTCTGAGGAAAAGTAATGCATTAATGGCAGACCAGAAAGGGTAACTCATTCTGGGTTATTATAAGCATGTGATTGACTTATATTGTCTCTATTAATATTTGCAAGACCTAGGGCAGAATAGAGATGGAGGGACCCAGGCCACAGAGCCTACCTCCTTTCTCTTCCCATCTCTGGCTCCAGCCCCAGTGCAAAGGGCTTCCTGTACACACGTGTGGATGACCTGACCTTATGGCCAAGGTCTTTTGCTGACCCACACTTTACACACACATAGCCATGTCTTGCCCTAAGCATGGATAGACTCTGGCAGGAGGCCCATGCACACTGTAGAAATGCACTAAGGGCCCTCTGAGGAGGGAATTCCATGATTCGAGGTCCTTGGAACATGACCTAGAGCAGGAGGGTGGACCTGGGTGGACACAGTCCATCGGCCCAGTGATGCCTCACCCCACAGAGAGGAGAACCGAACGAAGGTGAATACATTGTTATCTAACCTTTAGACTTTGTCAGTCTGATAGGTGGGAAACTTAACTTCAGAATAGTTTTATCTGACATTTTGCTTATAAATGGAGTTAAGTGTATTTGACTTTATTTTTAAAAGTAAATCATTCACAAGCCCAGGACAAATATGAATGATATGATCAACTCCAGATGTGCTGGGATAATGGGTGGAGGTGGTCGTTTCTGAGAGGGTCGGAGGCATGAACCACGTTTCTGCCTGTGTTATCCCCATTCCCCTCCTTCATCTCTGCATGGCCTTCTAGCCATTTGGATCTCAGTTTAAATGCCACCTCCTTAAAAAGGCCTTCCCTGGCCACCCAGTGTAAAATAGCTACCAGTGATTTCTTATTATTTATAGTCCTGTTTTAATTTTTTTGTATTGCACTTATCGTGTTCCAGTGTTTTTATCTTTTTTTTTTCTTTTACTAGTATATTTACTGTTTTTCTCCTCTGCTATATAAACATTCAAGATTTGTATTTTTCCACTTACGGCTTCTAGATTTAATATAGCAACAACAACAAAAAATATAAAATAAGAAAGTTGACCGCATTGTTTATTAAATACTTAGAGAGCAAGGACATCATCTGTCTTTTTCACCACGACATTCCCAGAAAAATGGAAAGTCTCTGTCACATTGTGGAAACTGAGTTGATAGACTTTGAATAAATGACAAATGTTTCCTTTCATGCTGTTTTCCTACGGTGATGCTTATAGGCTCAAAGTGAAGAAGGAAACTGTGCCACAACCTGGTCTCACTGGCTGGTCATTCCAGATCTCTGTGAAATGCTCTAGCAAGCCCCTGTATTGACATCTTTGGTTCATATGGCACTCTGCCTCCCTAATCTGAGAGCGGCTTCCTAGGAACTGAAGCGAGTTGTGAAAACCAGCAGCTGGACCATTGATTCTGTGGCCACACCGGGGTATTTCCCAGCAGTTGGCAAGCTTAAACAAGTTTAAGGGAACGCTCCTAGTGCTGCTGGGAAGTGGGATCCCAGAGAACAGTGACGTATTGGGGTCCCCATTGGGCCAGCTGTGTCTTTCAGGGACATCTATGTTTATATCCCTGAGGCTTCACCAAAGGCTATCTCTTTCTCAGACCATCATTTTTGCTTTTTTTATAATAGTAGAAGGTAAAGAAATTTCCTGGCATTCCAGGTAAGTTGTACAAAAGTACGCTATTTCTCTGCCCCTGCTAACTTTAGGGTGCTCCAAAAGTCTTAATTCAAACTCCAGTCCCCATAACTTATAGATGATCTTTTTACTGTTTTCCCAATGTTAATAGTTCACAAAACAAAAGTTCTTGCATCTGTTCACAAAGCTTCCACAAAATAGCCCAAGCACCTCTGATGAAGCTGCTGTGGACAAACCCATGCTGCTTGATGAAATGCTTAGGAAATTTAAAGGAAAATTTGAAGATGCATCTTGATCTCATATTAACCTGGAAATAGAAAGTTCATCTTTGTTCAACAAGCTAGATGGTCAGAGGGATCACTGTCCTGCAAATTGCCAAGAAATTAGCTTTTTTAAGTTCCCTGGGTGATGCATGAGTCTTTTTTACTCTCAGAACTGAAGACTGAAGAACGATGGTGTATGACACTTGCATTTATGTAGTGCTTCACAGTTTAAAAATGAAACTTTGCTATTTAGTGACTTAGAATAAGCGACTTACTATAAGATGAAGTGAAAGAGAAAACAGGATACAAAAGGTATAGGTATTTTTTGCTTAAAGAAAAGAAAATAAATGTTAATGGTAATCCCTAGGTAGTGGGAGAATACATTGCTTTTATTTTGTTCTTTCTACCTTTTTGTAATTAAAAAAAAAATTCACAGTGAATATGTACTGTTTTCCAATGTAAAAAAATCATTCGTAAATGCTTTAATGTATTTCAGCAAGTGCTCACATGTTCTGTAAGTATTAATACCCTCACTACACAAATGAAAAGTTGCTCAGGTTGCCAAGGTGATAGCTTGCCCCAAAGTTCGACTAGTGTATTTATTTTATTTGCCAACTTTTAAATGAATCCTGCCAGCTCCACACTGACATGCCAGAGGAAGTAAGTTGGGGTTATGACAAAGGCTAAAGGAAGAAGAGAAGTGGGGAGGTGTATGTCTTTTATTCATGATGTTGACAAACTGTAACTAAGTCAGTGATCAGTGCCCGTCAAAGCCTTTTTGAGATCGGCCATGTGAGGCATTAAGTGTCCTAGGATCAGAATGCTCCCAGTAGCTTGGTTTTGGTGATAAAGCCTTTAATCGCTTGCTCTAACATTAAAGAAAAGCAAAAGAACTTACGTCACTGCCTGCTAGCTTACCGACAGCAGCCCACTATGATTCATTATTTTGGCAAACATATTAGAGATAGTAATGTTTTATTTAGAAGTTTTGTACAGTTTAGCAATATGCAGATGTTATGCTTCATAGGACTTCGTCAGGGGTACAACTTGTAGGTTTTGCAAATGTATCCAGATCGATAATAAATTAATCCCTTTATTGAAGCAGATAATAAAAAACAATCAACTTCCTTATTTTTTGTTGTTATATTTAATCCAGGAGCTATAACTGGAAGAAGATGAACCTCGGTACATTTATTAAGCCAGTTCGCCCATTTATATATCATATTCCACTATTTCCAAGGCATTTCTAAATGCAAATGGCAAGTCTTAAAGGAAGTCAAGAAAGTCTTTACCACTATATTTCACATGGATTTGGGGGAATGCAATAGCTACTAGCTTTGATGAAAAAGAACGTTTTTAATTTTTTCTTTCATTCTCCTTTCTCTTTCTGAGAAAAAATATAGCTCTACTAAGAATACATAATAACATGAAAGCTTTGATCATCACAAAGTTTGGTAAGGATCCGACCCTGTTCTGACAAGAATTCCCTGTATCAAATTTTTATAAAAATGTGTGTGTTGAGAGCCTGTTACATCAGTTTCATAGATCTTACTTTTTTTTACATTGCTGACCATAAAAAAATACTAAAAAAAAAAAAAAAATTTTTTTGAGTAAAATTGCCAAATATCACAAATTTTCTTTAATTGGGAATGCTACCAAGAGGCTCCACATAAGTACTGTGATACTAATTCAAAGTACTTCATGCTACTTTGTAGCTATTTTATTAATATAATTACATATCATTGCTTTTTATTATAAAAAATAATTCAAGCTTACCAAAATTTAAACAAGGCATAACATAAAGTAGAAAAATCAAGTCCCATCCTCTAGGTTAAACTTGCCACTGCTACAAGAAAGTTGTAGGAGTGAAGGAGATTGATTACATTTGGTAAGCGGGCTCTCAGAACGGCTTCCATTGCCTAAGGCTAGGTAACAAGCAGGTGGAAAAGCCTGGGAGACACAGTGTTGTCTAGGAGAAAAAGCAGGAGTTTTGACACCTGTCTTAAGCTGGATTCCCCTGCAAGTAGACCCTGAGGAAAAGATGCTAAGTGTTAGTCTTTTATTTGGAAAGTGATCCTGAGAAGCACTGCCAGTGCAGGGGACAGTGGGTGGGAAGTAATTCTACACGGAGTGCTTTAATGAGACGATTAATTCTGTAAGTGGAAATAAATTCCACTGGGGACCTCTGGGAAATGGTGGAGACAAAACACCTTAGAGTTTTTCACCCAAAAGAGGAAGCGGAGACATTTATTCTCCAAACTCTCTCCTCTACTGGCTGAGGGCTATTTCCAAGGCCATTAACTTTCCAACAAAACAAACAAACAAAAAGCCCCTGGGCAGAGAGTCCCAGGTACTTGAAGTCAGAAGCCTTTGACACAGAAAGGCTGGCATATATGGGAACAGTGGGTGCCAAGAGGAGATGGGCAGGGCACAGATGCATCTCTACTACCTAAGACAGGTAGAGATAAGCTTGAATTATGACTCTGCCATTATGTGCGGTATGACTTTGGGCAAACAAGGATCCCATCAAAAATTACACATTGTATTTGGCTGTTGTTCTATCTGCTACCTCTCCATCTAGCATGGTTTGCCATCTCCCTTTTTTATTTATTTATTTTTCATAAAACTGATTCTTGGATGCAGTCAGACTAGGTGGCTTATAGGAGGTGCCATTTCATGCTTTTGTCTGACAGTTTCTTTGTGTACTGTTTTACCATGGTCTTCTAATCCCCAGATTCCCTGGTTCTTAGATCTAAATTCTTGATTAGATTTAAGGTAAGCATTTTGGCAAAATTCCTTCATAGGAGGTGACCTGTATCTCATATTGCGTCACATCCGGAGGCTTACCTCACCATACAACCTTAGTTATGCTAAGTTCATCAAAGCGGTGCGGTGGTCACACCTAGGTTCTCTGACACTCAGATTCTTTATTTGTAATAAGGAGTACAAATAGCCATATTGCTGGATTCCTATGAGAATTAAATGATATAGTCAAAGCACCTGGCTCATAAATAGTAGGGGCTAAATTAATGAAAAGTATACTAATCTGGATTAAGTACTGTGGGGGAAAAAAGGAATGACCTCTGAATGCGCCTTGACAGCTCTGCGGGGCAGAATTTTAAACTGAGTTTTGAGTCAGATTAAGGAGAAGTGATTTCTGGTGCGAGTTACAAAGGAGAACAAAAATACAGAGTACGAATGGGAGTGTGGCTCGGGAACGATATAAATGTCAGGGAGGGAAAGCAGCAATGAAGGGAGATCGCGGGAGGATTTAGGCAATAGGAAGCCATCCAAGGCAAGACTTTGTTTTAAGAATCATTCGACTTGTGCTTCAAGAAGATAATGAGCTTCAGTTGGCGCATCAAGACCCTCTCTCTCCTTACAAGAAGCCTCCCTATCGAAGCCCTTGATCTTATTTAATTATGCCATCTTTTTCCTATTGGGCAGGACACAAAGACAATTTAATAACTCTACATTTCATGTGAAAGATGAAATGGAGAAGGCAGGAAATTAGAGGCAGGGAGACTGGTTCAGGATCTTTTCCCTTTCCACGAGCATCCTGAGAACATCTGCTTTGTGCCATTCCACAGCAATAAGAAGAGGGACAGAGTCCCCGCCCTTGAGGAGCTGACATTCCAGGGTGGGAGACAGATAATAAACAAGCAAGCAAATAAATGAGGTAATTTCAAGCTGTAACCTGAGCTATTAAGAAAAACACAGCATGATGAGATGGAGAATAGTTGGGTTGGTCCTGCTTTAGATAGGTTGCTCAGAAAAGGCCTTGGAGCTGGTGATGGCAAAGGTATTGAGTAGCCGGAACCCACAATATTGATTAATGATTAAATGTGGAAAATAAAGGAGAAAAAAAGCATTGAAGATAAGCCCCCAGATTTCTATCTGGAAAGCACCTCGGTATCTATAGCAGATGTAAAATATATCTACGTTCTTCGGCAAGGGTTGGCAAACTACAAATTCCTCCCGCCCCTGTTTTCGTAAATTAAATATTGAAACACAACCACACTCATTCATTTACTTTTTGTCTGTGGTAGCTTCCAGCCTACACCAGCAGAGTTGTGTAGTTTCTACAGAGACTGCATGGTCTAGCTAGCTCTTTACAGAAAAAGGTGATTGATCCCTTTCCTGTGGTATCAGGAACTGAGAGCGAGTCCATTTCCTCTAGGAATTTTCCAGTAACTAGAGTGATGATCTGCTGAACTAACCCTTCCGGTCTTTAAGTGGGTTGGAGAAAAATTCACTCAAGTTTAATCAGTACATGGAGAGTGGGGCAATTCTACTTTCTCATCTCTTGAATGTGTCCAAGAACATTTCTGTTGGAAATGCCCATGTGAGTGATGAAGAAACAAGCAGAAACAGAAGCTCCACCCACTGGCCTTGGGCCGAACTCCAAGTGAATTTTTGCATGACCAAGCAGCTTCTAGTTCTCAGCTGGCCGCATATTTCCCACATCTCCACCCCTACTTTCTATGCTGTAAGGGTGATTCTACCTGCTAATAACACTTAATCTGCCCAACAGCATCTACATCAGAGAAAATGATTGGGATCAGAGAATCCTTTCTCGCCTCCTACCTTGTAGCCTCTGAAGAAGACTCACTGCCATCTGCAAGTTAAGACTCGCTTGAAGCCTGAGCTGTAGGCAAATCTGCTGATACACTATGTCATCTGCAAAGTAACTTGTTGCAAAACTAAATTAACATTCACCCCAAGGCCAGCCGATGTTTGAAATAATATTAAGTATTTTATTTCAAAATAAGACTGTGTCCATAAGACTACCCCTGTTCCTATTTTAAGATATTTGAATCTAATAAACAGAACAGGCTGCTCTACCATCATTTGCTAACCCCCTTGTTACCATTTGTTCACATCTATTTTTTTGTGTGTTGCTATTTTGGGCCATGCTTTTAGCCACAGAAGTGAGTCTCAGAGCAGGCAGATAGGGACTCAGGAAAGATAGATGATGGTTTAAATCTATTCTCACAGGATGAAGACCAAAACAACCATCTCCTGTTCAAAGAGCACTCAAAGCTGGTGAGCTAATTTGCCAATTTTGAACAACCTTAAAAAAACAACGTACTTACAGGATTCTAGTCATAAGGCTGGTTGTATAAACTCTCAATTTGGGTGATCATAAATAGCTAGAGAGATTGGTAGTCAGGTGGAAAGCACACTGGGCCTGGGTGTCAGGTGGCCTGGGGATGAATGTGAGCTGTGGCCCTGACTCTGTCCCTTCCTGAAGAGGTCTGGCACAGCACGCTCTCCCCTACACGCAAAATGAAGGGACTGCGTGGATGCCACACAGCATCTTCCAGGAGTGACGGTCTGTGAATCTGAAATCTGTTCTTCCTTAACCCCTTATGTTATAGATGCAGAAGCTGACACATACGAAGTGAACTCAAAGGCTGCTAAGTTAGTGGTATAACTGAGTCTGGAATCAAAGTTTGGGATATTTTGTTTTAAATTAAGTCTGTGTGTGTGTGTGTGTTCTGAAGAGCTCAAAGTCATAAGAATGTAATACCCCCTGCCCTGGGCCTAACCCAGTATAAATTTCTACATTTTTCTGTTTTTAGAACAAAAAGGAACATAAAGATTGTTCAGAGCACCCTACTCAATTTATAGGCAAGAACTTATAAGACACCCCAACTGGAACACCAGAGCTTGGGGGACATCTCAGGCCCTAGGACTTCTGAACAATGATGTGGTTTGTACTGACTTTCATACCAAGTGGTATTTCTCAAATTTTCTTAGCAATGAATAAGTTATGGAAAAAGCTAGTGATTCAATGTCATTTGTTGGGTTTTCTCTAATTAAATATCATTTTCTAGGAGTCACTAACTGCTTAGTATAATGACATTATTGTGGCATTATTTTAATTTTACTGTGGAAATAAGATTATGCCAATTTCCTTTACCTCAGAAGTCTTGAAATGGAAAATTCTGCTTGAGGAAGTACATATTTGTTGGATAATTTTAAATAATTTTTAAATAGCGCTGGTCTTTATCATGAGGCATTTCATCAAGAACCACTTAGTAAATTTGTTGTTCTGAAATACAAATGTACTTTTACAAATTTCCTTCAATGACAAAAGAAACCCTGTAACCAAACAATAGGAACTTAGCCCATTTAATTAATACATTGTTTGGCACTGTGCATAATTAAAATCAAAATGTCCTGCCCTGAAATAAATGTTGAATAGAAGATTAATTAAACACATTACGGCACATTCATAAAACAAAAGGCTATCCATTTAAAGGTATGTTTTAGAAAAATATACTTATAGAAGTGAAAATTTTCATTATTAATTTAAAAACAGACTACGAACTATTTGCACCTATGGTCCACATTTTTTAAGTCTGTGTGTATAAAATTCTAAAAATGGATTCGATCAGAAATTCCAAGTCAATTTTGAGTAAAGTGTTTTGCTGGAAAAAAATTTTTTAACATGATACTGTTTTTTTTTTTTAATCTAGAAAAATTCATTCCTATCATTCTCCCTGCCCATTTCACTTCCGCCCACTATACAGAAGCTATCGCTTCCTTCGTCCTCATCCGTATTAATATGGATTTGAAACTGTATCATTCCATTTCCTTTGACACTCGATGTGAAAAGCTTCATGGTTCAATTACAATAAGAAAATCTGAGAGTCTGAAATAGATTTTTCTCTGGTTTGTTTTTTCTCTTAATGAGGAAGCATGCTGTTCTGATACTATAAAAATGATGCCGTATGAATCGAACTTTTTTAAAAACCATAAATCATCGATACTGCCACTTCAAAGCCACTGTTACTTCCTCGAGTAACTGGAAAAGAGGAAATCTACACACACCCTGTCCCAGTTCCTGACCCCTGGGGCTGCTTGTACTAAAGCACCGTAAATGCCTTGATTGGTTGGCAGAAAATAACGCGGGGACACCCTGCCCCGCCTCTGAGAGCCACTGGCAAAGGAAAAGAAACGTCAGAGCTTTGGACTCTTCTTGGTGTCCTGCCAACAGGGTTTGTGAGGGGGCCCGGTTTCTTGCATAGAGGGGCCAGGGGGCCCCATCAGGGCCCAGAGAGGGATAGGATGAAGAGTGACATTGAAGCACAAAATAGTGTAAGCCCTGTGCTACTATAGTAGATGCTGCGGGTTGTCTGCTCAGTTCTGCCCAGACCTACTTTACTGGGCTTATACACCCATTCTACAAGTGTTGGCTGTTGGCAGCTTGTCCAAGGTCTCTGCTGACCATCGCCATGCCAACACGCTCACTCTCCCCTGTTCTCCCAGCAGAAACCACAACCCCCTGTCTGACACAACCCACAAAAATATAGCCCCTTACTTCAAGAAAGGACCTCTCTGCAGCATGGTTTTATGCTCTAGGGCCCAGCCTCCACCCCACTGTACCCGTGGATGGGGCCAGGGCCAGATGTCACCTTAGTTCACATCCTTACCTAGCTCCATCTCTCTTCTACCCCACATGCCTTGGTCTCCGAAAGGTTTCTTCTGAAGAGTGGACCCCCAACAGATCACAGAACCCCCAGACCCTGGCTCAAACCCTGCCTCTAGGGAGTCGGACCTAATGCAGATATTTTGACCTGAGGAAATGATTTTATTTCCTGGACAAGTATCTGGATTGCACTGTGTCTGAGAACCAGTGTTTATCTTGAGGTCTGTGTGTCTGAGCATACCTGTGCCTGTGGAGGGCTGTGGGTGGCTCACAAGTTAACTGCTGATGGTGACCACAGATCATCCTTCTGTCTTATACACTTGAAGAGGCCTGACCTTGGAATGCCAAATGCAGGCTGGAGAGTCTAGCAGAAGCCCCCATCACCTTAGCTGTCTGTGATGAATAAGTTCCATCATTGTGTCCCTGTTGATCATCTACAGCAGGAACAGCTCCTGGGGTGAGGCTGCCTGTGGGAAGGGGCTGGTCGTCCTTAAACGAGAAGTGAACAAAGATTCTGTGTATTGTGGAGTATTTCTCAAACACCAGACCGTTTTGATCTCTCACTTTTCTAAGGAAAGCGCTTCCTATGTCTTACAGTGTCTCCAAATCCCACACACCCTTCAATGCCCTACTGTTCATATCCTCCATGATCTGTGTCATCCCAAACCCTTCTTGCCACAGAAATCTCTCCTCTCATCCATGTTACACAACTCTTGTTGCGTAGAACACTCTTTTAGCACCTCATATTGTCATGCATTGTTCCTGATATCTTTACGTTTATGTCCCTTCTCTCCGACCTATTCGCAAAGCCCTTAAGGAGAAGGACTCTGCCTGATAAAGTATCTCTCTAGGTGTTAGGCACACTAAAGATACTAAGTAAATATTTATTAGGGATGTTGACATGTGTGTTCATAGCTGAGCTTGCAAAATGATATGCTTTCCTGTGCATAATAGGATTTTGTGAGGACTGCTAATTAAGATCTTTTCCTGCCTTCGGAGGTTACCCGATGATCCCAGGGATTGAAGAAGAGTTGGTGTTTTGTTGAACGCAGAGAGATTCAAGTTCACAGAAAGCTCACTTCTTACAGGGAGCTCCCCACTCTGCCCCTAGGTGTGATGATCTGGTTTGAGAGCCTTTACCTACAAGAGATATAAGAGGAAACTCTGTGCCCCTAAACACAAGGCTATTTGGGAGTGGGGAACTGCAGTGTTTATAAGGAGAGGCCATTCTCTTCCATTAATAGTGTTTTGTTATTGGGTTTGTTTGTTTTTGTTTTGGGCTTTTTTTTTCCTGGTTTCTGTGTCAAAAACTGTGATATGAGTTCAAGAGAAGAGACTTGCTTTTGGAATAACTAAGAGGTGGTGATGGTGGTGCTTCGTTCCCCAGTTGGATGTCATCTGAGCCACCTGAATGGCCAACCTGCCCCGTGCTGTGAAAAAACAGGGAGAGTTAGCCTAGTGTAGAGGACCTACTGTCCCCTGGAGCACAGGCCATGAACCAGTACTGGTCTGTGGCCTGTTAGGAACCAGGCTGCATAGTAGGCAGGGAAGCAAGTGAAGCTTAATCTCTCTTTGCAGCTGCTCCCCAGCGTTATCATCACCACCTCAGCTCTACCTCAGATCCTCAGGCATTAGATTCTCATGGGAGCATGAGAAGGTTGGGGACCGCTGCCTAGCGGTATGTGATGCTGCCTGCCTGTGCCCTTAGGCTCCAGAGTTAGGACCACAGAGGATGGATGGGGTCTTGGTTGATTAACAGGGTCTCGCCTGCTTCAGGTGAACACTGCGTGAAACTACCGACTAGAATTCAGCATGTCCTAGGACAGGCTATCATTACCTAGAAAAGCTCTTTGCAATTGAGTCCTTTATCGGCACATAAAATAGACTTCACCCTCCTCTTCCCACATCTAAGCAAGCCAGACTTCTCTCTGCCAGAGTATAAGCAGTGGGTTGTTTTATAATTTAGTATCATTCTGTAATTTTCCTAAAGTGCAGATTGCCTGGAGGACCTAATAGATAGCTGCTCTGGCAGTCCTGTCTGCTAAGATCCAGTCTCATCCCTCTTATATGGGAATATAATGTTTACCCATCAAGGAGGTATTGGGCTGGGGCCCAGAAGTGCTGTCACTGGCCAGCGAAGGACCTTAAAAGGGCAAGAATAGAGAAGCCTGGGAGATAGATAAAATCATAACTGAAACCAGTGAAACACTTGAATCATGTCCTAGGACCCACAGGCAAGGCAATATGATTTTGTAGATCTACGTATAATGCACTTTGTAATATGAAAAAATCTGAGTTCGGTACAGAGTAGTACTGATAAGATTCATTTTCTCTTTCTGTTGCACAGAGTATTCAATAGAAAATATTATTTAAAGGATATTCTTAATATGTTCAAGCATTTACACCATAGACACTCAATTAATGTTGGAGAGAATGCAGAATGTTTTAACACCTGTACTTGGAGTCACAGAGAGTTATTAATTTACAGAAGTTAGTAAATCCATGATTTTTTAAGAGTTTGAAGGAAACTTATAAGATAGTTCAAGCCCATTATTCTACAGATGTGGCTCTTTAGGGTTGGTGAGCTTAAGGAAGTTGCCCAAACTAGGTAATGGCAAAAGCAATCGTAATAGAGTCTGCTGCCTCTGGAGACGACACATGTCCAATTCTACAAAGGATGTCCATTGCTGTGGACAATTATTTGACATAATTGTTGAATTTATATACAAATTTTATATCTACCTCTTCGAGTTGTGAATGTTTCAGATATTATGTATTCAGTCTTCACATGTGTCCTTTTATATGTTTTGCATCCTACACATCAGTTGCAAAGAAATAAAAATTTTCTGTCTCTGCAGTGTAAGAACATACGTACTATATACATAATATCTACATAATATAGATGTACCCGTTCATGAAGTACGTATGCATTAACTTACTCTGTGTTCCCTACAGCACTTAGCAGTGCACCTCGCACATATGACATACTTGATGCATTTAAGAAACCATTAAATGAAAGCTAAACCTCTTTCACAGATTTACTGCAGAAAAGAACACAAAGAAGTAGCAGAGGGCGCTCCAGTCTCCACTTTCCAGTCTCCACACAGGTGTCCCCTACCGCCATCGATTCTGAGAAAAAAGTGGGAATCCAGGGACCTAAATGACGTGGCCACTGTCACACGGCGTGTTAGTGGTGGGGCAGGAGCTAGTGCACAGGTCCTCCTCACTTCAAGCACCATTTACCACTGGGAACATTTTACTCCAATGATACCTGGGTATCTTTTCTTCAGAAAGTATTATCTTCCCCAACTAGACTGTAATCTCCCCAAGGACAGAGATAAAGTCTTTTTTTTTTTTTTTTGTATAGTTGCTCCTTCTACCCCACCATATTTACTATAACTTGCCCATGGTATTAATGAATAAAGAAGCTATAATGAGACTTGGGGAGCATGATGATTTTAAAAACCTCCCATGAAAAGATGGAGTCTAATTCTCTCCTTGAATACAGATGGCCACATTGACTTGCTTATAATGGATATAAGACAGAACCGGCGATGCTGTGTGCTCTCTGAGAGTAGGTTGGAAAAAAGGGCACAGCTTCTGCCTGGCTCTCTCCAAATCCCAGGACACGAGCTCCCGGCACGCCTTGTCTGTGTGTGAGAGAGCTGTAAATACGTAAAAACTGACAACACCTCTAGAAGCTTAATGATACCACTACCCTGAGTTGACAAATGGGGAAACTGAAGTAGAGACAAGTTCCCTAAGGTCACACATCAGAATCAGGAGTTGAATCAATTACATGTGACTCTTCATCAGACACGTGTTTTCTTCAGTTTTGATCTCAGGCCACCCAATTAACTTCGCTGAAGTCCAGTTTGGTCATTTGCAACGTAGAGTGATGATAAATACTCCACTCATGTCATAAGATTCTCATGACGACCAAAGAAGAAAATAGGAAAAGTGATGCATTATAAACTAATCTATAAATAGCACTTAAATTTCAGCTAAATTTAGAATACAATTTTTCAAAAGCCTTCCAAATTAATATAAATATTTAATCTGTTATTAAATATTTGTTATAAAACTCAAAGACAAGTTAATTTCAAAGATCTATGCACTGCATTTAAATTAATTCAGAGAAAAATGCTATTTCTCGAAACATGATTAAAAAGCATCTTTACTTTCTGAAGAAGGCTTTAATTGTTCAAACCCTTTGCAAGTGAGAAATAACGTAGAGCAATAGTTTTCAAAATCTGATCTTTGGGGATCTGGGGAGGGGGTTCTTCTCCCAAAGCTGTTCTCTTTATATCTATTTTTTTATATCAATTACAGGAAGAAATTGTATTATTTGTTTCTGAAGAGGTGATAGCTTTTATTTGAATTTTAAAAGAATTCAAGACTTAGAAAAGGTCAAAAGGTCAAGAGCCACTATCCTAGAATATAAAAAGAAATGGAAGAGCTATGAAATATCATCTCCACTCATCCAACTGAAAATTAAACCTGCCAGCCTGTGCTGCTCACCTTTAGGGATGGTGCGTGCCCTCTCCCCCAAGCCTCCCTTTCACTTCTGGGGGTTTGAGACATTTGGAAAGAAATTGTTTTTCTGCAACATCATGCAACCCTTGGTCTGAATTCCTGCAACTTCCTTCAACACCTGGTCCTAACTATACCACTTGGCTTTACCACAAGGCTGAAGTCTCGTCTTTATTCTCACCTTTAAAGTATCTGAAGGCAGGTGTTATACTCCCCTTCTTCCTAATCTCTCCAGGTCCACATGGGGAGGACTATATCGCCCTCCTCCATGCATGTATTAATACAACCCGTGGATGTGATGGAGTATGGCTCCCAAGATTACGTTAAGTTATGTGGCAAAGGTGAAGAGATTTTGCAAGTCCCTAATCAATGGACTTAGAGTTCATCAAAGGGGGATTACCCTGGGTGGGCCTGACTAAGTAAGCTTTCAAAGTGAGGTTAGACTCTCCCTGAGCTTAGAGCCCAGAATCTGGCTTCTAAGAAGCAAACTCCTGTGAGTTTTACAGCTTTGTGTCTGAGAGAGGACTCCATGCCTCAAATGAGAACACAGTCCTGCCAGGCTGGTTGCAAGCATTCTAAGACCCAAGAAAAGGGACTTGGCTAAGGTATCATTGGACTCCTGACCCTTAGAAACTGTGATTTCAAATAGCTGTTGTTTTGAGCCACTAAGTCCATAACCATTTGTTACTGCAGCATAGGAAACTAATACAAAGGGAGAAAGAGGCACCGAATGAAGGATGTAGACAAAAACTGATCAAAGCAGGATTACAGAAACTAGCTGAGTAAGGAGAGGAGGGACATGAGGAAGGCAAGGTGCAGTGAAAGAGTGGGCGTGCCATGCAGGCTGGTTTAGTGGGCATGTTTCATTGTGATGAAATGGCCGTCAGTGAAAAACATAACTCAGTTCAACACAACTGGCATTCACTGGTGCCTTCCACTTGTGCCGTTTGCCCCTACTTGGTCTTAGCTGTAGGTCATTCTGCCCAATTCCCAGGCTGGGCCTAGATCTGGACGAGCCCAGGGCAGGGCTTCCGCTTCAGCAGCAGTGTCGTCTCCATTCTCTATGCCCAGTCAAGGATGAGGCTTCCTCGCTCTCTCTTCTTCGCTCTCCTAGAGGCAGCCTTCACTTTCTGCCTCCTGCTGCATCCTCTACTCCACGCCCACCTCTGTCTCATCTCTTCAATGGAAACTTCCAGGCAGCTAATGTGTACCTAGCAGCCATCCTCATACAAATCAATCGAACTGATTGAGGAAGTGGTAGAAATACAAGCAGAGATTTGGTCCAGCATTAAGCTAAAACAAAACATAGGTTCTCTGGGAGTTTTGTGTGTGTGCCTTTCCTGTGTGCATAAACCTTAGAGATGAGAATTTCAGATAAATAAAGAGTAAGTTTGAGTCTTTGAACTTTTAATGCTTTTTCCAATTGTGTGTTTATTTTGTACCCATCACTCAATCTACGCAAAGAGAATTCCACAACAGAGAAATCCTCTATGAACAATTACGTAACGGATGATTAAATTTCGACTTGATATACTTTTACATCTGCATTGCAAGCTTATGCAGAGATAAGTATCTTGGAAATACAGTATTTCCAAGTCTAAATGTCAAAGCAAGTTCAAAAGTAACTCACTGGAGTGTTTCCCTAAAGCAAAGCAAATAAATCCCCTCCAATTGCAACATGTCAGGGGTGTGCAAAGTTTAAAACAAGGGCGGATAACTCTACAATAAAACGAAGAACATTGGCAGGCCTGTAAAAGGCCATGTATAATGAGATGCTATTTTCAGCACATGCTTCCCAAACAAGGGGACTTTCTGCATTTGCAAAGAGCGGTCCCAGAAGTCATCAAAAAGTAAATAGCATGAGTAAAGATTTTCAAAAATAAAGGTATAGTTTTAAAAACACTAATACAAAAAAAAAAAAGTCAAAGATATTTGTATTTGACTACCACCCACTCTTGCAGTTTTTCTTTCCTTTTCAACTCTCAAACTTCTAAATCACTTTGTTTTAGACATTAGCACTGCTCCTTAGAGTCAGAAAGGATCTTAACCCTTTTCCCATTTAGGGGGTAAAAAAAAAAAAAAGGGTCACTCACTGCCAGCATTCATTTAACATGACATGTAAGAATGCTCTGTTTTCTAGGATTTGACATTTTCAGTGATCGAACTACTAAAAACAGAATGGTGTAAATAGAATGATGTCATTTGTGTCCAAAGACTATCGATATACTAATGAGTAATGCAAAAATAATAATAAAAGCAAGATATTTCATGGTGAAATTTGGGGGTAAGGTTAGGACTATAATCTGTGAGTTATCTCAGGGCAAAGGCTGCAGCCACAAGTGCTGCCAGCAAATACTCTCAGAGCAAATGGGAAAAAAAGGCATCATTTCATCCAAGACTCTCATTTCACACACAATCAATTTGGCGAATTGTATGGAGCACCTTCTACCTAAGGGGCAATGTACCAGGGCTGTAGGACAGATATTAATATGAAAAATTAATAAGTGATGCTTTGACTCACTTAACAAAAATAAGTTCATTTTTGCCTTAAAATTGTATACTTATTTGAAGATACCGATAATGTATACATATGGAATAAAGCGGAGACAGATAACTGCAAAAACACTGATTCGAACCAGGTACAAAAGATAGACTGAAGAAAGTTATTTTGACTGCTGAAATATTGGACAGTAACAGGATTTGGACTAGATCAGAAGAATGGCTAATGTTCACCAGATAGAAGTACAAAAAGAAGTTATTTTTCCATAGATGGAATAGCATTGGCAAAGATTCATAAGTAGTGAAGAATATGTGTGTCCCAGGAGATCTAAAATCTGATTTGATAGAAGAAATGCAAGAAGTATGTAAGCATAGAAAAGCATAGAATCTGGTCAGGTGGAGAAGTCTAATTACTTTTCCACTTTTTTTTAACAGCATTCTGTATTCAGTGGAATTCCTGACTGGAGAAAGCAGAGAATAGAGATTATATGTAGGAAAGCATTTGAGTCCAAAATTGATTTGTGACTGAGTTTCCTGGGGTCCTAAATAAGGATTACAGCCTCCTGATGTCGAGAGCTTAGCAGTAAGGATGTTTCTGACTACAAGTAGACCTTGGCACCTTCAACAAATAAGTCAACTTATTATCTCATGTAGAATAAGAAGTCCAAAGGTAGATACTTCCAAGATATGTTAATACATGGCTTATCAAATTCACCAGGGAACCTTGTTCCTCTCATGTTCCTCCATTCTGCCATCCTCGCCACATTGGCTTGGACCTCTCCTCATGGCACAAGGTGGTCTCTGCAGTTCCCAGCATCACTCCGGGTACCACAGCAACCCGCAGAACAAGAAAGACTGTTTCCTCCTGGGGTCTCCTTTTAAGAATGAGGAGATCCTTCCCACAAGCTCCCCATCTGTCTTCTTATGGGCTAGAACTAGATCATAACTCACCCCTAAACCAATCTGTGACCAGGGAATAGGATTACCAAAACTAACTAGGACATCACCCTTGATTCCCAGAGGGAGAAGTCAACATCCAAACAAAGTCAGGGCTTCGCTAGCAAGTTATAAATAAGACTGGCTTTTGAGAAGGCAACACATAGTGCTAACTGACCACAGCTATTCCCTAAAAACCCTGTTTTGGGAGACAGTGAAGGAAAGGCACTCTCTCCCTGTTCAGAACAACAGCTCATCCACAAAGTCTAGAGAAGATGAAGGCTGGGTGTTCTAGGCAGCAGCAGGCTGGAACCATGGTACCTTTATATCCTGCTCCAAAGATCAGGCAGTCAGATGTATGAGGAAATGAGAAGCAGAGGGAAGAGGAAGTTTGAGAGGCCAAAGTAAAGGTCAAAAATCTTTAGAGAAAACTTTTGGACATAGAGTCAATATTTCTCTGCCTCCCTGGTATAGGGCAAGGCTCCCCCGTTAACCAGGCATGGGCATTTGGAAAGTAGGTCCTTCCCACTAGATGCCTTTTGCCACTCATATAATGCTCAAGACATATACTTAAAGAATTTTTAAATCGATTTACTATTTTCCCACCTTATTTCATAACATGATGTCAGAACATTTAATACCTCAGTAAAGGTAATGTTTTGGTGAAGGCAACTGTTGCATTTTGCGTCAAAGGCATATAATCTGGGCTCCAAATCAAACTTCATAATCATATGTTGCTGCATTGTCATTTTAGTAAGGAAATGATGATGATGTTTTGTGAAACCACATCTTTCATTTTTCAGCCACTGTTTTTTACTTTACGATAAGAGGAAATTAAACACAAAAACAGAATGAGTCACTCCACTGCCACCCCTTCCCTTTTGTTTTCCTGCCTGTTTTCTGATTGGAGGTCACGGCTAGAGTACTTAGATTCTCAAATCAGGCTTAAATAAAAAATACTAAGGAGATGTACTGTCCTTCATTCAACAAATATTTATTCCAGACACTTCTAGAGAATAAAAAAATCTAAATAAGACACAGCTATGTTGTCTAACTAGGCATCTACTCAAAATAATAAAATAAAAGTGCATTTATTGTCATGAGAAGATGGTCATAGTAACTGAAAACATATGAGCATCATTTACTTTGGGGGTGTGTGTGTGTGTGTGTGTGTGTGTGTGTGGTGTGTGTGTGTGTATCTCAATCCAGTTTTTATGCATTGTTCATATATATATACAGATGCATGTGGAGGTGGGGAGTGCTATTTTAAACAAACACAAACACATGTTATTCTGTCTGCTAAGGGCTGGTTGGGGTGGTAGGGAAGGGTGTAGATGGTGACCAGAATAGTAGAATTCGTGCCAGTAGGAGAATAATCTCTATACTTCTTCTTGCCCACACAAACCAGTGAAACCTATCTTGCCTAAGATTTTAATCAAGTTAAAAGAAAAGTTATAGTTTTAATACCTAAAATAGATTGCTTTTGCCTAATATATTTTAACTTTTTTGCAATGTAAATTATTTGCATAACAAAAATCTAAAAGGGTATAGTTTCTATCTTTAAGGAACTCTTCTATAAGAGACTATAAAAATAAAACTTTGCCATAAGATATTATAGAGGGCATTAGAGGAGAGATAGAGATGTATATTCATGGGAGCATAAAGGAAGGAGCCCCAGCTCTACGGAGGTACCCAGAAATGCTCCCCCTAGGATTTGGCCTTTGAATTGGGTTTTAAAGCAAAGTGTCTCAGAAGGAATACCATAGGTTAAAGCACAAAGGAGCCTGACAATTCAGTAGGACTGGACCTTGGATGGGTGTATACAGAGACACATACAGGGAGGAAAGCAGAAGTGGTAGGAAGAAGAGGCTGTAAAGGCAGATGGTAGCAGATGATGGAAATATGTCTTGAAAAAATGCAGACTTCACCCTAAACACGATGAGGAGTCATTGAAGACTATATGTTCCTTTAACTAAAAAGTAGACACAATTTTAAAAGTTTTTAATGGAAATTTTTCATAGTCATAGAACAAAGAAGATCAAGAACTCTGTTCATAACCAGAAGCTCTGGATCCTTCAGGCTAATTTTTTCAAATTAGAGCCCAGATGGGGGTCCACCAAGAATAAATTTTTCACCAGTCTGAGAATCAGTGAAAGAAATAAGTATGATATAGTGAATTTCATTTAAAACTAAATCTACTGATTTTTTTTTTATGTCTTTATGTCTTTTTTTTTTTTATGTGTTTTTGATGTCTTTCTTTCATTAGCAATACAAAAAAAAATGATAATTCTTCTGGGTGCCCCCTAATTTGTTTTTAGTTTCTCATTCATGGAAGAAAGCTTAAGTTTAGGAAATCACTGAACTATAGTCATCTAGTTTTCCTAGATGCTGAAAATATTCAGAAAAAAAGGAAAATAAACAGAGCCAAAACAGAAAAAACAAGAGAGAAAATCCAAATGGTCAAGATAAAGTGTGGAGGTGAAAGAGGAACTAATTTAATAACAAGCAAAGCATTTGTTCCTTTTATTTGACTTTAAGAGAGACACAGTTTATCTTTCTTTTAAATTTTTCATGCCTAATATCTAATTTATATGTTCATATTTTTAGAAGAATCAGTTGGGACCTGAAATATAAGGTACACGCATAAATTTCTTTTATGAGATATGTATAGCTGGCCATAAGGAAAATTTGTACTTTTATTCTCCCATTTTTTTAATGCTGAAAAACCCCTCAGTAGATTAGGTTGACAATTCTAGTAAGGAAGGAAATAGGACCACGTTCTGACTTGTGGAACACAGAGGAATTGCAGGACATTTGCTGGGAGTTTTACCTTATAATTCACTTTCCTTTTGCATGATCTTTTTTCAGTGTTAGTTTTTTTTCCCTACCCAGTGCTGTTAATCAACTGACTTGCAAATGCTTGTTCCTAGTTTCTTTCTTGAGTAGTTTTATTCTCTCCTCCACAGGCTTATTAACTCTTTGAGGTCTTTTTTTGTGTCCACACAGGGCACCCAGGCCCACAGACTCACTGAAGTTTGTTTACCTACGTTTCCTTTCCACAAAGGGCAATAAAGAAAATGACCTTTGCCCCATAACCTTCAGCCCTGATTTATAGACTGAGGCATCCCATCAGTGGTTTTTATTTTAATCCTATCAATCAATTGTGCTTTGGTAGTTATATCTCAAAGTTAAACATCATAAAGTTAGGTTTAATGTTAACTTATTGCTATATAAATGGAAATATCCTTTTTCATATTTCGCTTTCCATTTGTGCTAGAGTATAATAAAAATTAAATCCATCTGCTTGTAGCACAGGCATGGTATGTTTAGAGACATGAAGAATAGAAATTAGGAGAGTACATTGGGAGAGTTTTGAAAATAACAGAGATATTCAACTCAGACTTTACCTTTTAAAGAACAAATATTTGTGCTTTGTAAAATCCATTAAATATCTTTGTTTTCTCATAAATAATAAAAGTGAAGGATAAAATTTAAAGCTATGCATGTGATTTTGAAATATTCATTTTTTTGCCAGTTAAAAAAAATTTGTGTATATCACTATTTTTTCTTAATAATTATTTTTAACAAATAACTTATAAACATATTTTCACTAGCAGTGGTTTTAATAGTCCATAAGTAAGTATTTTTAGCAAAATATGCAAATCTCCATTTATTCCTATTCTGTCTTTTCTACTCCCCTACCTAAAAATAACTACCATATAAGAGTTGTGTGTATTCTTCTTCTTTGGGGTATATTTTAAGCAGTTAAGAATGAATCCAATTTCTCAATAATTTGAAACATGTATCAGAAAGATACATAAATTAAGCATAGAGGCCTCCATTTAAAAAAATATATCACTATCACCACTTCTTAAGTTTGGATTAATAATAACTGCCATTTAGTGAATACTTACTAGGTAGCAGACATTGTGCTTAAAACTTTACATATATTTACATATGTACATAAATATAGACATATAATTTTGTCTGTTCTTTATAATGACACTACTAGGTAGGTGCTTTTAATGTCCTCATATTACAGATACGGAAACTGAGATGTACTTTACAGAGACACTTGATTAGTAAGAGACGATGCAGAAATAAAATCCAGGCTATCTGTCTAATCTGACCATAGACAACAGCCCTGGATAACTATAAAAAGCAGAGGCAGACTAGGAGCGCTATAAATCACGATCAGTCAACTCATAGTGGTAGGTGTCAGACACCTACTAATATCTGACAACCTTACTGTAAGTTCTCTAATGAAAAAATACTCCCACTTTGAAAAAAAAAAAAATTTCATACTTTCTCAATGCCTGACACAAAGGAACCTCTCTATAAGTATGTTTAATAATAATAATAATAATAATAATAATAATAATAATAAAATAATGGCAAGCACTTAGATAACACCATACTCCCAGTGTTTTTGAAACTTGACATATTTTAGCTCATTTCTCACAACAAACCTATGAGGTAGTTATCATTGTCATCCTCATTTTTACAGATGAGGAAACTGAGGCACAAAGAGGTGAGGACACTTGTCCTAGGTCCCACAAGGAATAAGTGGCAGAGTTAGACCCCAAGCCCAGGCATTCTTGTTTCATAATAGCTCTGCTGTCTATCACCTAAATAAACAGATGGATGAATGAGTCGGAATGAGTTTTGTCAATATAAATGAAGTCGCATCCCTGCCTGGATTTAGACACTTCGGGGATTCCCCATTATAAGTATAAAAACATTATCGTCTTAGCCCAGCCTGTGAAGTCTTACATGATCTCCTCTGTGTCTTTTGCCTCGCAGTTTAGGCCCCTCACTCTCTTCCATCTGACGCAATAGACTGGATTCAGCCTTTGTTCCAATCTGAGCTCTTCACACATGCTCTTTCTTCTCCTTGGAAAGTCATCCTTATACTCAACTGGTTCATTCCTGTCATTATTCAAGATTTCACCTAAATATAACTTCTTATGAGAGAGCTTTCTTGGTATAGCAATATAACCCAGATGTCCACTGTTGTTATAAAATCTGATAGCATTTAAAACAATTTTAAATAGAGTTTGCATGTGTGTGCATGTAGATCTGATTGTCTTTCTCTTTCATTATCCTATAAATGTGATGAGGGCAGAGACTATGATTTTTTTTTTCTATATATGTCCTATATTAGGTACTTGATAAAACTTATTGAAAGAGTGAATGAAAGAATGAACAGTTCAATCAAAAGCATAATTCACAACAAATTCTCTTCATATCGTATGTGCATGTGTATGATTGCTAACTGCCAAATATATCTGCCAACCGCTAACTTAAAAACCAATGCACATTCAAAGACTATCCACCATGTTTTTGAGGAGCTAAAATGGAATATGGTCATCAGGTCAAGGAAGTAATGAAAACAGAGGCAGATCTGCTTCCTCTTTCTCACGATGTAAACTATGGTAACCATAGATTTACCTGCTAAACTTGTGGTAATAGCACACCCCCTCTTCGTTGAGAATCCCCCTCCCAATATAACAGGGCTCTGCCACAGATGTGAGAAAAGGAACACATCAGGCCAGTCAGGGTCCCCCAACACCTCTAGCAACAGAGCTTCAAAAATGAGCACGAGGTCCCCACTGGGCCACAGAGCCCTCCGTGGGACTGTAAACGTTTATTCACATAAGGTGCAATTTCCTCTTTGCCTTGGGAATCACAGCTCTGGGAGGATTTAAGTTTAAGGCTGCTCAATGGCCACCTTCCCAAGTCACATGCAGGAAACCTCTTTACATAACAAGAAAAAGAGATAAAGGTGCCAACATAAACAGAAATAAACAGGAATGAGAAACAGAGAAATCTCTAGCAGCATTTAAGCCATGTACCCAGCTATATATGAAGTCAGCTGTATCCCAGGCTTCCTGGTATGTGAGCAAACAAATATTTCTTTTTGATAAAGTTGACTTGAGAAGGTCTGTTACGTGCAGGCATGTGCCCTGACTCATTCATCTTCCCAACGAACTAATGAACATTTCTAATACTAGAAAGTGCAAGGCTTGAAGAGAACTGTCTCAAGATTTATAGAGAACTGAAAAGTTTTGGTTTGGCTCAGGCTTATGATAAGCTTACATACAGAGTGTAAAAACCGAAAATACTATCCTAATCATAAAAATCATACCAGACCATACAAAAGCAGGGAAAGAAGCAAAAAGGGAGGGACCACCCCTTCTAGAGAAGCTTCTGTCCACTTCCCACTGAGGCCTGCTGCTGTTACAGGTGAGGATCCTTGGAAAACAGCTAGTGTGTCCCCTGAATGCTCAAGTGACAGACAATTCCACCAGATCAGGCCTGGCTTCCTAACGTCAAGTGTGACCACAAGCCCTGTTGTTTGTTTCAACCTAAGTCTGGGTTGTCACTATTTTAAACCTCGAGAACAGATAATCCTACAAACATCTGACTCTTTGGTAATTCTTATAACTGCTAAAATTTCACATCTGTTTTGTGTGATGGAATTAACTTGGGAGTTACACACCAAGGTTCCTATCTTTGTTGTTCCAGTGACCCTCAGTGCCTTAGGAGAGCAGGCAAAAACAACGCAGACAGAACAGAGAAGTTAAATGAGCTTCTAAGCAGATTTTTTTTTTAACTCATAGCATAAGCCACAGTCTAAAAGCCAAGTATGGGCTCATTGACAAGTGTGGGCTTTTGACAGAGAATTCTGTGTCTGTTTTTAAATGTTTTTTGTTATTCCAAGGTCTTGATTTTCCAAAGAGAAAAGTACATAGGTCCTATTAATTGCTAATAGAGAGTATATACTAATCAGGCAGGTGCTGATACTTCTGATTTGAACCAAGCCTTGTTAATGATCTTTTTTGTTTTCATTTGGTCAATAGAAAACGACAAAGAGGTTTGATTAGTTGTGCAGATTCACATAACTTTATAATCACAAGCTTTCTCTACAATTCTAAGGACCAGTCTTGGGTATCTCAACAACTTTTTCTCCCTTTCTGTACATCAGAGATTTAAAATTTGTATTGCTCTGCATGAAGTATCTACTCTATACTTAGCCACTTTATTCTTTCGGGAAGTTTCCTCAAATTTATCTTCTTATTCTTTTATAGAATGTTTTAATAAACATTTTTAATTTCTAAGAGTTCTTCTTTGGTCCTCTGAATTGCCTTTCTCATGCCATTCCCAATCCCTCCTATGAGGACACCTATTGAAATTTGTGTCTCTCTTTTGTTCCTTGCCCTATATTTCCTCAGAGACATTCTGAGTGTTTACTTCCCACTGATGTTGGAGTGCTACCTCTAATGCATGGTGATCCCTTATTCCCTGTTCATATTTGAGTATAAGGCACCTATAAGCCAGTTGGAGGTTTTGTTAACCTGGTCAAAGTTTTTCCAATGGCCTCAACTTGCATTAGGGTCATAACTAAGTAGACAGGCCATTGTGCCAGTGTCCCTAAATGACACCATTTGGAGGTCATTTGCAGGGGTGGGGGAGCACTGCCCAATTTATTTACAGAAAAACATCTAATCTTCCAAATGAGGGTTAGAGGAAGTCGTGCTGGCACTATGTGCATGGTGGCAGTTGAGTGTTCCACATACAGACTTCCTCCCCAACCCTGCATCTCTGAGCCAAGACCCTCTCTGGACTCTGACAGACTTTTTACTCCTTTCTCTTCTGAGCCTTTCTAGGCTTCAGCTTCCCTGCTGCATCAGGGAAAACGCCACTCAATTTTCGCCTTGAGAATTTTGTTGAACTCTCTCGTCTCCCTACCTCACCTCTCTCGTTCTCTCCTATAAATTTGTGTGAATTGATTCTTTGGTAATTATCTTATCATAGGATCGAGGGAGAAGTGATAAATGCTGGCTTCATAGACAGAGGTCTCTTCTGAGTCCCTGGTTACAGTCAGGGGGTCCAGCCTGCCTTTTGGACTTACCAGTTATATAAGCCAATAAATTCTACTTTACTTAACTAGCGTGAGTTGGATTTCCGTCACTTAAAAAGACAACTAATACCAAGATTTACATAGCTACCTTCACACTCACAATCATCCCTCTGAAGACCTAATTTCCAGCATTTTTTTTTTCTAAAAGTAAAGGCAAGAGCCACTATCTTTCAGACTCACCCAGACTTGCTCCAACCTTTTTTCCATCCTCCTCCATCTATTTTCCTTCAATAGCTATAACACCTGATATATTTGGTCAGCCAGTGTGCAGTTGTTCATAAAGCATTGCTTTACAATTTACTGCAAATATTTCCCACTTTCCGACACACCCCAGTTTCTATTCAAGACACTTATGTCCTGGTGTGCTACTTTTTTCTTTGACTGAACAATTTATCTGTGTGAAGATGAGACAGCAAATTCCTCAAATCCTGAGTATAGGAGAAAATAGTCTCTGTGGTGCTAAATTTGCAAACCTAAATGTGTTGAGGCAGCAAATATCACGTGTTTCATGAAAATAGTGAAGGGAAGCAAGTCTTTGGACAATTAACTGTGGGAACCTACCATTCGACTGCCTAAAAAAATAAGCATCTTAAAGACTCCGTAGGGCTGGCCTTTATGCCATCTTAAATATATTCCAAGAATCACAGTGACAAGATTAGCTCACAGATAAATTAGTTTTGCAGTTCTATAGTAAAATTATCCTGCAAATGAAAAGCCCATGTCTGCTAACTGCTGACATTTTCACAAGTGCTCAAGAGATGTGAGCATGGAGGCTAATATGGAACCATAAGCAGGACACACACAGTCGGTGTCCCTTTACTAGTCACTAGAGAAGCTTTATAGCTTATAAAAAAGCGAGATTTGTACTCTATTTGCATAGGCAATTCTCAGTTGCAGAATCACAAGAAGTTAGAATCAGGAAGCATACAATAGATCATCTAGTACAGTTCCTTGAAACTGAGGCTCAGGAAGAAAAAAATGATTCACCTAAGATTTCACAGCTAGTGAATGATACAGCCAAGAGCACATCCCAGTTGCCCGGGAATCTAGAGCCACCTCTTTACTTCTTTTCTGTAAACTATTTCTTCACCGTAATAACCCACAGATTTGCTTCAACCACCAGCTGTGGTTCAGTGGTGAAAGCACTAGATCCAAGGTTCGAGGACCTAGATTTAAGTCCTGGTGTTGACACTTTCTAAATTTGGGATCTTGGTTAAAATCCATAACCTTCAAGATTTTTCACATCTTCCTCTTTTCCTCTATGTCATTGGGCTATCATTAGAATTAAATGAAGTGACACATAAAGCACTTTGTAAACTATAAATTGTTTTGCAGATACAAGGTATAATACTTGTAATCAAATTGTAGTAGTGGTTGAAAGGAAAAACAAATTATAGTGATGCTCAGTAACTCTTCCGTACCTTTCTCCCCATAGCCTTGAGTTAGTTTTTCTACAGAGAGTTTTTTCCATATCTACAAGTGGTTTACATCCCAAAAGACACCAAAGGAACAGACTTCAGGACCTAACGTTAAGTCAGTGTATTATGCTTGTTAAATGAAGTTATGATGAATTTGGGAGATGGTGACATTTAGAATGCCTTGGGCTGCCAGGAAGCCCTTACTCACAGAGACTGAAACTCCAGCTGTGGTCTGTCAAAGTCCCAGCTCAGCTTCTCTGCAGTTTTCTTGGATCTACCCTTTTCCACATGTTGGCTTCTTCCTCTGACGGCCGCATTTCCAGGTGTCACATTCTGAAAGGATAAAGTGCGGAGGTTAAAAAGGTCTGCTTCTGTAATGTCACCTACTTAAAACTGGAGAAGCTTTCCCAGAACCCCCCAGCAAACTATCTCCTTCTTTCTCTTTGGCTTGAAATGGATGCCATGGAACGACCCCAAATGGCTTACGGTAAACAGAATGCATTTGCCTGAGTCGAGGCCAGAGCCAACCTTCCTTATGCTTAGGTTGCATGGTGGAGCGGTAGATATTTGAGCAACATTTGGAAGGAGAGACTCAGAGACTTCTGATGCCATCCCTTTCTCACTGTTCTGAGTCTTTGTCACTAGTTTTGCCTCCTGGGCACCAATTATCAATGAAGGTGATGGCCCTGGTAGAGGCACAGGGGAAACTGACTGTTTATCAATACCACCAGCCAGTCAATTCTAGAATGGTGGGGAGGACCTAGAAATTACATCGGTTTGAGTTTTGTCGGCATTCTGTTTCTCTGTTGTGTATCACCTCACCATGAGGTGATACACAACAAGTTTAAGGAAACTGTGAGAGCCAAGGAAACACACTGAAGAGCTAGATTTGGCTTTTGGCTGCCTATCTATGACTGTTAGAGGAGGTAAGAATTATTTGAAAATATCTAATTTCTAATAGCCAAAATAAGGATATTTGCAGAGGTCTAAAGTTTAATGATTTTTTTCTAAAACATTTCTATCCTTTATTTTTAAAAAGTTAAGTAAACAAACATTTCCACATATTCCAAACTAATTCTATTTGGTTCTATTTCACCTGTATGGATCATTTCGCATATAATATCAAATATAAAAAGCTTCTCTAAATTACTATCCGCAAAAGTTTTATGTTTCCAAGACATAAACATAAGCAAAATAGCTCATATTCCTCAAGATTCTTTTTTTTTCAATTAAATTTAATGGGGTAACATTGGTTAATAACATCATATAAATTTTAGGTATACATCTCTATAATATGGCATTTGTATACTCTATTGCGTGTTCACCACCCTGAATCTAGTTTCCTTCCGTCACCATGTCTTTGACCCCTTCTACCCCTTTCGGTAAGATTCTTAAACACCCAAGAAACTCAATCGTATACTTTATTTCTACTCAGGTGGTATTGGATCCAGCAAGCATGTAACATGCTTCTTTTTCATTCACTGTATCAAAGATGGCCTCTTTTCCTCTCTCTTTTAAGCAGTGTGAGCTGGATATGCCAACCATATCTGAACAAAGAGGCGTTAGTGATTTCCTGTCCTTTTACACAGGGTTTTGTGTCACCACCATGGTGCTGCTGGTCATCCCGTCCTTCGGCTTTGCCGTCTTCCTTGTTGTCATCCCATTCTCTCCCCGAAATTAAATGAGCATGAAAGGCAAACGATGTCAGTTTTGCAACCATGTCAGGAGACCCGAGAGATGACTACAGAAATGTCAAAATAATTTGGCGTCCATCAATGCATGGAGACAGGACAAATGCACCTGAATTTATTTTTGACTGGCGAAAACTCTGAACATGTTTGGCGGTGTGAACGCTCACACACGCGCAAGCTCAATGCAAACACCAGCAGTAGCTTTGATTTGTTTCTATGGTTTCAAATCACTGCGGGTGACATCCGTGATGCAGCTTACGGGAATGCCTCCTGCTGAAACTCTGGGTACACACCCTCTTCCCTAGGCTCCTTTTAAGAAATATGATCACAAAGCCAGCAATTCTGATTTTCTGATTTTTGTTTTTTTTTTTAATCACTGCTTTAAGAAATAATTTCTTTAAGTGCTTGTTCTTTCTTCGATTGTGGTTTAGAGAGGAAAAGAGTTCAGGTTTGGTTGAGAGTGCGAAAGAAAAGAAATGTAAGCTTTGAGTTTTGAGAATAAAACATTAGGCCTCCTCTTCTATTACCTGGCTGATTCTCTTGACTCAATACTTATCATCACTAATATCTAATGAGATCTCGATAAGCCTACTCCAATCTTTTATTTGGATGGTATTTTGCTATGTAAAGCATCCGCTTTGGTCAGTTAAAAATATTTAAATAGGACACTAGACATATTAAATAAATAAGGCTGTTCCTAAGAAATTTAAGAAGTCACAAAGTTAGATGTATTCATTATGATGAGCGTAATAAGGGAAAAAAGTAAAAAGAATTTTTGAATTCTAGACCCACCACTTCCTGACACAGTAAATTTGTTAGAGATATTAGCAGAACGAATACACTGCAAAAATATACACTTTATTTTATAGGGTTCTGACTAGAAACTCCTTATAAGACTCCCACACTTATTAGTGGGTTGAACAGTGTCCCCCAAAACATCATGTCCACCCAAAACCTTGGAACGTCACCTTTTTTGGGGAAATAATGTCTTTGCAGATATACTTAGTTACATGAGGTAGGGTGTCAGAGCCCCAAATCCAATCACTGGTGACCGCATAAGGGAAAGACAGACACACATGGAGACATACAAGGAAGAAGGCCACGTGACAACAGAGGCCGATATTGGAGTGATATGGCTATACGCCAAGGAACGCCAAGGATTGCCAGCCACTACCAGAAGCTAGGAGACAGGCAGAGCCTCCAGAAGGAACCTACCCTGCCACACCCTTTGATTTCCCAGGGCTACTTAGTACTTTGGTTCAGTGGCCGACAGAAACTAATACACCTTACTGTGGACTGAATCCGGTGTATGCCGTAAGGATTTCTTTTGCCCGCGTTTCTAAGGCCTAGACTAAAAGTTGGCTCTCTGCCCTTCACCTACATCCTACCTTACCCATCAAGGTCTTCCACCCTCACAGAAGACAGACCAACTCAAAGAAAAAAGTTTCTTCCTGAAGTCTTACCCACAGCCAGCCTAGCAGTCCATCCACTCCCTCTTTCCCACTGAATCCCACACTGACCCTTAATAAGAGATTGAGGATCCCTTCGAAGCCAGAAGCTCCATCCATCTTAAGGCCTTCTTAAGAGACCTGCTGCATGGGACTTCAGAGAAAGGAGCAATATTAAACGCATTCCTGAAGAAAGAAAGAGTTTTTCTCTTAGCTTCTCCCCCGACCCACATCTCTGAATCCTGGTAACTGTCCATGTATTCCCCTCTCTTGTGGTATGACACGGGGAAGAGGTGAGGTCCCTCTTCAGGTTGGAGCAGGCCAGGGGACGCTTCTCTGAGTTGGTGGTATCCATGCTCAACTGCAATGTAACTCCAAAAATACTAATCATCGTCATCAGTGTTCCAGGGGCTTGGTGACAGGAAATCATCCATGAATAAAACGTGAACTCTGCCCTCTCTCAAGAGTGAGACAAACGGACCAGCAAGATGCATTTAATTGCTAGATTAGGGTAAGAGCAGAGGAATGAAACCTGAGGGGACATTTGCCAAAAGAGGTGATATTCTGAAAAAGAGTCTCTCAGCCTCGGCTTTATTGACATTTGGGGCTGGATAATCCCTGTCCTGTGCACTGTCAGATGTTTAGAGCACCTGTGGCTTCTATCCACTGGATTCCATCAGCAACCACCATCCCAACATCATGACAATCACAAAAAAAAAAAATCCCTTAACTCCTTCTCCAGTCTAGTAACAGTAGCTGCTGGAACACCAGTTTCCTACAGAACTGTGGATGAGGGAGCAGACACGGGGTGGGAACACGTCATGATCCACATCTGCCGTGGGTGTTACTAGTACCGTGTGCAGAGACCAGCCGAACCCTTTGTCACTGGAGTTAGCAGCCTGCAAACTGGGTACTCATTCTGTTCATAACTGTAATAAAAAATAAAGGGTTATGAAGATAGGTCCCGATTTTAAAATTTCAAACATGGCCCTGCCAATAGGGGTGGAAGCATAAAAATGCAAAGCAGTGATCATGACTCATCGCGGGGTGAACCTGCTCCACAAAACAGCCACCAAGTGTCAGAGGGAAAGGCAAGGGAACTCATTGAATTTTTGTGTCTAGTTACCAGTGAGGGAACAGATAAGTCAGGAGGACAGACGCGGGTGTATTGTGGGCCGCGATGGCTTTGAGATTACAGAAGAATATTTAGATGGAGAAGTTCCGTAGGTGGTTGGACAAGAACTCAGGAGAAAACCAGACCTTGGGAGTCATATTTACAGATGTCTGAGCGGAACCTGTGAGAATGGAGGAATCTATCAAATAAAGTAGAACATCCTGAAATGAGAAGCAATATTATTTTCCTTAAAAGGCATACATATTTCTTTTTTTTTTCCCATCTCATGCTAAGAAAATTAAAGCCTTGCTACCTGCTTATTATGTGTGTGGGTGAGAACTGGCTGTAGATAATAATTTGGGGAGATTGTGTCAATGGGAGCTGGGGGAGGCAGAGTACAAATGCAGCCGAATGTCTCATTTATGATTTTCCCAAAGCATGTGCAGCAACCTGGGTTCTTCCTGGATACCAGTAGGGGCTTCCTGTTGCTGCTAGGAAGTTTGCTTTCAGACTCCACGGGAAATACGTTGACCTGTTTCTGAAGATGGCTCACCCTGTGTGGTGGCAGAATGCCAGAAGATGACAGAGCAGGGTCCTGAGGACACTGCAGGAAGAACAGGAAAGTCGAAAGCCGTGAGTCAGAAAATGACTAAGTCATAACTCAACTCAGGTAGAGAGATGTCACCAAAAAGATAGAGATGGAGACATTAGTGGACTGGAGTCACCTCCAGTTGGGGAAGAACTCAGAGGGGAGGGGGAAAATGGGAAGAATGGTACAGGAGTAGATAATAGCCACGCTACCTATTTCACAATTTCGTTGAGTGACTTTGTGAAAACACTTTACGAAGTCATTTGTATAGGCTGCCTGAGGGGCTATTAGCCTGAGGACCAAAATGTAGGCTCTCTCAACTTCTCTTTAAATGTCTAGAAGATGCATAAAAAGTGAAACATGTCCTTTCAGAATAAGAGCAAACTAATGTCGGAAGCAAGCATCAGGCTGAGGGAAAACAATTCCAGCTTTGGCTCCTGGTACCTCCTGGTCACTTACTGAAACAGAGATGACCCAAAAAAAGGAAGACTATTCTTCTACTCTTTGTCCATGGTTCTGACACCCAGGTCAGCGCCCATTGAAAAGGCTGAACTCCACTTCCTTTGGGGTAGGCGCTAGGTTCCATGAGAACAATTACTAATCTCATTGCCTCCCTTATTCACTGCCCCCATCCAGCAACCAACTATGTTTCTTCATCTTGCCCTCTTGCTACAACCAGGCAATCCAGAAAAATCCAGAAACTGAGTTGGCAGAGAGGAGTGTGAATCAATGACAATATTTTCTGAAAGGGAAGGCCCATGAAACTGAGGTCCCTGTGAACGTAAAAGTAGGCTAGGCACAGCACATCTTAGAAATCATGCCCTTTCCATCAAAGCGTGCCTCAGAACACCAGAGAAGCAGATGGTACAGGAAGAAGAATGACCAAGCAATAATTAAAAAAACATTTTTTTACACCCCAAAGAATTCCTGCTAGAAGCTGTTTCTTGGCCTGGTATGGCTCGTCAGCCTGTCACTCTGTCCATTCCAGTGGACAGGAAGCAGTAATGTGGGCAGTCATTTCCTCTTTTAAAGATAAGAAAAAGAAATAAAGAGAGAATGGCCATCTCAGTCAAAGATTTCTTGGTTGCAAATTACTTATTAATTCTACTCAAATTATTTTCATCATATAGGGGTTATTAATGAGCAATATATCATAATAGTTTATGGAACATCAGTTACAGATGGCTTTCGGCCTCTAGTAATAAAAAAAACAAACTTTAAAAAATCTTTTAAAAATTAGAGATTCTATTTTTCTCATGCAACAAGAAGTCCAGAGGTAAAACCATCGAGGGCTGATATCAGCAGCTCTTCTATCTTTCTGCTCAGGTCTTGTTAGCATGTGATTGTCACCTTGCCATCACAAGATCAACCTCCAACATCACACAACATTACAGGTATATCACAAAAGGAATCTCAAAAATTTCAAAAAATTAAAAAATATATAGATCATATTCCCCGATGATGATTTAAATTGTAAATATAAATTTATAGCTGCCAAATACCCAACCAATGAGAATTTAAAAGGCAAACATCTAAACAGCCTTTAGTGAGAAAGAGAACCAAAACTTAAACTCTGAAATTCAAAGCAATAAGTACACTACATATAAAAATGTATAAGACAGAGTCAAAGCTTACTCAGTGTTAAGTCCAAAATCTTAAACATACACGTTAGTAAATTAGAATAAAATTGAAAGAATTAAGCATGCCAATGAGAAGTTTTATGAAAAAAGCTATAAAAAGAACTTTAGGAAAGCAGGAAGATAGTATTTAAAAATTAAAAACAAAAAATCAATAAATTAGAAAATACAAAAAAGATAACTGATTAATACAATCAATTTGGGGTTAAAGGAAAATAGATAAAATAGTTAAAAACTTAAGAGATAAATAAAAAGTTAGAAAAATGAAAACATTGATACAAAGGAAATAATAATTATGATAGCATATTATATACCTGTTAGAAATTTTAAAATATGAGTAAAATATAAGAATTTCTAAAACATGTGTAAATGAATAGATATGAGCCAAAATAGAAAAAGTAACAGATCAACATCGATGAAAGAAATTGAAGAAATTGTTAAAGAATTACCCTTCAAAAACAAATAAACAAACAAAAAAAAAAACAAGAAAAGCCAGAATCATATGATTTATTTCATCACTGAGTTCTGTCACTTAGCAAATTTGCAAGAAACTGATAATTATTCTATTCAAACTGTTTCAGGTCACAAAATTTTCTTAAATGATAATTTCATAGTTACAATTTCTCAAATAAATCTCTTAATTTCCTAATACTTTCTTAAATTATTTTACCAAGAAATACAATGATAAAACCCATACCTGATTAAAAGCACAAAGAAAAATGAGAGATAACTATCACTATAAAGATATATGCAATTATCCTAATAAAATGCCAAAAGACCCAATCTAGCATGTGTGTTAAATACCATAATCAAGTAGGATTCATTTTAAGAACAGTAGAATGGTTCAACATAATTTTGTATGAGTGCAGAGATAGAAGCGGGGAGACCTAGGAGGAGGAAACTGAAGCAATTAGCAAAGACATGGTGGTGACACGAATCAGCAGTGTAGGTGGTGAGGTGTATTTCAGATGCCAGATATATTGGAAGATAGTGCTCCCACGATATCCTACTGAATTGATGCGGGGTGTGAATAAGAAACAGCTCAAAAGGACTCTGCTTCTAGGCCAGAGAAACTGAAATGAAAGTTACCTGTAATTGCGATCAACTCAATGGAAAGGCTGCTGGTAGAAGGTCATGAGCGGGTAGGAGGAGGAGGGTGAGGGGAGACATTGTATTTGAGATGTCTATAAGACATTTAATCAGAGATAATTAGCTGAGAGTCGAATGTATGAGTTTAGAGTTGGGAATCTGAGCTAGAGATATAAACGTGGGTGTCACTGGCAAATAAATATTTAAAGCCATGAGTGAACATGAGATCACCAAGGCAGTAAGTATAGATCGAGATGGGAAGAGGAATAAGAATTGAACCTTAGGGAATTCCTACATCGAGTCTGGGAAAAGGAGAATGAGTGGCTCGTGAGGTTAAAGAAGATTCTGGAAGCCACAGAAAGAAAACTTGCCAAGACAGTAGGAGTATTCAACAATGGCAAATATTATTAATGGGTCAAGTAACATGAGGACAAAGATTGACCAGTGGAGTTAGCATCATGAAGGTCACCAATGAACTTGAAGAGAGCGGTTTCTGTGCCATGATTTCTGCTACCTGTTGTCATGGTTTTAAGGAAAAAGGGAAGGAGAGAAATTGGTGAGAGTACAGACAATGCATTTCAGGTTTGCTGCAAAGAAGAGCAAAGAAATCGAGTGGTAGTTGTTGAGGGAAGTGAAAGAGTCGAGAGACTTTTTCTTGTTGTAAACTAATTGGACTCGTCCAGCAGAAAGTGAAAAAATGATGATGGAGGAGAAAGAGGAAAGAATTGCTGGAAAGCTGTCCTTGAGTGGACAAGAGGGAAGGTATTTAATGCACAAGCAGAGAAGCTGGCTTTACGTAGGAAGGTGGGTGGTAACAGGTACGAAGGCAAAGGGAGGTGCTAATGCTTTTAAGTAAGTAGATACAGTGGTGGAAGTCTATGAAACTGCTGATTGGTTCATTGGTTCATTTCTCAGTAAAGGAGGAAGTCTGGTCATCAGCTGAGCATAGGAGAGTTGTTGAGGTTTAAGTGAAACGGAGAACGTCTCATATAATCTAGAAGAGATGAAATGGCCTAGAGATGTATAGAATTCTTGCTTACCTGACAGCAATAAAGGCCCACCTGAGGCTCATGATCAGCACTTAAAGTGAGATCAGGTAATTTAGTTGAGTGTTTCTCTCCTAACGCTCATTCAGCTGATCAGGTGCAAGTTCAGAATATTAAAGATTTGGACTTAACCAGGATGTAGTTCTGCCCCCCCCAAAAAAAAACAGTACAAAGAGAAGGACAAAGGAATTAAAGGAGTATGTAAGAGAGGGCTTGTAATAACTGACCATGGAATGTAAACTGGAAAGGAGAGAATATCATAAAACAGGAATAGTGGAAAAGTGGTGGAGTCCATGGAAATGAGGACTGCAGCACCTGACATTTAGAGTACGTTCGATAAATATTTAAGTATCATTAGACTTTAGCCATCCATATCACTATTCCTCCTTCATATTGTTGGAGTAACCTGAAGGTGGAGAAGCATGAGAAATAAAATGTCAGCTTCCCTTGGAAAGCAACATTTATTAATATCTAAAACGCCATCCCAAGTAAATAACAAAAATACTAACCTAGCAATAGAAAAATTGGCTAAACACACTAGAAAGAAATACAAATGTCCATCCAACACACAAAAGGTTAACTCCACTAGTAATCGAGGAACATCGACACTTAAAGTATACCACTACTGCAGGGATAAAACTACATGAATGTTTATATTTTTATTGAAGTTACTGTCAGTCTTTTAAAATAATTATGAACCACCAGTAAACCCTGACAATCTTTATATGTAGAAGACTGGAAGAACTCCACTGTCTAGTAATGCTGTCTTGGTAGTGGACTAAATTTCTTGCTTACGATGATTTTTTTAAAAAAATGAATAATATGAACCAAGTACCAACAAATAATAAGGAATTACCAGGCCAAAATGAAAAATAATAATTCAAGAGAGAAAATCACAGGAAAGGTGCGTTTGCCCTGTGGACATCTGCCAGAGCGAGAGCTTTTAACTTTTATGGCCTTCCAGGTCAACAGGGATAGAAATCAAAGCCCTGTCTCCTTCCTATAAAAAAAGTTCATTTGGAGACACTCCCAACCCTGACAAGAACACCAGGACGCCAGAGGGTCACACACCATGATAAGAAGGACCGTACTTACATCAGCTCTTGCACAGTCCGGCAGCCCAGGTATGCATCCATGGGCAGCCCAGAAAACTTCGAGTCCTCACCACAGATTAAGGTTATTCTAAATCTGCTGAGCCTCAGGGTACCCGGCATAAGCAAGATAAACCATCTCTGGAAGCACTCATCATCCTAGGCCTCAAAATGTCCCTACAAATACCTTTTCAAGGACAATGAGATAAGGAACAGGCATATCCGTGTGCGCACGCGTGTGTGCACACACACACACGCAGAGGACTTGAGCGTGAACTAAAAGGAACCACGAAAGTCAAAAACAGACCCAGTACGACTTCAGATAGCAGGCTCGTCATGTGGCTACATAACCTTATTATCGAAATCCAAGCTGAGTAGTATGAAACAGGTAAAATGAAGGCTGACTTTACTCACAGGCATGGAGGCAAACGTCTCCAACGAGATATAGTCATACACGGAATAACGGCGTTTAAGCCAATGTGGGTCTCATAAAATTATAATGGAGCTGAAAAATTCCTATTTCCCAGTGATATCCCAGGTGACGAGACTGAGGTGATGCCCCAGTTATTCTGATGGGAGGTGACGACGTGACCGGACGTCACTTGATGCTCCAGCCATCCTGACGGAACGTGACGTGACATGACGTAAGGCGTCAGACATCGTGACGTGACGTGACGTGACGTAGTACCCCAGCCGTCGTGACGGGACAGGACGTGACGTGACACCCCAGCTGTCATGATGGGATTTGACTTGACGTGACATGTTGCCCCAGCTGTCGTGATGGGACGTGACAGGACAGGACATGACATCTCAGCCGTCTGGACGGGACGTGACATGCTATGATGGGCTGTGAGGGCCCATCCGTTGTGAAGGGACGGGACATGACGTGATGTGATGTGACGTGCTGTGACGTGCTGTGCTGCCTTAGCCACCTGGTGGCCCCAGCACGACAGGTTACTCAGTGTTTGTGGTGATGCTGGTGTGAACAAACCTATTGAGCTGCTGGTCGTATGCAAGTATAGCAGATACAATGAGGTACAGTCCGTAATGCCCTATCATGATAATAAACGTCTGTGTTATGTATTTACCATATTATACTTTTTATCGTTATTTTAGAATGTACTCTTTCTACTTACCAGAGTTTGCTATAGAATACTATGCCGTGTTACACCAGCAGCGGCCTCATACATCTAATCTTTTGATTGCATTGTTTTCTCCTGTGCTTGATTTAATCTCGCGTTGTTTTAGAAATTTAGTCTCGCCTAAGTGTGCAGTGTTTATGAAGTCTACAGTCACGTGCAGTACTCTTAAAGTTGAGAGAAAAACAAAATATATGTTGTTCTATCTCTCAGTTGAATAAAAATAGAAAATTGGACAATATGTCAAGAAAAATGGAGAAAGTCTCATATATTTGGGGATGTGAAAACTGTCATTGCATGTTTAGTAAGTATCCTAATACCTGGTCAGCTTCACTGCTTTCTATTAACTACCTGGCTCTGTAAGCATTAAGGTGGTGACCTTATGGTCATAGTCACATTCAAGAGGCCTGGACACAATCTGCCTCATTCTAGGGACTTCCAACAGTTGTACTCTGTTATGTGTTGACCTGATGTTTTAACTTTCAGAGCAATCTTATTTCCCTAATACCCAGATCCTGGGAAAAACCTTACTAGCCCCAAATGCTGACAGACTTTAAAAGTTGCAATTGCTACTAATCTATCTTGAACCTAAACTAAAAAAACAACTAATATCTCTTTTTGCTTTTCTCCCCTTGTTTCCTCTCTCTCAAAAAAAAAAGCTGTTACTAAATCTAGAAAAAGACGGAAGTTGACGGGAACACAGTGACCACAAAACAAAACAGTAAGTCTCGAATAGAAGTCAAGTCTCTTAACTATTTGTTTAAAGTACATAAACATTATTACTACATATGGGGCAAACTAGACTTATTTTAGGCTGTTTTGTCTAATGCACTGGCAACAGTTATTTATCATCATCTTCTTCCTGCTCCTTAGGTAAATTAAGGCCAGGGAATATCATAATCCCACAAGGTTAAAACCCAATGCCAAACCACAGAGCAAGGCCATGCCTTTTCATCCATGTGTCCCCAACACAGCATTGAGCCTGACTCAGTGTAGGTGCTTAATAAATACCTTTTGATTGAATGAATGAGTGAATGAATGAATGAACAAGCCGATGCTCAAACCTAACTCTAATTGTGTCTCTTCTATTAAAATACTGCCATGTGGTGTTTATAATAGGGTCTCTATCCTGATACTTACTGATGATAAAATATGTCATTCAAAAATTTTTAAATGGTAATTCTATCACAAGTCTCCAGAACTGGGATCTACATTTAAATTTAAAGATGTATCAGAATAGGGTTGATTCTCCTTTTTGTGAATACATTTAAAAAGAAGCTACAAAGATTGACTACATGTTAAGTTGCAGATGCTGTGTCAGTACACACATAGTTCATACTAGTTCATACTCTTATAGCATCTTAGAGATTAAAATTAGCAAAAGGACTGGGGCAATGTAATAACATAAATTCGATTTATAAATGTAAAAGGTTGTCAATGGAGGAAATGCAGTTCCAAAATATGGGGATAAAAGCTTAGGAAATGTAACCATACTTTCTCTAAACATCACGTGTTTTTAAAAAGAGAAAAAAATGCTTTATAAGGCTGATTTCTTATGTTTAGACTCAACTATGAGGCAGCAAGAGAGGGCCAGAAGTGTGTGTGTCTAATACACTGTAGTTTTAACAGCAACATTTTTTAAGGGTTAGTCACATAAACAGATGTGGAAGCCATCTGTTTGCTCTGTAAGTGCTACTTGAAACTTTTAACAAAGGACAAAGTACATTTCAGCAGATAGTAGAATACAGGCCAACATCACACAGTGGGTAATGGCACGGCCGGACTAGAATCCCGGGTCTCCTGAATCCACTTCCAGTAGTCTGCTTTCCAACACACTGCACGATGGGATAACAATTTGAAAATAAAATAGTGTGCAGAAAGCTCGGCATTTTCACTGTGAGGTTGTGTTCACCAACGTCAAGGAAGTCGGCAAGAAAGTCTCGATCTTAGAATGGTAGAGTGACCAAGCTGCTTGTGGAAGATAGAACGAGGCTACTTTCACTGAGTCACTGCTGTTTTTGATTGCAAATGGTAATTCGAGTCAATTTTGGCATGAAATCTGAATGAGCAACTGTGTCACCCAAGGTGCTCATTGTGTTAGCAATACAACTGTTCCAATGACAATCCTATGTGCTCCAAGAGAAAAACTTTCCACACCACAATAAGCAGCCAGGGCATTCCAAATGTGTATATTAGATGTAGACTGTTTCAGGCATGTAATATTAGGAAAGGACATATTGGTGATATTAGAATAGAAACGGTGATTCCTCATACATAGATGTGACGCAAATTACAGGAAATAGTCTCTTTATCCCGAAACAGATTAAAAAATTAAAGAGCCTCTCCATATGTCATTAAGAAGCCAGATTAGAATAAAATTGAAACCAAATAATGGTAAACTTGAGTATTTGAAAATGTGTTGAAATTAGAAGGGAAGTGAAAAGATGTCAAAGTGATAATTGTTTAAAATTTTCTTATTGTGTCTCCAACAATATGTAGAAAAAGGAGGCAGTTAACCTTTTTGATCAAGTTGGTGTGTAATGTACAGGCAGACTTGGTTGCAGTTGGTGTCTAGTATTACAAAACATGCCACAGGCTATTACAGCCAGCAATCTCTAAAAAACAATTTCCTTCGGACCAGTCCTATAGTTAGCCAACCTTCTGGTCTTAATTTGGTTTCCTTGGTAAATTGATCTACCAAGGAGAGAATGTAGGCTGCTAGGAATGTCTGTTCTGCTTGGCAGTTATAATTGCGAAGTAAATTAATAAGCTATCTTTCTGGCGTATGTTAGTCTCCTGCAAGTTTTATTAAGTTGTCTCAATTAACCAATATCCTTATCACTTTTAATGAGTGTACTCTCAATGCCTGAAATCATAAACTGAAAGGGCAAATCTTGGACCTCGGTAACCTCATTAGGAGACACACAGCCTGGGAGGCCCAAGTAGGAGAGTCTGTTAATTTCTCATTGCAAACATTGTAATTACCAGCCCACGGAGAGGCACTGGGTCCCAGAGCTCATGGCTACCAGTTAGTCTGTGCATTCTTTAATAAGCTGGAGAAAGTTTATCAATGTCCTAATCAAAGTTCTAATAAATCCAGAGATAGATTGCTTTCTCACATGACCACCTCCACTGTATGATTCTGTTCATAATGGGCAACTTTCACCTTTAAGAATCGGGGAGGTGAAGAGGGAAGGAGGGAGGGAGGAAGAGGAGGAGAGAGTAAGAGAGAGAGAAGGGAGTGAATGGAAGCAAGAAGGAATGAATGAATGAATTCAGGAGCCGGTTAGCTTGAGTCTGAATCCCAGGTCTACCACTTACTAGTTGTGTGAAATTGAGCCGGTAACTTTCTTAATGCTTTAGGGTCCACATCTGAAAAATGGGGATAACAGGATCTACTTCACATCTTGTGAGGCTTAGAGTTAACAGGCAAAAATACTTAGGAGGGTACCTGGCACATCGAGAATGGTTTTACATTTTATTCCTAATAAATTTTCTCACAGATTGTACTTTTGCATTTTCCTATCCAAACTGTAAAAATCCTAAAACTAATTTCCTAAGTGCAGAAAATAAAGCGCAATGCCCACTGATTGTGAAAACATCATTTCCCTAAATAGTAAAATAACACGAGGTTGTTGTGCTTGTTAAATTTTCGTATGCCTAGCAATCAACTGGGCATCCTGTTAAAATGCAGATTCTGATTCTAAAGATCTGGGACAAGAAGGTTCTGCATTTCTAACAAGCTTCCAGGTGATACTGATGGTGCTGGTCTCTAAGGGCCACACTCTGAGTACGCAGGTTATAGATAGTTTGATTCAGAGGAAAAAATTAACTAGGAGGTAGAAAGTAACATAAAATATTTAAAAGGCTAGAATGGCCACTAGTGGGGAGTACCCCGTAATCAGCAGTATTATTATTGCTAGGAAAGCATTATAGGTATGCCTTAGATTATACAATAAATATTATCCAAATGTTATAAATATATGTGTATATATTCATATACACATGTATAAAGGGCATTCATTTATGCTTTGTCCTTATTCAGCTGCATCTTATGGAAAGAAATCCTACCAATACTTTGTTATAAGAATAACTGGCTAATTTATTGATATGATTTACTTATTGTTTACATATAAAATATATATATTAAAATACATATATATAAAATATATATCTTGGCAGGAAAAAAATTAAATCATTTCAGAAACCTACAAATTTAACATGAAAAATTTCCCACTTCAACTTTCCACTTCTAAGCCTCTGACTAGTAGCTGTTAAGAATTTGGTGTGATACTTCCAAATATTTTTATATTATATATAGACATACAAGATTTTTCTTCAGAATATAGATTCATACTACATACTATAATGCAACTTTCATTTTCCTCGAAAATATATTATGGACATCCTTCCACATTAGTATGTAGAAATTCATCTCACTCTTCCCAGCGATTACATCGTATTCCAACATACTGTGACTTATTTGCTCATTCCCTATTGCTGTGCTTTTAAGTTGCCTATTATGTGCTATTACAATTAATATGTTGATGAATTTTCTTATATACATGTATTTATATAGTTGTGTGAATGTTTCTGTAATATGGCTTTTGGAAGTGCAATTGTTATGAAGTATATGTGCCATTTAAATTTTGAGAATCACCAAATTGCTTTTCAAAGACTTCTACCACTGGTCCACGAGCCAGCCATATTGTAAAAATTTTTTCTCTGTATTTGCTCATTTCCCTAAACATGTAGTACTTAGGTAAAAAGGGGGAAAAAATGTGTTTCAGTGAAGAAGTGTATAATGTGTGATTGAGTATATTTGCACTCAGCATCCATTCCAATATCCTCCTCCTAGAATGCCTTCCCTCTGCTGCAGAGACTAGAAAGCTAGAAACGAATTTCCCAGATTCTTCTGCAGAAAAACTACTGTAAGGTGTGAAAGTCAAAAGCAAGGCAGAAGCGTAGCTTTTCTGAGTGCCATGCCTAGCCATGGAGAGGTGGAACTTTTCTACATTCAGGTGTAGAATCACCAGGTGCCAACAGAGTTGTGGCAGGTTCTTCATTCCCTGAACACAATTACAGCTCATTCTAACATCAGTAATTCCAACAGCGAGCTCCCTTAAAATTGCAGAAGTAGCAGTTTCCCTGGGAGTCATTGCTGGAGACCCAAACTTGAGCTCACTCCTCCACACTTCGCAATGACTTTGTAAGGAACTAAGAAGTTTCAAAACTTCCAATGTTAACCCCCATTCTTGAAATAGCTAGGGTGGTTTGTTTTCTATAAGACGTCAATGATATAAAAATGTTAAATTGCATGTCATCAACTTTAAAAATAATTTATGCTACATAAATCTATTTCAGAATGTAGGGAGAGAATGCAAGAATTACGAGCAAAAATGTGTATAAACATGAGAAAAAGGATCACTGAATATATGAAAATGTTAATATAGATATATGGGTGATTTAAATTTTATTTTTGCTTACCGTTCTTTAAATTTTCTAAGGGAAAATCTTATGTCATTTCTTCCTCAAACAAAAGAAAAAAAATCTCCTTCTACAGAAAAAAAAATTTCTGAATGTATCTTGAAATGTTTTAGGCAACTAAGAGGATTAACTACAGATATTCGTCTGTGTCTAACGCCATAGCACACCCAGAAGTATGCATCATGGTCTAAATAAGGGAGTGAGTTCCCATAGTTCATGATCTGAGAACAAATATTTGTCTATTCTAGTGGCACAGTCAAGCTGACTGCTTTGTGCTGGAACAGGGCAGCTGTCTTGGGAACTAAACATATGAGGTGAAACTAGCCAGCGCCACAGCCGTTGGCAAGCTTGCTTTGTTTATACTAACAGAAGTATATCCTTAGAATTGGCTATTTTAAAAGGCATAAAACAGAATGGAAGGGTCTTCACCTTCCATTTAATGCCCCAACCAGTAAATGAGAATTCAGAAAAGGGTAAAAGTAAAATAAGCAAAGCAGAATTTTTTTTTTTTTTAACTTTCCACATAACTAACATATATATTTCTAGATTGCCCTTTATTCCCCCATTTTCACTACCCACTGGCATCATGACTTAGGACCCAGAGAAGGACATACTTCTTTATTCACTGGAATAAATTATCATGAAGGGTCACAATGCATTTGCAACCATTAAAGAAGCAGATAAAGTAAACCATTCTCAAGCTATGAAAATGTCTATCAAGGAATTTTATTGAAACCGGATTGATAAAATTCCTTATATGTATTAACACACTTGTTTTATAAAGCTCTTTTTAAATGTCATAGAAGTTACTCTTGTTTACAAAAGTGTCTTGTCATGTCAAGTTTTTAATTTTGATGAACACTAGTTTTGGATCTTTTATGGTTATGGCTTTCTGTGACCTAAGAAACCTCTGGCTATCATCAACTCACAAAGATATTCGCCTATATTTTTCCGAAAAAGCTGTATACTTTAGTTATGACATTTAGGTCTGTGATCCATTAAGGATGGTTGGGGAGGGGAATGACTGCAAGTGTGAGGGAGAAGCGAGAGAGAGATCTTTGTGGTGAAGGAATAGTTTTTATTTTGACTGGAGTGGTGGTTATACAGATCTACACCGTGACAAAATGGCACTGAGACACACACGAGCACTGTGTCAGCATCACTTTCCTGGTTTTGATGTTATGTAAATTGTAATACTGAAGGTAACTGGGTTAAGGGTACACTCAACCTCTCTGTACTATTTTTCAACTTCCTAGAATCTAAAATTACTTCATAATAAAGGGGTTTTTAATTGTGGGTGTTTTACTGGGTTGCATTAAATTTGTAAATTAACTTAGAATAATGTTTATTTTGTTGAAAGTTACTACCCAATAAAGAATGTCTTTAAATTAGAAAAAAAAAATTCATGTGTTTGAGGGTAAAAGATGGGTACAGTCTCCCCACATAGTTAAACTTTTCCATAATAAAATGTTAAAGTTATGAATCAATTTCAGAAATGTGCCTTAAAAAAAAGATTATTTCCTTTATAAAAAGAAGTTTTATAAAATTTCTTTTAAACTTGGGAAAGATAAGAAGAATACAATATTATTTTTATAAAATAAAAAAACCAAAGTAATTCCCAAAAGCAATGGGGAAAAAAAAACTCCATTGTAAGCAAACTGTACATGACTCTTAGAAATTATGATCTTTACGAATTTTGTTTGAACTGGCATGTAAGAGACCCACCACCGTCTTTTTTTGAAAAAGCAGATACCCTGAATTTTTTATAAAGATACAATTTAACAGCTTGAAAAAATGTTGCCAAACTGAGAATAACACCTAAAATCTTTAAGATTTATAATTTGTTCTTAACCTGAAATTTTGCTTTGAAAGTGATATTCACACCTTCCTGAAACAATTCTAAAATACATAAATAAATAATCTCAAACACTTAAAGAAAGTTTGCGAAAATAAAATTGAGATGTTTATTACTTTTTCGACTGGCAGCAATGAAAATCACTAGAAACTGTACTTTTGTCCTTTTCAAATGATCTGCAGTAAAATCATATTTTTTTCAAGTAATTGGTAAAAGAGATAAAATTCAGTTTTTAAATCCTCAAAATATTTAGATATCAAAGACAGAAATACTGATTTTTTTTCCATTAATGAGAACAAGAGATCCAGTTTAATCAAGATCTGACATTTATAAATTTTAAACATTTAACTGAGCTAAAAGATCGAAAGATTAATTATAACAATTATAGAGAATATCATTTGTGCATTTTCTAGGTTCATTACGGTAGTTGTATACCCAGAGAACCAACCGAAGTTCTCAGATCCATTGTCGAATAATGGAATTTGGGAAAGCACTCTTCATATCGCTTTTATTTAAGATGCACTACATGCACATGATGCAGGTAGGGAAAAAGTTTATGAATCCATGCATTAAAGACAAGACAGACTGGTACTACTGCCAAACGTGCACTGAGTCACTTAGGGTGTTGCTCAAAGTTCTTTATACTTAATGTTTCCATGAAAATAGGTGCAGAAGCAGAAATGTGAACACATCCCAAAGCAGCTTCTTTATTTGGTTTCCTGTGCTTTCTTTGCATTCTGTTTTTCTTTTGCCTAGAAATGAAAGATAGTATGCTATAAAATCTTAAAAGTTTATTTTAGATCATATTAAAATAAAATGTAAGAGGGCATTTGTAAGCTAAAAGGTTTGAAATGCATTGTTTATAAGATTTCTAGAGGATTATCCTTAATACTATGAGACTTGAAACAGACTACTCCTGGACAATTATATAGTCGCACTTTGCCAACTGTAAGGAAAAATGATGTATGGTTTGTAGTTCTTATCTGAAGTTGAAATGTGTTATTACAATTGTAATTATTTTAAAATATGTAATTATTCATTCCAAAGTCATACTCATTCATATTTTAAAACAGTATATTTACATATGTGCCCAGTTCTCATTCAAATTGAGTTAAAAAAAAATTCTCCATTAGTTTCTGCATATTTAAGTAAATGAGTTTGACATAATAGTTTAATGAGTTTAACATAATATCACAGTACCATAATTTTTTTCCTCCAACTACATCATGAGTTGCTTAAGAGAAAAGATGTGTCTTATTCGTGTGTATAGCCACAGACTCTAACAGAGTGCCTGGAATAAAGCTGCAGCTAGGTAAATGATGAATAATAAAATGTTTCAAAAATTTTAATTAATCAATCAGAACTTCCTTCATAATCTAGGCAGATTACGATTATTGCATATATATGAGAAATAAAGGTATCTCACTATTGTATATGCAATATTAATAATCAAGGAACACTTTGGAGAAATAGGCAATTTGGAGAAATGGAGAGTAACCACCCCGTCGATAAAACAAACGCAACACAGGAACAGACTGGGTTTGTGTCCCACTAACACGAGGCAGTCATATACTGCCACCCTGTGTCCAAGACAATGGAAACTAAGGATTTATAGTTCTAATACAAAAGCTGAAAAGCTGTTCTCTGTGCTTTGTGTTTAACAATCTGGGGATGCACTGTTATTACAATCAAATAAGAATTGCCCTTTTCCTAATTTGCACAAAAAAATTTACTCACAGCAATTTTAAAGCAAAATATATACATTTAAAATTTCTCTGATGACATTTGTCTGGTCCCTAATAGCATTTATGTATACATAAAATCTGATATATCATATGATTTGGCACAATAGTCTACATTACAATTTTAATATTTTAGTGTAGAAATATTTCCTAGTGTTTTATACAAAGAACACAATAGCTAGGTACTGTTAACTGAGCATGTCTGAGGATCACAGGACTCTGTTAATCTAAAACTTTAAAAATAAGTTTCCTATCATGAACTTTTGTAATTGTAATACCCTGAGATACATGAATAGAAAAACCTACACAGAAAAGATGTATCAGTATTGTGCAATAATTTTTGTATATTTAATACTAAAAGTTGCAGCACATGTTTCAAGACCTGGGTAATAAGGTATATATACACAAAACCTTAACTCACATCTCATATTATTTAGAATTTATGATAATATAAAACAGCTGGGTTGAATTGTATCTTCACAAATTTTAATAAGAAAAGTGTACCTACCATGTACTCTGGTCTTTAAGTTAATGGTCCAAAATTTTATTTGCCTAGTAGTACCCTCTCAGTGTTTCTCAAAATGTGGTAAGAGACCAGCCGCATTAGAATCATGTGTGGGTGGGGTGGGGGTGGTGCTTATTAAAGATTCCTCTCCCTATATCAGAATATTTGGGGAAGGGCTAGGTAACATATTTTAAAGAGTATTTAGTGATGGTCACTTTCAGAAAACACTGATTTACAGTATAAATATAAAAACAATCTAACTGCATTTTATTGATTCAACAAATATTTTAAGTGCTTCATATTAGAGGAAAAATATCTTAGACTTTTTCACTAACCTATGCTAATACCCCCTCAGTGGAAAGAATACTAGCTTAGGAATAAAAACACCTATTTCTTACTCTTGGCTACATTTTTTCCCCCTTCAATGTCCATTTAGTGCTAAATTCTATGATAATTCAAAATTTTGTTAAATAAGAAAAAAAATATTTCAATTAACATTAAAATTTGTTTTTAAAGAAAAGAAAAAGTTTTAAATTTTATTCTAGTATAGCACAACCTGAGTTGTGACACTAAGGATTCTTGAAGGCTAAAGCAATGGGACAATCCCTTATTTTTATTTTACAATATCAGGTTGAACTCATGCTCATCTAAAATATAAAACCATAGGTAAAGAGTATTTAGTGATGGTCACTTTCAGAAATAAAATTTAAAAAGTTTCAATAAATTTTACTTCTAATCAAGCCAAAAAAAAAAAAAAAGTTTGTCTGACGGCAATCTGAATCTAACGAATCACAACTAAAATCCTTACCTTTTCTACTAGTGGTATTAACTGCTGATGCTCTGCCAAAGTCTTTAATAATTCCATAATGAAGGGCAGGTAATTATGCTTCCTTCTGATATTTTCAATCTGAAAACAAAACAAATATAAAACCGCACAAACTTTACATTTTCCACTAAGTTTCTGACATTTTAATTTTGCATCCAACTCAAAATAGAAATGGGAGAAAACCATCCATTCTCAAAGAAAAAGTACTTGAAATAATGATATTCCGTTCCCACTGAGAATAAAGACTAATACAATTAAAAAAAAACATGTAGAGAGTTTCTTGGGTGTCATCTTCTACTCTTGGCTTAACAAATAACAGGCTTTTAAAAGTCTAACATTATTCATAAAAACTTAAATTACTTATGAAAGCAAATTTAAGAAGGCCCACATGATTGATTAGTATCCTTGCTACTTACTATGCAATTATCAGGCCAAGCCTAATGAGACCAGCTTTATTTTGTAATCAAGACTAATCTTTCTTTGAATTATTTTTGATCCAAAGGGGGTAGGCTGTAGGGGAAAACAATCTTTGTTTAAATGGAAAACCACGCATTGTCTAGAGCCCGCCCTCCCAAATTACATGATTCTAGCCTTTCACTGCCACTGAGTTATTAGCTACTACCTGGCAGAGGTTCAATTTACTTCCCTTCTCCCACGGATAAAAAGTTTCCATCTTTTGTAAATTCATTTGAACATTCTTTTACTTCATATAAATTTGAGCTTCTTTGATTTCTCATTTGAACTAGCTGTGATATCTTCTAGAGTCCCTCAATTAATAATAAATTAAATAAAATCTTAACGGATGTTCGTTTTATATTAATATGAGAATCATTTTACATTTTTAAAGCAAAGCATTCTCAAACAATGTACCAGGTAAAGATTCTGAAAACCTAGTTTGTGTTTAATTTTAGACAAATATTAAAACTTAGTTAATTATGTAACAACCCTGCATAATACAGAAATGATGGATAGTTATATTTTTATAGCACATAAAGTAGCAGATAAACGTTCAGACTTTCATCCCTTACATTCCTGTATCCAAGAACTTGGCCCCCCTTTTTCCTGCCTGGAATACTCTGGATCAAGCCCTTAACACTTCCATCTAAAGAAATCCTGCTAATTCAAAGTCTGTTTATTTTATTTCGCAGTCATTTGCTGACTGTTCAGTATAGTGCAAAGCATTGTGTGGACACTGTAGTGAGCATAAAAAGAAAAAAGGACACTCCTTGCCTTCAAATGAGCTTCAAATAAATAACAATGCTTTTTCTACTGTGACATGCATGACAAATGACTTAAATACTATTTCCAAAGTCATTCAAAATTCAAACTTCCTTTCACTCTTTGCTCTCTGAATAAAGCTTTTCAGACAGACTGCAAGTGAAGGAGAAAGACATTATTAAAGATAGTCTTGCTTTATATATTTGGCTCTAAATTATTTGACATAATTAAATCAAAAAAATTTTAAACGTAAAAACTTGGAAAGCAAAGTAAAACAAACTCACTTGTGTACCAAGTAATAGAACCACACCATGAAAAAATTTTTTCAAGTGAATTTAAAAACATAGTAATTTGGTTGTTCATCTAAAATGGGATAAATCCTAAGAAAAAAATTAAGAAAAAACTTTTCGGTGGTTACTAACACTACTGGTATTGTTATTCTGAACTTTTATACATGGCCTGTGTGTGTGTGTGTGTGTATACACAAATACATATATACATGCATTCTATGTGTAACATATAACATTCTACATGTATGTGTGTATATATACACACATTCTATATATAACATGTGTGCATGTACCCACACACATATACATACATATACGAGCATTCTACACATAATGTAAAGCATATAAATATTTACTTATATATATAAATGCTATATATATGAAGCATAAAGCAAATAAGTAGTTATGTTATTGTTGTTAGGAACTAATATTTTCAGCTTAAGAGAAAAGATACAAATGCTTAATTTCAAGTAGAAAGCCCTTTAAGCCTAAGTTTGAGTATTAATATGAATTCATGTTGTATTTTCTATTAAAAAATGAAACAAAAATAGAAATGTATTTCTTAGCCCTGAAAAGGCCTAGAAATACTGACTGATAAGTGTCACTCAGCACTCTGAGCCCTCAGACAGTGGTTCCTAAATATTACTGCCCCCAAAGTACCTGGACTTCTTAAAAAAATGGCTGATTCTGAGTCTGAAGCAGGAACTGTACAAGATGGGTTTGAAACATCTTGACATCTAGAAAGCAAGGAAGCTACCAGAGGTGAAGAGTCATGTCAAGGACTCAGGAGACAAGCTTGAAGTGGCTCCTTATGGCCAAAGGTTGGACAATTTGAGCATCAATAACTGCAGTGAACTGAAGCACCAAATATGTTAAAAAGCTGTTCATAATAATACTTTTAAAAAACGTAAAAAAAAAGAAACCTCAGAGATTACATTTGTAGGGTTCCACAGAATCAACTCATTATTCTGAAAACTAGTAAATGATGGCAGAAAAAAAAAATCAAGCATTCAATATATCTTCATGTCAAAATATACCACTCTACATTAAAACATTAAATGAACAAATAAAAAAAAATACCTTATATCTTTTTAATTTCTGTACTTCTTCTTCAATAAGCATCTGATTTTTGGCAACCTCTGACTGAATAGCACTTAACATATTACCCTGATCTGTATCCATGGGTTCCTCCTTAGGAGAAAGAAAAAAAACAAAAAAATACACCCTAATAATTGAGGCTTAAGTTCACGATATTTTTAAATGATAAACATAGTACAATTTTTTTCAAATTTTACTCTTAATACGGTGACAGAATACCAGCCTAATTGTAATATTAAAGGATAAAAATCCCTGAGAAGTGCCTTCCATATTTCTGTTCTACAATAACACGTTTATTTGAAAACAATCTATAATTTAATATACTGTTTTGCTATAAACTTTGTTCAGCTACAAATTTGCTTTCACATACTCTTAAGAAAACGTGATCAAAGAAACATAAATAAGGTCTTTTTGTCTATTACTAAGTCTCTTCTCCAATCATGTTTACTACAGAAAGGTAATCGGTAGTAAAGACTAGTACAAGTATATGTGAATTGAAATGTACTCAATAAATTCTGTAAGAAACATATTCTAACTTGCTTAATTACATAACAAAATTACAGTAGGTAGTTAACACTTATTTAGCATTTACTATCTGCCATTCTTTAAAGTTGTTTACATATGTTATCTCACTTAGGCCTCACAACAACACTATAAGGTAAACACTATTATCCTCATTTCACATGAAGAAACTGAGGCACAAAAAAACCCCACTCAAATCCATACACCCACTAAGTGGCAATGCCAGAAGCTGAGTCTGGGTAACCTGACTCCAGAGTGTACTCTCTTAACTACCACTCAGGACACCAGATTAAATACATTTTACAAAAAAAAAAAAAGAAGAAGAAGAAGGAAAAAAAGAGTACTTTCCCTGAGAGAATAACGAAGCTAGAACTTTGGACATAAAAACATTGCCACAAACCTCGGCAAGCTGCCTCTGCAACTCTGCTATTTTCTGTTCATATACCATCCTTCTGTCAGACACAATGGCCATTAAGTTAAATCGAATTTCACCTTCACTGTACCTAAAAAAGAAGTAGAAGTTTATAATATGATAAAGAATTATAACACCATTACAATTAAGGTAACCTATTGTGATGACCCTATAATTCTCTGGGAGGTCTAAGTAAATAGAGAGATACACTGTGGTTCATGGATGGGAAGACTCAATGTAGTAAAGATGCCAGTTCTCCTCAAATTAATATAAATATCGACATAATTCCAATCAAAATCCCAACAAGAATGTGTACAGATATAGACAAGATTATACTAAAACTTATATGGGAGGGCAGAAGAACGATAAGCTAAAACAATTTTTTTTAGACCTGAGTTATCTTATTATTGTCTTTAGATCAATATCTTGTGAGAGTGTTCATCAGATACTGTATACCACGTAATAGCTAAAACAATTTTGAAGGAAAGGAATAAAGTTGTATGCATCGATCCACCTAATTTCAAGACTTACAGCTATAGTAATCAAAACTAGTACTGACACAGAGTAGACAAACAGATCGATGGAGACCTCTGTTTTCTTTTTATAACTGAATGTGAATATATAATTATCTCAAAAAGCTTAATAAAAAAATAGATGCTCAAAAAGAACTCTACAAAGTAACTCTACAAAACATCTAAATTCTGTAGAATTTAGAGAATTTCTAAAATAGGTTTCCTGAACACAATAATACAGTCAAAGGTAGATGTTCAATAAGCATTGCTAAAATAAAAATGAAATAAAAGTTTAAAGATGTATAAAAACCAGAACCTGATGACAACGAGATTAGCTGAGCATTTATTTACTTTTGTATCCTCTTTTCTATGACTGGCCTCACAGCGCTGATCCAATCATCTTGAGTGCATGCACCTAGAAATGTAAAAGCATTTAAATAAAATCAACATTAACATTATTTCAAAAGTTTGGTCAAAAATATCTCTTTTCATAAATATTTTAGGAAATTCAGCATGGTAAAAATCCTTTCAGCATAGCTATTTTCAGCCTCAATTCTTATTTTCTTAGTAATAATAAGGGGAAAGAGCATTATCACTAACTCACATTGCCATATTATTTCATCATTTAATAAGTATTGAACAAATGAAGGTAATGAATTAGGGAGTTATATCATTAAAACTCATAACTCTGTGAAATAAGGATAACTATCTTCATTTTACAGATGATGAAACCGACAGCTAAGAAAAACCAGCCCCCATGTTAGTGGCAAAATAAGGATTTAATCTTATCTGTCTCCCTCCCCACCACCATAACTATAAAATAAAAAATTAAAATCCACACATAATGCAAAACCAATTTTACCCAGTTGTTTTATTCTTCTTTTTCACAAGTTCAACCATAGCCACAAGCTGTTTAGTAAAACTGGCTGTTCCCTTTCATCTTTTACTTCTTTTATATTTGATGGTTCTAATAAATGAATGGCTGACCGGATAGAAGCCAACAGAGAAAATACAGAGATCAGATCAACCACCAATCTAGGGAAAATCAACTTCTACAGAATTGAAAGAACATTCTATTCATTTTCTATAACAGACACGGAAAAATATCTTTAAATAGTGAGATAATATGTAAATCAGCATTAGATAAACCACTGATTCTATACATGGGCAAGGTCAAAAAGTACGAACAAAATGAAACTATGTTAACTTTTTTTAATCTAAAAGGATAAAGTTTTATGACTAGCAGATCACATTAGATTCAACATAAAAAGTTTAGCTGGACTTATAAATGGACTTAAAAAAGAGAGAGAAAAAGAAAATTTAATGAGGTAAAAAATAAGGAGTTAAAATTCTTCTGTGGGCCTATTATTTCAGGACTATGTCAAAACCACAAATTGTACCCTCTCCCTCAATAACCATTAATCATTTTGCTTAAGGTTAGATACAGGGTGGGATCCAGATAAATCTATCCTTTGGCACAAAGGAAAGCACAGTAGTGCACTACTCCAAAAGAAACTTTGAAGAAATATATTTTTATAGATTGTTAAACACTGAATTTAAGTGATTTGAATGAACAAATTGCAAATGAAAATATTTTAGTGTAACATGATAGGAAATGCTTACTATTCCTTATCAGTAGGTTAAAAATGAGAAGAATAACAAGTTCAATAAATGAAGTAGTTTTTAAGTTAACTGGAAAATAAAAAATAACTTAATTCATGGGTTAAAAATGTTTTTCTCTTACAAAAAAATTAAAGGTTCCATTTGAACTACTGTAGTCAACACGTCCTTCCTACTTGCTAATTTCATAAAGTGCTGAAGAGCTTAAGGACTTCATGGTATTATACCACCTTGTTGTCACCTTCCCTTCAAAATTTAAGCAGCACTGTGGTTAAGACAGAGGTGCACGCCCAGTATTTCTTTCCTTCTCTCAAGTGAAATACCAGGAATGGGAAATGGATTACCTAAATCAATTGGTCCTTCTCTCAATCCGTCTAATTCATACAATCTTCCATTAACAGGAACATAACTGACAAAGTGAAAAGCATCTTCTTCTTTTGCTGTCGTCTTTGCATCAAATTCAAACATTTGCTGTCTACAGTGAAGAAAAAATAGTGAGAGACAAATAAACAAGCAAAGAAAGAAACAAGGTTTATGAAACAGTCTCTTTACCTGGCGAAGCTGTTGTGTACTTGTCGGATCACATCTGAATTGCTCAGTGCCAAACCTTTCATCTGCAATAATGTTTAAAAGTAGCCCATTAAAATAAGAACTATCACAAATAGGGCATTTTAGGAAGAATAAGACTGTACTCACAGCTGCATCAAAACTTTGTGAAAATTCTTTAAACTCTGATAAAGTCTCTCCTAAATGGACATCTTGATGGGTACAGTTCAGTAACACACTTACTATGGCTTGAGTAGCACAAGCGTTATTAATTACCTACAAAATATAAAAGCAAAGATATCATCGATTTGTTTAAAAAAAAAAGCTTTTAACTGATAACAATAACCCCCAAAACAAAGTGAATAGTTCTCTGATTTCATTTCATGCAGTTTAGCATAAACATAATAAACAAGTTTAATTTCCATTCTAATCTAGTTTCAGGAATTTGCTGCAATTCTGGAGCTGAAGATTCTAGGAAACCAAATAAGTTAAATGAACTTATAACATCAGTAAAACCAACCCAGTTAGGGTAACAAGACCAGTCGTCCCTGACATAGCCCTCCCTCCCCTCCTATTCTCTTCCCCGAAAGCATTTCTACTGATTCGAACTCAACCCATATTTCAGCGCCCAGCGCGAGCTCCAACTCACCTATGTGGCTTTTGGAGAAATTATTCAACAACTTATATTAGTTTCTACCCTCATTTGAATTCCTAAAAACAGTATAAATTGTCCACATTTATTTTTCAACTCCATCACATACAATCTTTACAGTGTTGTCATCTAACCTGACTATTTAATAGATTATGTGGACCATACATTATAGTGAGAGGAGAAAACATTGAGACTGCACGTACTACATGCCAGGTACTTTTTTAGGCACTTCACATATACTGATTATTTTAATCCTCTCAACGACCTATGAAGGAGTGATATTATTATGCTCATTTTACACTTTTGGGAGCTGAAGCACTAAAAGGTTAAGTAACTTACCCATAGGGCACAAAGCTAAGTCAGTGGCAGAAAGTCTGGTCCTAGAATTCATTTATGATTTTATGATTTGGTAAATTATCTATTTACATCCTGCCTGATTTCAGAAGACAAAATTTTCAATTATCTTCCCTTTTTAATTCCTATACTCTACTTTCACGCTGCCAGAGACTAGTGACTGTCCACCGGTTCTTATCTTTTAACTACGATCTGCTGGGAAAACTCCTTGATGAGACTACTTTCTCCATTAGGGAGCACCATCTTACTGCCAATTGTCAAGCAATATAATGCCACCACCACACTTCCATAATTCTTCTCTAACAGTATTTTGTACTAAAACTATCTTATAATTGACAAATTAGAAAAAAGTAACAGATCTAGAATCCAATTAACATTGTTGCTGATTTTGTTTAATATGTATTTTGATCAGAATCAGTTCTTTAGTAAATTTGGATGAAAAATGTAATGTTTATAAAGGAGATGTCAAAAAGGTGGTTAACTAAAACTTTCTAAGGCTTGGTGCTCCCTTACCTGTGGCCAAAATTATCTAGCGTGAAACTATCTGGGGACGGGTTGACAGAAGTTAGAAGATGACAAAATTTATACTCATTCACACATTCTTGCAAAATCATGGCACATTAAGGCCATAATATGTACCCAATGCTAGGCCAGATGCTGAGACTATGGCAGAGAATACTCTCAAACATTCCTATGATCTAAGGACTTCAAATCTATAATCCATTATCTTTACAAATTTCTTAAAAAGAATTAGGAAAAAAAAAAACCTCCTTTCAAACTCATCAAATTGTATACATTAAATATGTGCAGTTTTTTGAATGTCAATTATATTTCAGTTGTTAGATACACCTAACTGCCTCGTCCTAATATACTTACCCCCAGATCTCATGCACCGCCTGCATTGCCCTGTTGTTCGCTATGCTCCACTTACACTGGCTTCTTTTAGTACGTTTTACTAGTCTCATTCTTTTTGGCCACAAAGCTGTAATTAATCTAGGATGATCCTCAAGCTCTTTCCCTCAGTTAATACCTACTTAACCTCTAGATTTCAGCTGAATTGTCACTCGCAGAAGCTTTCTCAGATCTCCCTAAAGAGGCCAAGTCCCATTTTTATGTGTGCAGTAAAGAATTTAATCTTGCACAAAAAGGGATCTGGCCTTTGTCCTTGCCTCCTGGAAGGTGATCTCTCAGCTCTCGAAAAGCCTGGCCTCACAGAGTGTCTTGTTTACCTGGGGCTTCAGGCCACACGGCCAGTCTACAGTGTGACTTAGGGCGGGGTTTTGGGTCAGCAGTATCAGCTCTTCCTCAAGGGTAGCTGGAGACTGAAGTCAGCCACGTGGGTGCCAACCAGGTATGTGTGATGAAGGCCACTAAAAACTCTGGATACCAAGAATTGGTTGAGATTTCCTGGATGGCAATACTCTCTGCATGTTGTCACACATTATTGCCAGGAAAGTTAGCGCCATTTGTGACCCTACTGGGAGAAGACAAGTAGGCCCTGCGCATGGAGCCTTCCTGGACTGTCTCATGAGTCTCTGGCCTGGGCTGAAATTAATACGTATATTTTTTCACTGTAATAAACCAGAGCTCTATGACAGCTTTGGTGAAATCTGAGTTTATCTAGCAAATTACAGAACCTGAGCGTGGTGTTTGGGGCCCCTAAACTCTGCAGTTGGCATTCGAAGTATAGACAGTCTCAGAAACTTTTCAAACTTTGCAGTATGGTTCTCACTTCACTCCATGTGGCCCTCATCGCCACTGTGCTTCTACATTTTACTGATTAATACCACCCTTTTCCACTAAACTTTACGCAACCTTGAGGACAGGGATCATGACTGTTTATCATTCCCCAAGCATCTAGCACAGTATCTGTCACAATCATTCTTTGCTGATAGACTGAACAGGAGAAGTCAGACAAACCTAGCACCACTGCAGCGTGATCGTAAACAAGTACATCAGACGTTAGCTTTCTCACCAGTAAAATGGTAACTAGACAATGATGTTTTGCAGACGAGCATTACCAAACTGTCCTTCCTGGAACTTATACACAAATTGTAATTACCAGAAAACAATTTCTTTTCTCAACATTTTATTAATCAATGATCCATAGACAGGCATATCTCTAATTAGAGCGTATGATTAGCGTAAGACAGCCAGTATTATTACTTCAAAATTGATGCAATTTTAAGAATGTAAAGGAGTCCTAAGCAAAAAAGTTTGAGGACTGCTACACTAGAGACACAGGTGGAAGAGAGTCCAGTTTACAAAAAAGATTGCTCTCGAGACTTCAGAATACCAACAACCATACCTGCTTGGCAAAAAATATCGTGTCAAGTCTGGAGTCCTGAACCACAGAGCCTGCTGGTTCTTCTCCTGGCTGCCACTTGAAAAGAAAAATTAACCCATGAACTGGCCTACAAAATAAAATACAAATTAGTGATAACAAACCTTGCTTCTTTTATAACACACTATCAATATATTAAATTTTAGTCAGCTTCTTAACAAATACGATGCAAAGGAAGAAAGTTCAAAAGAATTTTAAAGATTTTTACTGCTGTCTAGTCACTGGAATGTTGCCTAAGACAAGGCTAATAAAACTTAAAATTGAATCAGTTAAAATAGAATTATAAAGTTTACTCTTCAGTCTGTGGAGTATTCATTTCTACCTCATATCAGCTCACTTAGAAGAAGAAAGTAAGAATATAGTGAAACTAGAAGAAGCTGTTAACTCTAACATATGAATAAAGTTCCCTTAAGGTGTTTACAGGTAAATGGTTGAAAGTGTATGTATTATGAATTACAGGGAGCCATCTTCACATAATTACTGGGTCTGTGAACAATCATCAAACTATGATATGAATGGATGCTGCTGCCTCGTTCAGAAAGAAGTCATCCACTTTCCTAAAGGAACACCGTTGCCCACGAAACATAAAATCACCGCTCGAGGTAGGACTCCCTCCAGTATCTTTCAAAACCGCCTTCCATGCAAGAGAAACCTTTCCTATCCTTTAAAGGCAGTTCAAATGATGCAATTTCAATTAACCTCCCCTGACCACTCAGCCAGACCTGATCTCTTATTCTATTTAAAGTGATCGCTGTTTGAGGGGAAGGGAAAGGTGGGGGGAGTAAACTATCCCCTTCTCACTATTAAAAACAGTAGCCATAGCCCAAGAGTCCCCATTTTGCCTGCTAAAAGCCTGCTCCTGCCCTCATCCCAAGCACTCTCCCACCAGTGAAAACCTCTCTAGTCCTCCACCTACGACGCAGGGTCAGTGCTTGGGGGCATGGAGGCTGGGTGAGAAGAGGCTCAGAGAGGTCATTCTACACAGAAGGATGGGGAAGAGGAAGGTTATTCCTGGCATCTACATTTGGAATCTGAACTATAACCTCCCCAAAAGCAATCTGATTAGATATAGACAAGTTCTAAATTACTATTAATATACAGTATCTATTAAGTATCGTTTTGTAGACTGACCTCTTATTCATGTCATTTCTGTTAAAATGTGTTCCATGTTCTAATCCTATTGATCAATAAGTGAATGTTGTAAAAAAACAACCAATCATTATGTTGTTGAAATGGAATTACAAGGACTATTCTTAATCTCTCGCAAATTAGTTTTCTGTAAGTCTAAGTTCTTAGTTATAAAATGAGAATAATACGTATCTCGCCAGGACTGAAAAAAAGATTTGAAGGATATAGTGTATTTAGTCTAGGATAATCCAAGTAAAATAAACAGAGAAAAGTTTGCTTAAGCATAGACATTATTTTTACCACAACTAAAATTATACTTACTTTAATTTTTCAAAATTCTCAGGCTCTAAACTCCATATTTCTTCTACTTGGGCTCCTCGGCAACCTAAAATAAGAAATCACATCTTCAGAAAACAAAATATATAACTCGTTTGTTTTCCTTCTCCATTTAACTAAAAGAAATGCACTTTTGGGGACAATAAGACATGACAGATTAAAATGGTAAAGCTGATAAAGTTCACAGCCAAATCCTATTACTTCCTTTACTATTTTCTAATTATTTACAATGGGAGCATATTGCTTTTATAATTTAAAAAAGTTTCAAGAGTTTACTTTCACTGAAATGCCACCCCATAACTGCTCCTTCTCAGTTTCTCTCAATCTCTGGCTCTTTTTTAATCCACTCTTTTCATTCTACTGCTAAGCTTCCCCAGCTCTGCTCTCAGCCCATTTTTTTCCTTACTGCGCACTTGTTTTTTAATGGTAATAACTACTTCTTAACCGTGACTTTTATATCATATATTTAGTCCTGACCCTTTTCCTAAATTTCTATTTCATTTTATTTTCGACTACCTCAGAGTCCCCAAAATATGTTCTTACTCTAAGACAGTGGTTCTCATCCAGGGTGATTTTTGCCCCCTCCCCCCCCAGGAAACATTTTACAATATCTGGAGACATTTTTCTGTCACTACTGTCATCCTGGGGGGCATCTACAGAGTCACTATTGTCATCCTGGGGGGCATCTACAGAGTAGAGGCCAGAGATGCTAATTCAAGGGACGCCCTGACAACAGATATATCTGGCCTAAAATGTAAACATTGCCAAGGCTGAGAAATGCTGCTCTAGCCACACATGTCATAGTAATGGTGTACTGTTTAACCCATTTCCCATTTAGAAAAAAAAAGTGCAGCTGGCTGCCAGTGTTAATTTAACTTTACATAAACACACTCTTTGAAGGTAATGCAAATCTGACAGGTTTTCAAAGTGAAAATAAAATATAAAAACCATTCTTAGTTATTTCTAAACAGAACTTGTCTCTAATCCTAATGTAACAGAAATGCATACATAAATTGGATTCATCAAATGAAACTTTAGCTAACAATTGTTTGAGAATGGTGTTAACATCACACATAGGAATGCTACGTTTTCTAAAATTTGACATTTTCAGCAACCCAGAATGACTATATTTTGTAAATGGAAATACCACTACAAAAACAGAATGCTATATATAAAAATGATGTTATTTGTTTCCAAAGACTATCAATAAATTAGAGTGATACGAAAATAATAATAAAAAAAAGGTAGATATTGTGTGGCAAACTTTAGGGGTAAGGTTAGGACTATAATCCGCAAGTTATCTTGGGGGGTAAATGCTGTAGCCACAAGTGCTGCGAGTATTCTCGGGGCAAATGGGAAATGGGTTAAGAGCTTGGCCTTCAAACTGCCGGGGTTTGAATGCTGGCTCCTCCACTTACTGGCTGTATGACTATTTAAACTCTCTGATCCCCATACTTAGAGAGTTGTTTCAAGGAATAGCTGAGATAATTTATCATGCACATAATACATTTAATGTAGTGCCTGGCACACTCTAAGGATTTCTCTAATCCCTAAGGCAAGTATTATATTGAAGAGGGTTAGGGGAGTTAAGATGCTTGCCTAAATTCACTACAGGTGGCATATACCAAAAATATAATTAAAACTCATGTCTGACTCTAAAGTCTGGGCACTAATACTCCAGATTATTTTCAAGTGAAACTAGAGCAGTCTACAGACCACTTGCAAAACCCAATGGTTAAAAAAAAAAAAAAATTGGGTCAACCAACTATGTGACTCTGGGCATTCATTCCATTCCATGACTCAATTGGCTCTGCTCATCAAATACCTATTAAGTGCCCACCTACTCTGCATTAAATATATATGCACAAGGAGAGTTACTGCACTGTTTGTAATAGAAGAACTAGAAACATCCTGACATTTTGCTAGATATTCGCATATAACAAGTTGGGAAAAAAAAAACCTTATGAACCTATATTTATGAGTGTTGAAAAGGGACACTAATGCGATTATTAACACTGGTTACTGCTAGTGGAAATCAACTGTAAAAAGACCAAACATTAAAACATCGTACATATTATATCAAAACAACAAAAATCCACTGAATAAAAGTGCCCCAAAATCTTTTGCACAAGCAGAATTTCAAAGGGTTACACTGTTTATATAACCTTATGTTAAACACATACACATCTCTTTATTGAAGGAAAACATACTCAACTGTTAGCATCCATCCCCTGACATACACTCAGTGTCTAATAATCAATCCCCTTGTGTATATTCAAGTTCAAACAATGCATGATATAATTGAAAGGGAAATAAGCAAGGATCGAAGAGAACTGGGTTCTAATTCCAGCACTGTCTTCAAGTTCTTAACCTTCATGTTAAGGAAACACCAGGTTGGTCCCAAAAGTCATTCATATTTGCCTCAACTCATGGGCCAGAGCTGTTTCAGGTGAATTCTGCCAGCTTTCCCCCTAGTGGAACCAAGTGGATTCTGCAGTCACCAACACACCCTGCATACCTGGGTTAAGGCCTTAAACCAAAAGGAAAAGTCAGGACAAAAATTTGAGAAAGCCACCTGGCTTTTTAAAATCACCATGAGATGAATTAAACTGACTTGGTACCAGCCCTGTTGATCAGATCAGATCAGATTCCTTCAGATCGACTGAAGGAATATTTAGTGCAGAAAGGATGCATTTTGTTGAGAGTCGATTCTCAATGGGTTTCTCCTCTTTCTGCTGGTCTTCTAAGAGGAATTCTCAGATTTGTTCTGAACTATCTTTTCAAGGATATAATACAGTAAACAAGACGCTCTGGGGCGGACGTTTCTGCTGTCCATAATACCTCCCTAGAGCCAAAGGCTGAGCAGGTTGGCTAGTCTCTTTATAAAACTGGGAGCTCCCTACGCTCAGAGTTCCTCAGCTATGACACTGACTCATACGTGCAGCATCCAACTGTGTCCCATCTCTACTCCCCTGACTTGGAGGACAGGAGAACCAATGCAAACGGAACTCTCCTGCTGCCTGGTGTACCATGACCAAGGCACATCATCACTAAAGAAGAAGTTGTCTGCCAGTACCTATGAAACAGTGGCAGGCTAACTTGTTAGCCAGCAAGCAGGGTAAAATTTAACACTTCCTAATCCTTAACAGATGTTGGATTTTGTCCAATGTTTTTCATATCTATTGATATAATTATATGGTTTTTGTTTGGTTTGTTAATATGATGAATTACATTGAATCTCGAATGTTAAACTAACCCTAAGTTCCGGGGATAAACCCCATTCAGTCATGATATACTGTTCATTTAATATACCATTGAATTTGATTTGCTAAAATTGTTTAGAATTTTTGCATCTATGTGGATGATGAATATAGGTCTGCAGTTTCCTTTTCTTGTAATGTTTTTATCTGGTTTGGGTGTTAGGATAATGCTGGCCCTCAAAGAATAAATTGGGAAGTATTCCTTTCTCAAAATTTTTTTGGTAAAGTCTGTGTAGAATTGGCATTACTTACTCCTTAAACATTTAATAGAATTTACCAGTGAAGCCATTTTAGCTAGTGTTCTCTGTGAAAAGATTTCAAATTGCAATTAAATTTAATAAATATAAGGCTATACTGGTTATTTCTTCTTGAGTGAGCTTTGGTAATTTGTGTCTTTAAAGGAATTTGTACATTCCCTCTAAGCTGTCAAGTTTATTGGCACATGTTTAGATGTTTAGAGTATTCCCTTATTATCCTTTCAATATCTGTAGAAACTGCAGTGACATCATGTTATTCTGCTATTGCTCATTTGCGGCTCGGTTTTTTTCTGATCACTCTTGCTTGAGGTTTATCCGTTTTATTGACCTCTGAGAAACGAGTTTTTGGTTTCATTGATTTTCTCTACTATTTTTCTCTTTTCTGTTTCATTAATTTCAACTGTGACCTTTATTACTTCATCTTCTTATTTTAGATTTAATTTGCTATTCTTTTTCCAGTTTCTTGAAGTGAAAGCTGGGAACATTGATTTGTTGTAGGAAAAGTAAATCCAGTCCCTGTTACTACATCTTGGCTGGAAATAGAAATTTATAGTTTCTATTTTTTTAATTGGTAGACTTTAACAGTTTTGTTTTTGTTTTTTTTTTTGGTGCATTTATGAATTATGTATGCACCATACCAATTAAAAGTATAGTTCTGCTCCATCAACTTCTTAATTTAATAAGAACTTTGTTTTTACCATAACATTACAGTCTACCGAAATTAGTATTTGTATATTCACCAAATCTACAAATTTCCCCTCCAATGAAGAAATATTAAAATAAATTTACAATAGCATTCATAATCCAGAAAGATGTTTTACTTTTGAAAAAATGAACTTCTAAATGCTTTTTAAATCAATCAATTGGATGAGAAAAATAAAATGGAAATGATTGGAATAAACTTACTTTCTCTCTGAAGCTACCATTATGGAACTTATCGCAGAGTTCTTATGGTAATGAAACCAATCCATTGATAGCTATTGCTTCACTTCTCATTTGTGCAAGTGTAAAAGGTTCATTTACATATCACTCTCTTATGCATGAATTTAAAATCATTTTTAATTCCAAGTTTTCCACACAATATGAGATTGAAGCAATAGCTGTTAATGGAGTGGCTTAATTTAAAATAAACTTGACTAGCACAGTATTTTTTAAAGTTCACTTTAACATGTCATAATAGTTAAGGTTTTAAAGGTAAATGCTATGGCTAAATTCAATGTATGACCAAAACTGAACCCATTTCCTTGTCCATCAAGCCTGTTCTCTAGTACTTCACTAGCCACTCAAGGCTAAAAACGTGGAGTCATTTTCACCTTTTCCCTACATCCAGCCAGCAGTCCTGTGGATTTAAATACAGCAAAATTACTGAATCTACCTCCTTCTCACTAACCTACTACTTTAAGTCAAGCCAATCATCTCAGACTCTGACCATCTTAAGAGACGTCTCGCTTTTCTCACTTCATTGCAATCCCCTGCACACTACATATAGTAAACCTTTTTTAATTATAAAAATGTAATTTCAGCTTTCAAATATCTTTGACAGTTAAGGGACTACAGAGCATTCCAAACTATACTGCATAGCATACAATCTGGCCTCGGTTTACCATTCAGCTTCAGATTCAAATACTCCTTCAGTCTATTGTTACATTATACTTTAATCACTTTGCTAGCTGATCCTGAAGCCATATACTTTAACATGACCTCTGTTTATGTTTTTCCTTCTGCCTGTGTTCTTCCACGACCTGTGTTCCCAGAAAATTTTGTACATACTTTAACAGAGCAATCACTACACCATAGTATAGTCTGTCAGTTCTTTAGAACAGCAGTTATGGTTTATTCACATTAAAAATTCCCAAATCCTACCAGTATGCCTGAGATATATAGTAGGTGAACAAAACACGCTTGATAAGTGAGATTCCAAATATTCTGTACAACAGACAGTAAGTATATCCTGTTTAAGTTTTTTCCCTAGTACGAGTTTTAACATAATAGCTAGAATTAATAATATTTGAGAAAATATAACAGGTAAAAACGTACTGCTCCCCAAAGAGTCTGGGAACAACAGGGACAGGAAAAAAGGTAAAAAATTAATGTGTTAATTCGGATGGAAAACAATATAGCAGAAAAATTATGAAGGAAGCATGTGGCCTCTAATCTACACCAGTAGCTTAAAAAACACACTTCACCGGAAACCAAAACTGAGCAGCGAGCAGAACTGGCGAAGTGGCCCGTCGGTCCCACGCAGTCAGCGTGGTGGACGTCTGCAGAGCTGTTCACACACACTCAAGGTGTTCTGCTTTGAATAACTAGAATCTCGGGTTCCTAGGCGGCTGGGGCCTCGGACACTCCACCCTCGAGAAGGCACACCCTAGCTTTTCCTACAGGACTGATGGCCTGAGACATGCACCCGGGCACACCTGCCCGGGATGGGGAGCGCTCCGCAGAGAAGCGGCGTAGAAAGGAAAAGATTGGCGCTTAACGGACGGCGGCGAGGGTGGAGACAGGGACCCAAGTCATTTAAACAAATAATTGAGTGCCGAATCCTGAGAATGCGGCAGTGCACAGACACACACGACCCCTGCCCTCGTGGTACGGCTCTCAAAATCACAGCGGAAACGCTAGAGCCCGGAGCTGGGAAGGGGGCGGGAGCCCGCATTTGCCCCTCCCCGAGTTCCTCCAGGTCTCTGGAGTCGCCTGCCTTCCGACGCGGGGCGGCGGTGGCCGCACGGAACCCCCTCCATGCCCAGGTTGGGCCTCCTCCGTGACCCCTGGCCCTGGACAGTCCCCTTGGCTCTCACCGAATCCTTTAATGAGCTCGGTGAAGACCCCGGGGTCGCTTTCCATGAGGCACCACTCCCCGGCATTGCCCGTCATGGCCCCGGCCACACACCGCCCCTCTCCACCTCCGACTCCGGCCGCCCCTGGTACCCGCTGCCGCCGGCCACTGATCTCAGCAAACCCGCCGCGGAGCTCGTCAACCCCACGTCACCCCGCCTACTTCCCGCCAGCCTCCGGGCGCCGCGCCCCCCGCCCCCCCCGCCCCCGCAGCGCGACAGAGCGCGGGAGGACGCTCTAGCCACCCAGGAGCCAGCGAAACTCTTCCCAGGCCGTGCAGGACCCGTAGCCGATTCGGAAGGGGCGGGCCTTGAGGGGACGGGGCGGGGCTTCAGGGCGCTGGAGGGGGAAACATCCGGGACTCTCTCCAGTCCAGAGCGAGGCGGGGCCAGGCGAGAGGGGCGGGGCTCATCCCCGGGACTCGAACCTGGAGGCCTGACCCGCTGCGTTGAAGTCGGAGCCGTCGCCGCCCGTCGGGCCGCTGCCGCTTGTCCTCCGGCGCTGCGCAGGGCTTCTCCCGGCGGCGCTGCGGGTCGGAGGTCGGCCGCCGAGCACAGGTGAGGAAGCTGCGGGAGGCAGGCTGGGGCCCTTTGTGCGGACGGAGCGGCCCGGGGACTCGCAGGGTCTGACCGGCATCCCCGCGGCCCAGGCCGAGCAGAGACTTCGCCAAGCCGCCGTGCTCCCCAACCCGCGCCCAGGCCGGCGAGCGGACCAGCATCGCCGCGGAGACAGCCCCGCGCGGCCTGGCCCTTCGCGGACCCCGGGCCGCGCCTGTCGCGCGCGCATGGCTCTCTCAGGCCGGCGCCTGGAGGTCCCGCCTCACTCCCGGTGTTGCTCCTCCCGCGGCCTCTGCGCCGAGAGGCGTTGCCCAGGATCCGGGGTGCGGGAGGAAGGGTCTTTGTGGGAAGACGAGGCGAACTTATCCCGGACCAGAGGGAAGAACGGAGAGGAGAAAGGCCCGTCCTGTAGTCCATGGAGATGGTAGGAGTAAGGAGTAAAGGGATGCCTCGGAGGAAAACGAGGTTTTAAAAACGTAGTGTGTTCATCTGAAAAGAGTTGTAGTGGTTCTAAGACAAAAAGACGAGTTAAACCAAAAATGGCTTTTTCCACAAAGTCACCCTCATTCAGCAGGCTCTTGCAGAATACTCGTGATAAGATTAAAGTCTTTAAGAGTATATTTATGCATCCTTCTTTTGAGTTCCAAAAAGGACCCTTGGCTTCAGGGGAAAAAAAAAAATTTGGTGGATAAAACTCTGATCCATTACTTCTCAAACAGGTGACCTGTGTCTTGAGTTATAGATAGCTTTGTGCTGCGGACTGTGCGAAGCCACAGAATACACACAGTAAGTTTTACTCAGAGAAACAACAACAGCAGCTTTTATATTAAAACAAGCACGGCTATGTTATGGAATGAAAGTCAAAACTTGTATTAACTCTGATTAAAAAAAAGAATGGAAACTTTCTTGAGGTTTGTCCCTAGGAGAGTCTACCCTCAAGCTGAGGGGCTTTTGTTCACTATCTGCCCTGTTGAGTATCCTTAACTGGAAGTTTGTGGGGCACAGGGGTCTATCTAGCCTTACCTAGTTGTCAGAGCCCAAAGCCGTTGGTGGTCATTTGTGGTATTTTTTAATCTGATACTGCTGTGAACTTGAAAGTTTTTTCTGTGCTAAATAAAAACATGAAAACTAACGTTTAATACCCAACTTAACAAAATGCCTATTGTAGAAAGACAAAACAAAAAATTTAGCTCTTGACACAACCTGGAAGTAATCAGGGGGGTTAAAATTTCTTTAATAATGTTAGCATTTAATCCTAAGAGTACATATTAAAATACAGATTTCTGGGTCTTTGAGAAAAGACGATTTGACAATACTAGGCCCATACCACATGGCAACCAGTTGATTGAAGATGCATGCCTTCAGGATAGTGCGCTATCATTTTGCCACACTTCCTCACCACTTTATTCCATCATACTTGACTTGATCCTTTCGTGACTGTTACCAGTCTGGATGAAACAGTTATTGGAATTTGTGGCCCCAGTTTTTACAGTATTGTTTCTTGTAAATTGTCTTGAATACCTTCATGGATGTAAGTAAGCTTTTAACTTCATTTAAAAATGAATAAGCTGCAAACTTGTTAGACCTCTTGGGTGAAAGATAGCATTTTCAAATAACAAATGACCAAGAGACTTTGGAAAGATATTCAGCTGTGTACATTCAAGAAAAATGTAGGAACCCTTAGAAATAATGCATTATTTGTACTGTTAAAAGATACTCTAAATATTCTAGTTCTAATGAATGTGAAGCAGAAAGAAGAGCTATTCCATATTGTGTATTACTAACATTCACTGATTTTGCATTCAAAATTAAGGAAGAATTGGACAGTGTATAAAATATCCACAACCAATTTCAAATTGTGGCCATGCTCTTAATTATATTGAGATCTATTTAATTTCTTCCCAAAGTTTTAATTTATAGAAGTTTAATACAACTTTGGCTGTATTAAATTCTTTGAAGTGGTGTGCTTTAAGAACACTGGATAAAGCAAGCCAACCTAAAGAATTAACTGTCTTTATTTGTTAATCTGGATTTACAACACTTGATTATTCAGGAGTGGATTAAGAGATGACCAGGCTCTGACCTCACTGCACAACTGCCTTCTAAACCTCTGACAGTGGAGTTTAAGCTTTATTGAGGAGATGATAGCACTTGGAGATAGACAAAATTAAGGTCCTGTATATATATGTCTATGTGTATCTCAAATTGCTTTCTACAGACAAATATAAAAAAAATCGAAGGTTGAATGTCACGTAAATGCTTATTTATTTAAATAACTTCCCAAATATATTTCACCTAACCAGTTTTTAAGTTTTCATTTTTAATAACAGTTTTTGAGATAGTATTCACATCACGAAATTCACTATTTTATTGTATCTAATCCATGGGTTTTTAGTATAGTCACAGAGTTGTGTAACCATCACCTATCTAATTTGAGAACATTTTCATCACCCCAAAAAGAAACCCCTTACCACTTTGGAGAACAGTCTGGCAGTTCTTCAAAAGGATAAATACAGTTAAGATACGACTCATCATTTTACATTCTCACTAGCAATATATGAAGTTCTAATTTCTCCAGATTCTCATAAACACATTATTATTTTGAGTATGGCCATCCTAATGGATGAGAAGTGGTATCTCATTGCAGTTTTGATTTGCGTTCCTCTGATGACTAATGATATTTATTCAGCATCTTTTGTGTTTATTGACCGTTTGTGTATATTCTTGAAGAAATGCCTTTTCATATTCTTTGCCTATTTCTTAATTTGGTTAAGTATCATTCCATTATTGAGTTATGAGTTCTTTATATATTCTAGGTATAAGTTTCTTATCATATGTCTGATTTGTAAATATTTTCTCCTATTGCATGTGATGTCTTTTTCTTGGTGATATCTATATACAAGTTTTAAATTTTGATGAAGTCCATGTTATGTTTTGTCACTTGTACCTTTTGTGTCTTGTGTTTTGAAACCAATTTTCATACATCAACTCAGTGTCCTACAATTCAGTTCAACTGAGTTCCAGAGTTAGCATCAAATCCCACAAGTTAAAGGGCAGGATCCCCAACAAGACTGTCCCTACCTTAGACAACAGCATCCAGTAGGGTCCCCAGTCTTCTCACACTTCTGCCTGGCCAACTCAAATTCAGGACTTCTCACAACCCTTCATTATCAAAAATTCACTAGAATGGTTCACATAACTCACTAAAAACGTTATCTTTAGAGTTTTATTATAAAGGATACAATTCAAACAACCAAGTGGCAGTCTGGAGGCAAGTGAGGAATTCCCTGTCATTGATCCTGACATATCACCCTCCCCACGCGTCAGTCTGTTCACCAACTCAGAAGCTCCACTGAACTTTGATGTCCAGAGTTTGCAGGTGGGGTTTCAATCCCAGGCAAGACTGAAGGAGTCATTGACCATGTGGTGGAGCTCAAACCTCTTGGGAGGTTGATCTAGCCTAAAGGTCCAGCCCTCTAGTCAAATGATTGATCTTTCTGGAGACCAGCTCCATCCTGAAGCTATATAAAGTCCCAGAATGAGTGGTCTCATTAGCATAAGAAGGACTCCTATCAGGAAATTCCAAAGTTTTGGGGGGTTTTTTTGTTTGTTTTTTTTTAAGCTGAGAACCACGGACAAAGGCCAGATATTCATTATGATACAGCTGTGCCTTACTACCTAGCCAGTTTTAAAGAAAATTTGTAGATCAGCACTCAGTGACAAGAAGAGCAGCTTGTACGTGCCACCATTTTGCTTTTCATTTTGTAAGTATGGCTGTTAGAGGTAGCTCAGTGATATCAGGGGACCCAGATTCCATCTATTTTTTTATGTTCTGCTATCCTTTTAAATTAGTGTGTCTTAAACGGGCTCCCCCATGCCTCAGGATCGCTGCCACCACTCCAGGCATCACTTGCAAATGTATATCTCAAGCCAAAAACAGGAAACATGTCTTTTAAACTGCCCCAAAGTCCTGTTTTAAGAGGGAAGAAAACCCCAGAAGTATTCTCCGTGAATATATCATGTCACACTGGCCAGATTGTCATAAGTGTACAATGCCTGTACCAGTCACATGGCATAAGAGCTGAGAACATCACCTGGGAACCAGTGATAAGTACAAAGGCTTAGGCCTCATTTCAGACTGAACTAAGAAAGAAATACGGGAGAAGGACACCATTCTATGTTGTTACGACACTTTGGGTAATTTTGAGGCACGCAGTTTGAGAACCACTGACTTAGAACAATCTAGGGGTGGGGTAAGACCTAGCCTCCCCTGAAGGATAGTACTGCCAGGCAGAGGATAAAGGGGCAGTGGAGGGGGGTTGGATGTAAGATATGCAACCAAAAATGTCTACCCAGTAATTCAGGGAGTAAAAAGAGTAAGATCTTTTCCTGTAAGCTACTGTCACTGCCCTACCTACCCCTTTTATTCTTCTCTTTCTGGGCCTCCAAACCCTATGCTGAGCTGCCTACTGAGTCTCTGAAGCTACAAACTGCACTTCAAAAGTGTGACTCTTTAGCAGTTGCTTCTAATTATCATACCACAACTTGAGCTTAAAAAATATTTTTAAATTAAAAGATTTCATGGCAGATTGCAGTTAGCATAGATTAATACGTATTTTTCTTTTTTGTAATTTACTGTATCAATCTAGCTAATGACATTTTGCTTTTTGATAGGTTTCCTACAAGACAGAAAAATGGAGGACTCAGTAAACCAAATGCATCCACTCAATGAGAAGCAGATAGCCAATTCTGAAGATGGATATGTATGGCAGGTCACTGATATGAATCGCCTCCACCGGTTCTTATGTTTTGGTTCTGAAGGTGGGACTTATTACATCAAAGAGCAGAAGTTGGGTCTTGAAAATGCTGAAGCTTTAATTAGATTGATTGAAGACGGCAGAGGATGTGAAGTGATACAGGAAATAAAATCATTTAGTCAAGAAGGCAGAACCGCAAAGCAAGAGCCTATGCTCTTTGCACTTGCCATTTGTTCCCAGTGTTCCGACATAAGCACTAAGCAAGCAGCATTTAAAGCTGTTGCTGATGTTTGTCGCATCCCTACACATCTCTTTACTTTTATCCAGTTTAAGAAAGATCTGAAGGAAAGCATGAAATGTGGCATGTGGGGGCGTGCCCTCCGGAAGGCTGTAGCAGACTGGTACAACGAAAAAGGTGGCATGGCCCTTGCTCTGGCAGTTACGAAATATAAACAAAGAAATGGCTGGTCTCACAAAGATCTCTTAAGATTGTCACATCTTAAACCTTCCAGTGAAGGTAAGCATAACATCTTTTGGGAACCAGGAGGAGGTGCAGATATGCAATAAATAGCAAATTTTTATTTGACATAAGAGTTGTATAATATTTTCTAGAAATAGTCTTTCATTCTCAAAACACATTGACTCATTCAAATATGTTTAGTGCCAACCTGGATTTAAACACTTACCACAAGTAATCCAGACATTAATACTCAAGAATCAAATGACAGAGTGACAGGTTAAAATTCTGCATCTTAAAATGTCACCACGCTAACTAGAATGCTCAACCAGGTGATAATGGACTATGAAAGCATCCTGGATATGATTAAGCAAAACAGCTCCAAGCCAGTAGATGGCAGATAGCTAGGCTACAGCCCCTTCTCGTTTTTTCCCATCTTCCTGGGACCTGTGTTCCATAGAACCTACAGGCTTACTGAAATAGGGCTGAATTTAACCATTCAGGATATTGATTGTCTCCAAACAGTCACTTTTTCTGTGTCCACGAGAAGAGACTTTTGAAAAGTTAGTTGGATCTATGATTAAAACTTAGTCATTAGATTAAAAAAAAAAAAAACTTAGTCAAGAATATTTAGTGTTAACGTCTACAAAAATCAGCAGGTCCAAAAATTGACATTTTCTTTTACACCAGAAGTGAAATTTGAAGGGACAGCTACTCCAGTGGGTTCAAATTTCAGTTCTGCCCATTTGTGGCCTTAAGCCAAGTAACTTAACCTTTTTGAATTTCTGTGTCTTCATCTATTAAAAAGGAGGACAGGAAATAACCTTCCTTGTCACTTAAATGTGATCGTGTATAAAGTACCACACACAGTTGCTGATGTGTCAGCAGAGGGCGTTGTGTGTTTCTTCCTCTTTCCTTCCACATAAGTAGTATAAAAGTTTCATCCACGGGATCTCTGCAGTAGTTCCTAATTTATCATTTTTTACTGTAAAGGGATTTTTTTTTCAAATGCAATTTAAACAGTAAGTTATTGCAAATGATTATATACACAAACATTTAAAGTTTGTTTTTATTGGAAATTACATGCTTGTTTTAAAATACACCTGACTAATACAGAAAAATATAATTCAGAAAGTACTAGTCCTTCCCTTCAAACGAAATCTCAGTATATGATGTGTTGTGTATTGCTCCAGATTTTCATGAACGTGTTTTTTTTTTAATTTATATATCTTCTTTGTTTCAGTTAAAAGCATATTATTGATACTTGTACAGGTCAGAAGTAGTTGTATATATACCATTGTACAAATATACTATAATTTATTTAGCTCGTCTCTTACCAATAACAGTTAAGTTTTTTCCAATTTTTTATACTGTTACAAAAGTACTGCTGTAAAAAAACTTGCATAGTGTACACATTTCTGTAATGGTTAATCCACAAAGAGTACATGAAAGTGGCCAGTTTCTCCGTATCTGAACATTGACAGTTACCAGTGTGTTTTTGTCTTTGTCAGTACATTAGGTGAAAAATTTTATCTTATTATTTGAATTTGTATTTTGGGGCAAAGGCTCATTTTTTAATGTGCTTACTGATTATTTGTATTTCTTTCATGGATTATATTGTCTTCGCTCCCTTACCCATTGAGTTGCTGTTCTTTTTAATATTGATATAGTCACCATTCATTCATTCATTCATAAAAACAAATTTATTGAGCACCTACTAGGGATGGGTGCTGTTTACAAGCATGTGACACACAGTATAGGAGTTAATTATTATATATAGTGTGTGTTTCACCCTTTTTTTCTTTGTCTTTCATTTTTTTTATGGGATGGTTTCTGGCATACTGGAGTTTGGATTTTAATGTACTCAAACTTATCTATGTCTTCATAAATTTTTGTTTTATGTTTGGTTTAGAAAGTACTTTTTCAACCTAAAGTTATTACAGTATTTACTTGTGGTTTTTCTTTCTCACATATTTATGATTTAATTTTTTTTACTTTTAAATGATTCATTATAAGAAGAATATAGGGATCCAGCTTTATTTGTCTACTGAGACACCATGTGGTGGTGTGGACCTCAGTTCTAGTTCTAATTAGAAAATTATCTGAATTTGTACAGAGTTATTCTGGGGTTTGAATTTTTGGTCTATAAAATGAGAAATTAGTAGATATTTCCTAAACTTAACTCTTACACAAAGGATTCTTTAATTCTGACTTTTTGAGGGCAGAACTCATATTTGAACTCTTGTAATAATAGCAATATGTTTAAGCATAAAAGATACCTAGGTTTCTCAGAGTAAAAAGAATTTGGAAACAAACTCTAAGTTACCAAATAAGTAATATTTTAATACCTTAATTGAAATGTATGTTTAAAACACACTTTTCAGGTATTTATTGTGTGCCTACTCTGTGGCGAGCACAATTCTAGACCTTGGGAAGGATAAAAATAATAATAAGACTACCTTTAAGGAAGTTTTATATTAGTTGGAAAAACAAAATAGAAAGCATGCTCACATGAAACATTTAATCATTTAAGATAATGTAAGATTTTGTACTAAAATCTGGAAGATAGCAAGAGTCAACAATACTTTAGAAGTTTTCTTCATATTAGTATTTGGATCAAATTTTTAAAATTAGAGTTCAGAAATAGCACATAAGCTCAGTTTGCCTTAGAGATATATTTTATTTGGCCTGCACAACATTTTAGGGAAAAAATGAATTTTTTGCCAACATTACAAAAAATAAGAAGACATCACAAAAATCCATATTCTGGCTTCTTTTAAAAATACGTTTTTTTGTGCCAAGCAGATAGTTCGCTAAAACGTTTTTCAAGGCATACTCTCTTTAGTTCACTACAGTCTTAACCACTCTCTGTTATATTGCATGGCTTATTTCATCTATTGATTTTACCCACCTCTCTCCCATAAGACCTAGGACAGTTGCATAGCCATTTATTGGCAGAGTGTGGACTGAAACCCGAATTTCCTCCATCCCTCCCCCAACTCAATCCAAAGCTCTTTAAACTATTAAAAGAAATTATAGAAGAGAACAGATCACTTGTTTTTAATTTGGCCTGTAATACTTTTTCAGCAATTAAAAAAAAAAATTAGAAATTGCCTACCTACCTGTTCACTTTCCACTTATCTCTACAGTTCATAAGTGCATATTTGTTTACCACGTAAAAGGGACAGTTGAATATGAGGATAATTAAAGTAGATCTGTACTTTTGTGAGCAGCTCTGACATTATGAACCTGAGATAGGTTCTGTCTACCAAAGTTTCCAATGCTGCTATCTGTCTTTAGGATATAGGAGTTTTTCCTGCAAGGTTTCATATTGAAACAGTTACGATGCAATAAGCAAAATTGGTTGACTTCATTTGCTTAAATGTATTTGTTATATTCCAGAAAGTAGTATCATGTTTTAAAGAAGTTAATGTCTACATATCTATTTTTGCCTGTCACGTGATGCATTCTCAGTAAACATGCTTGGTTTTTTACCTGGTAATCGTAGATCTCTTTTCGATTCTTTATTTTGTTAAAGGACTTGCTATTGTGACCAAATATATTACAAAGGGCTGGAAAGAGGTCCATGAATTGTACAAAGAAAAAGCACTTTCTTTGGAGACTGAAAAATTGTTAAAGTATCTGGAGGCTGTAGAGAAAGTGAAGCGTACGAAAGATGAACTGGAGGTCATTCATCTGATAGAAGAGCATAGATTGGTTAGGGAGCATCTCCTGACAAATCACCTGAAGTCCAAAGAGGTAGGTCAGTCGTGTGTTGTTATAGCTTGTGGTTAAATGTAATTCATGGTAGATATTGCAAGGATAAACTTTGGGAAACTATGTATTCATTAATTCTTTGTAAGAAAAATTTTAAATATATCTTGAAATTAATGTTAAATTTAAAACACCTAACACAATGCCAGATGTAGTTGGCATTTATTAAGTGTTAAAGAGCAAGTTAATTTGATAAGCCTTTGACCAAACTCACAAGTTTATATTAAGAAAATGTTCTGAACCCCAAAAGAAAGCCTTGGAGACATATTATTAATATTGTTATTGACATAGCTATGTTATACCGATTCATAATTTCTTATGTGTCTGCCTGTTGTTGAAATAGGTATGGAAAGCTTTGTTACAAGAAATGCCTCTTACTGCATTACTAAGGAATCTAGGAAAAATGACTGCTAATTCAGTGCTGGAACCGGGAAATTCAGAAGTATCTTTAGTATGTGAAAAACTGTGTAATGATAAACTGTTAAAGAAGGTAAGTGTTACCTTGATTAGCTACTACTAATTTAAATAATTGGCTCCTAGAAGGGAAAAAATGGCATAGATGATAGATTTGCAACCAAATCAAAGTTGTGACAGGAACATGGAGCAAACAGCAAGCAGGTAGCCTGGGATCTAGATAAACAGAAGCACTACACCCAGGGAGAGAAATAAGAAATCATCCTGCAACAGGAAGAGGTAGGATGGGCTGAAGATATGAGGCAGCCCAGTCACAAGTGGCCAAGTGGGACAGAGGCTGTGGCAGCAGTAGCGAGCAGCTGCAGATGCCTCTTAAAGGGGCTGTGTCCACGAGCGGACTTTGGCGGTGATGGACCTGCTCGCTCTGAGCAACAGCGCCAGGTTGGCTCCACATGGGGGCACCAGGGACTTATAGGGGGTCATCGAGTTGTCAGAGCGAGCGCCAAGGCAAGGCTCTCCCAGGCAGAAGTGCTGGAGGTATCCATTGTTCCTCTCTTGAGCCCTCTCCCCTCCGAGTGTGGGGACTCAGTGCCACCATAGCTGAGAAGTCATCAAACTGGATAACAGAGGCCTCTTCGCCCAGAGGATTCCCTGAAATTCTTCCTCCACCAACTTGCAGCCCGACCCAAGTCACATCCAGGTGTATCCTTGGCGAGTCAGGTGCTCCTTGCTGAGCAGTGCCTGGATTCACACTGGAGGCAGCTGATCTTGTTTTCTGGCATGGCCTCTTGCGGCAACAACTGTAAGCACAGAATCTGTGAATTGCTTGCTGAATCTTAACAAGTGGCTCCAGAGGGGCACAGGCTGGGGCTAAACTTAGCCTGAAGCTGAACCCCTCTCAGGTCTATGCCACTGGACACCTACTACACAAAGCCACACGATAAGACTGGGAGACTTAGAAGCTTTGCTTAGTACATAGAAACAGACATAGAAGGTCAGCCAAAATGGGAAGACAAAGAAGCAGAAACCATATGAGAGAACAGAACAGAAATCCAGGAATAATGATTTTAAGCAATCTAACATGCAGTTTAAAACACTGGTTATAAAGATGCCCAATGAACTTAGAGGAAGAGTAGATGAACTCAGTGAGAACTTTAACAGGTAAAACAAAAACAGAAATTATAAAAGGGAGCCAATCAGAAATGAAGAAAACGTCATCTGAGATGAATATATTAGAATCAACAGAGTAGATAAAGAAGATTGAACCTCTGATATAGAGGACGGGGAAGGCAAGGTGCTCAGAACGGCAGGAAAAAAGAAGCCAACATTATAATAATAAGGAGCCTATGGGACACAATTAAATACAAAAATATCCATGACCTAGGGGTACCTGAAGGAAAACAAATTGAAGAGCTACTTGAAGAAATAATGATGGAAAACTTCCCTTACCTGGTGAAGGAAATAGACATATAATCCCAGGAAGCTCAGAGAGTCCCTAGAAAGAGGAACCCAAAGAGGCCCATGCCAAGACACATCATCATTAAAATGCCAAAGGTTAAATAAAAGAATCTTAAAAGCAGCAAGAGAAAAGCAGTTACCTATAAGGGAGTACCCATAAGACTGGCAGCTGATTTCTCAAAAGAAATTATGCTGGACAGAAGAGCTTGGCACAAAATATTCAACATGATGAAAACCCAGGATCTACAGCCAACAGTGCTTTATCCAGCAAAGCTGTCATTTAGAATCGAAGGACAAATAAAGAGCTTCCCAGACAAAAATAAGCTAAAGGAATTTATCAGCATCAAGCCAGTATTACAGGAAGTGTTGGCAGGACTTCTTTAAGAAGAAAAAACATGTATCAAAAACAGGAATAAAGAATGGTAATAACTACATTCCTATCAACAAGTACCTCAAATGGAAATAAGTCCTCCAACCAAGAGATAGAGGGCTGAAGGGATAAGAAAACAAGACTCCTACATATGCTGCCTACAAGAGACTCACTTCAGATTAAAAGACACAGATTAAAAGGAAGGGGATGGAAAAGGGTATTGCCTTGATGAATCTAGAGGGTATTGTGCTCAATGAAATAAGTCAGAGAAAGACAAATATCACCTGATTTCACATACATGTGGAATCTAAAGAACAAAATAAAAACAAACTCATAAATACAGAATACTTTGAGGGCTACTAGATGCGGGGTAGGGGGTGGCAAAAAGAGCAAAGGAATTAAGTACAAATGGATAGTTACAAAACAGGCATGGAGATATAAACTAGCATAAGGATAATAGTTAATGTAAAATGTAAGGGGAGGGGTACTAGATTTATTTAGTAGGCTGATCACTGAGTTATATAGATCTCTAATGACTATGCTATACAACTGAAACTACAATATTGTATGACAACTAGAATTTTTAAAAAACTCACTGAATTGTACAATATAAAGACAACCAACCAATTGTCTATTACATTTCAATAAAGCTGGGTGGGGAAAATTGGCTCCTAAATTTTGGAAATGCACTCAGCACATTTTTTAGGTGTTCTGAGTCATTTATAATACAAATTACATTTTGACTCTAATATCTAAGATTAATATGTTCTCATTTTTCTCTTTTGTGAAATATGTTAGCTACAGTAATAAATATGACTATTGTATTTTTCATTTGAATTTTGCATTTTCTGTCTTTGTTTCTAGGCACGTATACATCCATTTCATATTTTAATTGCGTTAGAAACTTATAAAACAGGCCACGGGCTCAGAGGAAAACTGAAGTGGCGCCCTGATGAAGAGATTTTGAAAGCTTTGGACACTGCTTTTTATAAAACATTTAAGGTGATGGTTTGATTTATTTTTTTTAAACAAGTGATCCAGTCAGAACTTGGTATCTTCTGTAAAAACACATTTTAAAGATATTTATAGTTTAACCACTTTGATTAGCTATTCATTTGTTTTTTCTTAGTTCATTTGAAGCTGGGTATATAATTAACATATAAGTTTATGAGTAAAGTATTTCTTCCTACCTTTGGGCAGCAACCAGTTATCCTAAGATCATTTTGATAAGTTTTAAATTATCAAATTTAAAATTTTGTATTACTTTAGAGTCCTTTGACTTGGTTTCCTATTCTCTTTTTTTTACGTTAATCAGTGGTGGATCTCCTATCTCTTGATAGGAAGTGAGTTTAGAAATGGAAATCATATATCAAAGCCATAAGTTAAAATTTTGGGTTTTAAGAATTTCTTCCTGTTCAACAAAATAATAGCAACCAAATTCAGCAGCAAATTAAAGGGATTATACAAATGAGATTTATCTTTAGCATGCAAGAATGGTTCAACATATGAAAATTAATGTAATCACATTAATAGAGTGAAGGAACATTCACATGATCATCTCAATTGATGCAGAAAAAGCATCTGGCAAAATTTAATACCCTTTCATCTTAAAATAAAAAGTAGGAATAGAAATGAACTTCCTCAACATGATAAAGGCCATATATAAAAAACACACAGCTGTCATACTCAAATGTGAAAGATTAAAATCTTTTCCCCTAAGATCAGGAACAAGTTAAAGATGTCTACTTTTTCCACTATAATTCTATGTAGTACTGAAAATTCTAGCGATTAGGCAAGAAAAAGAAATAAAAGGCATCCAAATTGGAAAGGAAACAATTATCTCTGTTTTCAAATAACATAATCTTATATGTAAAAAATCCTAAAGAATCTATAAGAAACTACTAGAGCTAATAAATTGAGCAAAGTTGCAAGATATAAAATCAGCAGGCAAAAATCAGTAGTATTTCTATATGCTAGCCCTGGACAATCCAAAAGCTAAAAACATTTTCATTTAAAATAGCATCAAAAAGAATAAAAGATTTAGGAATACATTTAACTATGGAGTTGTAAGACTTGTACACTGAAAAAAAAACATTGCTGAAAGAAAGTTAAGATGTAAATAAATGGGAAGACATCAAGTGTTCATAGTTCAGAAGACTTAATTGTTAAGATGACAGTACTACTCAAAGCAATCTACAAATACAGTGTAATCCCACAATATGTTTTATAGAAATAGAAAAACCCATTGTAAAATTTATGTGGACTTAAGAGACTCCAGGTAGCAAAACCGATCTTCAAAAAGAACAAAATTTAAAGACTAACACAAACTTACAGATTTCAAAACTTACTTCAAAACTACAGTAATCAAACCAGTGTGATACTGGCGTAAAGACTGTCATAAGACCAATGAAATATAATATAGAACCCAAAAATAAACTTGCATGTATGGTCTATTTTTTTTTCATTTTTTTTAAATATACAATTACAGTTGACATACAGTACATATTAGTTTCAGGTGTGCAACATAGTGATATAGGCATATAACTTGTGAAGCGATCACTGGATAAATCTTCCCATCTGACACCATACATAGTTATTACTATATTGTTGATTATATTTCCTGCTTTACACGGTCAGTGTTTGACTAAAGTGTCAAAACAGTTTGGTGGGAAAAGAAAGTATTCAAATGATATTGAGAAAACTGGACAGCCACATGCAAAAGAATAAAATTGGATCATTACCAGGAAATTAAAACTAGTATATTGCTGGTGGGAATGTAAAGTGGTGCAGCCCATGTGGAAAACAGTTTGGTTGGTCCTCAGAAAGTCAAATGTGGAATTAACTATACCTTCCAGCAAGTAAACCACCTATGTGTACCCCAAAGAATTTAAAACGGATTCAGATACTTGTACACCAGTGTTCATAGGAGCATTATTCACAGTAGCCAAAAGGTAGAAACAACCCAAATCTTCGCAGCAGGTGAATGGATAAAACATGGCGTATACGTATAATGAACTATTCAGCCTTAAAAAGGAGTGGAATTAAAAACATGCTACAACATGGATGAACCTTGAAAACATGCTAAGTGAAGTAAACCAAACAGATAAAGTCAAGTATTATATGATTTCACTTATATGAGGTGTCTAGAATGGGCAAATTCATAGTGACAAAGTAAAATAGAAGTTACCAGGTAACAGAGGGGAGGTGGGAATGGGGAGTTATTATAAGTGGGTAATTTTCTGTTTGGGGTGAAGAAATAGTTCTGGAAATAGATAGTGGTGGTTACATAACATTGTTAATGTACTTAATAAAACTGGATTGTACATTCAAAAATGATTTTAAAGTTATTTTATGTTATTTATATTTTACAAGACAAAAAAAGATTTCTTGGTAGAAATACCCAGTTCATGAGGAAAAAGTTTTAAAAACAGAAAGATGGTAACTTCTTTAAATAAAATTATTAAATAGGCTATGTTATGTCCTTTGTTTTATGTCTAGTAAAAGCTAAGCATTTTTAAATACTTGTCAATAAATTGGTAAATCCAAAAGCAGGCCTTTCATCTGAGAGGATTTTTTTCAAATGAAAGATAAGTAAATATTATTTGTTAGAAATTTAATTTACTTAAAATTTCTGTGATTGCTTTTAATGATCGTTTTATTTTGTTTTCTCTTTAGACAGTTGAGCCAACTGGGAAGCGTTTCTTGCTTGCTATTGATGTCAGTGCTTCTATGAACCAAAGAGTTTTGGGTAGTGTACTCAATGCAAGCACAGTAGCTGCAGCAATGTGCATGGTGAGAATTTTTGCCACCCTAAAAAAATGCTTGCTATGGGTAAAACTATAAAGTTAAGTAGGATCAAGAATTAGGTTTTTACCTGCTTTTGTCACTTTGGTTTATTTGGCACATTTTCATTTCATTTAAATATTATTTCATATCTAAAGATAATTAAGAACGAATAGTTTTAAGTATATTGCACACTTAAGTATACTTACATAGTTATATCTATATACTTAGGCGTTTACAGTATTGTAGGTATATTGAAAAAGCATATTTTAAAAAACATTTTAATTTTATAACCAAAGATTAAATATGAATAGTATTTTTGAGGAAGTAGATAATGTTTAGAGAAATTATTAATGAATATAGAAGTTGTAGGATCAGTAACCCAGTGACAGTAGCCTGGAGACTGTTGGCCTGACCACTGAGTAATTTCTTTAAATAAGATGAATCACGGAAAAGCTGCTTCTCTTCTGCGGCTTCATTCCTTATTTAATAAAAAGAGGGTGTATACTCGGTTTGCTTCAAAAGATTGACGTGAAAACCAGTTTCTTTGTAAGAGTGCGTGAAAGTGCTTGGAAAGTATACTACTGTTCGTGTGTAGTTCCAGGACACCATAAAATAAGTTTAGAAATAAAAGAAGCTTCATAGGGTATTTCTTTTAAAGCTGAAGTTTTATGAACTTCATAATAATGTATTTATTTCTTCAAAATCTGCTGAAAATTACTACCATTGAATTTTTTAGGTTGTCACACGAACAGAAAAAGAATCGTATATAGTTGCTTTCTCAGATGAAATGGTACCGTGTCCAATAACTACAGACATGACTTTACAACAAGTTCTAATGGCTATGAATCAGGTAAGAAACTACTGTATTAAGTTTATATAACATACATTGTATAACTTATTATTGATATCATATCTGATATTAATTTGTGAGAACAAATCGTTGCATCTCAATTTTGTCATGAGCACAAATCAAAATATATATAAATAATAGTATTTTTAATCATTTATTTCAGAACTCTCAGTATGGAAACCAGAGCACTTTCTTTTATTCTTACTCATGTTTTTGTTCTGAGTTAGATCCCAGCAGGTGAAACTGATTGCTCTCTTCCAATGATCTGGGCTCAAAGGACAAATACAGCAGCCGATGTCTTCATTGTGTTCACTGACAATGAGACCTTCTCAGGAAGTGTCCATCCTGCTGTTACTCTGAGGCAGTATCGAAAGGTAAACAAATTCTGATGTTTTTTTTCTTACTTAAATCATACTCTTCTCAAACATTTGCATGTTTTTCACAGAAAAGGTGCTGAAGGTAGTTCTGTGCCTTAGTGTAGGAATATGATGCCAGTACTGGACTCAGCAGTGCTAAGAATGAAGCATTGGCTACTCGTGTATAATTTATTTCAACCACTTTTTGTAGGTACATTAGTAACAATATGCTTTGTTAACACTATTTTTGTAATAATCTGAACATTTATTTTACCTTAACTATAAATTTTTTAATGATTCAATGTACTCCTTAAAAAATTAAAGTATCATTTGTGAGTTTTGTTAAAGACTGCATAAAATTAAAGCAATGCTATAATCTATATTTTAAGTTTTGTGCATATATCTGTGTTCTAATCAGTGCTCTCCATTTGAGCTTTCTGAAATGATGGAAATGTTCTGTATCTGCCCCATTCAGTGTGTAACTGCTGGTCAGGTGGGGCTCTTAAGGGCTTGAGTCGTGGCTGGTCTGACTGGCAGTAGAAACAGCTGATAAAGAGCCAGGTTCTTGGAGTGTTGTCTCCCTCTCAGCAGCCTTAGCCTTCTGTAGGGCCTTGTTAGGGATGCAGATTCCCGGGTCCCACAGGGGACCTGGTGAGTCAGAAACGCTGGGGTCAGCTGTGTTTTAACAATCCCTTCTGGTGTATGTAGCACGGTTAAGTTTGAGACTAACAAGCAAGAGAACAGAATTTAGAGTCAAGACACCCTGGGTTCTGAGTCCAGGGTCTTTCTCTTTTACCACCTGTGCACCTGAGCAAATTATGTAACCGATACGTGCTACGGTAGTATATCGCTACTCAGATAACATGTTACTATGGTACTATATCCCTACTCGGACACATGTTACTATGGTTGTATATCCCTACTCAGATACATGTTACGGTAGTTCATACTACAACCTTACCCCTTAGGGTTGTGACAACAGTTAACGTTAGGTAGATTACTGAAAGAGCCCATTGTGGAGTCTAACATAGTGTGCACTTAGTGATGATGGTTGGTTTATTTCTAACACTCAATTATTTTAACAAGTCATAGCTGTAGAGAACAAGTTCTTACATGTGACAAATATGTATAACACATAGCAAAGTCATAGGCCAAAAATGAAGAATACCAGGGAAGTAGATCCTTATATTTATATATCCCCCCCACACACTGCTCCAGCATTTGATACATTGGTAAAAGTGTCTGATGACCTTGAATATCCTGACAGGTTTCAAAAGTACAGAGTCCCTAGGCTGCTCAGGAACGTATTCTGTGTCCCACAGAGCAAGTAATACAGAATAGAGAAGCAGGAATTCAGGCGGATTGTTTACACTTTTATTTTCTTCTGAAGATCACACAGTCTATCCCTAAAACATAGACAAATTTTATGGATAGGAAAAAAAACGACTTTTTAACAAAAAGCTGTGATAGAATTTAAAGCATCTTAATTTTGAAGGTTATTTGCTTACATATAATTTTTTTAAATATGTATTTTGATCTTTTCCAACAGAAAATGGATATTCCAGCTAAATTGATTGTTTGTGGAATGACGTCAAATGGTTTTACCATTGCAGATCCGGATGATAGAGGCATGTTGGATATGTGTGGCTTTGATACAGGAGCTCTGGATGTCATTCGAAATTTCACATTAGATATGATTTAAACATAAGCACCAGCATGATCTAAGAGGCCTATTGCCATTAGTGATCTCATTAAAAATACACAGCTACTTCCCAGCTAATCTTAATCCAGTGAAAGATGATAAGATGATGGCATCATATGTGCATAATGAGAAAAATAAAATAGCCTGAGTTCTTTCTGTCTTCTGAGATGGCTGCCAAGGACGCATAGCCCTCTGATGGGGACTCCTGCTGGCAGATACTATAAGGTAGGCAGCTGGGCTTCCGTGACTGGTCACATTCGTACTTAAAAGAAGAGCCAAAAGTGTCAGTAGTTCCACATCATGTCACTTGTTTGAGAAGTGCTTCAAGTTTTCTTAAATGTTTTCACTGGGAAAGGGCAGCTGTGATAATGTTCATATTCTCTGAGATGCACTGGACCATGTTACTGTGATGGAATATGAAACTCATCTGTAAACTTTTATACTGAAGGGGTGAAACAAAAAAACCCCCGAGACATTTGATTAAATTATGAATAGATTTTACAAATTTCTTTAAGAGTTTTCTAAGATCACATAAATGGCAGCTTCTTTATCCAGTAAAAAAGATATGTTGTTTCTCATGTCTCATTTACACTCAGAATTGCTACCATCAACCGGAAACATAAGGAAGAGCCCTGAGACGGGGCTCTAGTTTGTGTCAGCGGGGCGAATCTCTGTGGTTTGCTTGTTTTGGTGTATTTGATTGCTGTGAGTGAGGACCATGACTTGACAATTTCCTCAGAATGATAACAAGATAGCCACCGTAGTCACACTTTCTTTTTTTCGTACTCTTAATTGAAAACAACATAAAACGTTTTAAGCATTTAACTCCGCCACTCATAATTTGAAAGTATGACAATTAAAATTTCAGCTATAACCTTAAGATTAGTTTTTTCCTTACTTCAAAATAAATGTTCTAATTACTTTTAACTTTATTTTTTTGCCAATCCGAAATGGGTTTTAGGTATTTTCTAGTTGTAAACATGTCAGTGGCCTACTTCTTTGTCCATTATTCATTGTGGCAAAACATTCTTTTTTGATAGTAAAAACATAATAATAAAACAACGTAGGGCTTTCAGGTTTGAAAGGCAATTTTTGAATAGCATATTACCACTAACCAGTCTGTAAAAAAGTATTTTTTCTATTTCATTTGTGTATGTTAAATTCTTTTCATTACACTAAAGTTCATTATATTCTTGAGCAAATACCCCTTTGTGGGGAGTTTTAACCTTTTAAAATGCTAATGTCTTTGCTTATAAGTAAATAATGGTTTTCTAAGCTTACACATAAAACTTCAGATATTATACATTGTTTTTAAATATGAATTAAGGATTTACTGGGGATTTATAAACCCCTTCTCACTTAAGTGAAAAGGCAAACTAGTAAATGTAAGTTATAGCTTTTTACGTGCTTGGGGTTCAGAGGTTTTACGTTTTGTGGGGAAGGGGACTTTAGTAATGTTAGAATTTGTGTAGATAGTTTCTTCTGTTTCATGGGAAATTTGGGCTCTGTGAGTGATAAAATATTCCTTTCAAACTTCCTTGACATGTTAAAACTAGCTCTGATATGTAACCTTCAAGGCAACTAGTAGCAATTTGTAAATGCTGTGTTTTATTTGAGTTTTTTTTGGTTTGCAAAGCTAGTAGCACCACTATCCACACCGCCCTCCCCCGCCCCGCCCCAAATGCATTGCTTCTTAATATAATTTTGTTTTTTTTTACCCTCTATCAAACATTGCATTTAATATGTTAGCTACTTTTGATACATTAAAATATTATGTTCAGATTGAATTTAGGTTTAAAGAACCTAATAGAATTATGTCATAGTTATTGAATTCTTTTAAGTAAACACAAGATCTTAATTAAAAATTGTAAAATGATCTAACTTAAGTATTTAAAGTAGGTAAGTCGAGTTATATGGATTAAGGGATGATTAAAGAAGGGGGGAAAAAACTAAAAGGAACCACCACAGAAGGTAACTTTATTTTCAAATCCTGGAATTTTTGACCTGGAAGAAACCTTAGAAACTTAAAAGGTGATTTTTACCTTAGATTAGGGATTTGCGGTCTGAGAGTATGGCTGTGGAACGCTGGATTTGGAAATCCTGAGCTTTCATCCCCATTCCAGCACGCATGTCCCCATAAAATGGGGAGGAGACTGACTCAGTAAAGTCAGGGATAAAACAATTATTCAAGATGTTTATCTTTTAGGTATTAGGAAATCATGTATATAGATGATTGCTTTAGGAATAGAAAAACAAATTATAAACGTGATAATTTTGTAGTTCATAGTAATCCTCAAGCACAATGTCTTAAAACGCTGTGTTGCTTTATAACAGTCCTATAGAAAAAATTAAAAACATTACTTCATGAATAAAATATACTCAAGTGGTAAAGAAGTTTTATTTTCTGAATTACTTTTAGGATTACCGCTACATTAGTATTTAGGGAAATACTGCTTTTGAAAAAAACCCTAAGAAAAATAAACTTTATTTCCTAGAAAACATGTAAATATTTTCAGAATGTAGTTGTAATTAATAAAACAAAAACTAATCTTAAATTCTTACCCTTCCTTGTTAGTTGAAATTTCTTGGAAATTCCATTAATTAACATTTATATATTATTTAGTTTAGTAACTAGTTTCCAGGAATATTAGTGAGGAAGAGGCTAGTGAATGGAATTTAGTGTTACCTCTATGGAATCTCTTGGTTTATCTAACTTACTTTGTTACTATAGACAACCAATACAACCTATGTGATTCAGTTTTGCTGTCTTTACAAAGTAACATTCCTGATGCTTGGATCATAGAAGAATCAATGATTTAATATCTGTATAAAAGTTTAAATTGGGAGAAGGGCTTGCAATATAAGTTAGAACTCTTTTAATTAAAAACATGAATAAGATATGTGTTTTGAAAGACAGAATGTTTTAGGAAAATAGCTCAATAAGCTCAATAATTTCTTAAAAACACTCCTGAGTGGGAAAATGTGGAATAAAAATTTTGAGAATGAGGTGCGTGTTGACTTAGAAGTCACTATGCTCTGATTAAGAGAAAAAAAGGAATATATTCCAACATCCCCTTAGATGGTCCTAGAAAAACAAACTCGTACTCTGAGGATATACTATTAACAAAAATTTGCTTAATAGGATTTTTTTTTATTTTAAAAACATTTAAAATAATGAGTAAATTATAGGTGATAGAACACCATTTTATCTGTCTTTTATCATTTTCTTAGATGTCACAAAAACATAAAATTACTTTAGAAATTTAAGGCAGAATTCCTGAGTAAATTTGAGGATCTGACAAGTGAGGAGCATCTTTAAAAGCACAGTAGATCTAAATCTAAACAATAATTAAAGAGGAATCATTACGATCCTCTTCGACTTACTTTAATTTGACCTAAAGATATTACACCCCCCAAGTACAAATTTCTTGATGAGTGATGCCCTTAACAATAAGTAATCAAAAACGAGAAATTCTGCTCTTGTATACCACAGATTTGAGGTGATTTGTTAAGTCAGTATCCTCTAGAGAATGTCATATAGCCTCAGTGTAAACATGCACAAGGAAGAAGTAGAAAAAAAGATAAATTAGTTGTATTTGCTTTATGAATTTCACTTAGTATTTCCCTATTTGCTAATCTCTTGTTGGAAGATTACTTTATACCTCTGTTTTTCTTTTAAAACTCCTGACATTTTTGTCTTCTGTTTCTTTTTCTAGTCTGGCTCTACCCGAGTAATAAAATGAATGACAGGAAAGTCACCCATATTTGGGTTTGGGATGAATCTTTTATAGATTGCTTTTTGCTCCAGATTTAAAATTATATTTTTTCAAATTAATAATGGGTAGGTCTCTTGGAACAGTAATTGGATTGATATATTCTCTTCCCAAATCAAGTTATATTTTGTATACCTTTTGTATTAGATGTTTGCAGAAATTTTGTGGCCTTTGAGTAAGATAATTATTCGGCCTTTGTTTTTCAATTATAGATGTACCTAACTCTTAGAAAAAGCACTCTTCAAAAAATAAGTAACTGAATATTCTTTCAGAAAATAGCATGTCTCATTACTAATATTTCCATAACTATAAAGGTCACTGTCAAAATCTTTGTTCTACTAAGTAGTTCACGGAGCTTATATTTACATGGCTTGTAGCATAAAAGATCTTGTAAATAACTACAATGTTCAACTTTTTTTTAATTGGTGAACTTTTTATTTGCTTTTGAAAAATTATGAAGTCAATTTTTAAAATTCTGTGATAATATTTTTTATGTAAACAACTAACAATGTAGTTAAGCTTACTGTTCTAATAAAATTATAATGACACATTTTCGTAAACCCTGAAAATACCAAATTATATTGGAAATTCGTAGCAGGAATCATAAACTAGGGGTTATGTTATAAAATTCTATTACTGAAATTAAGGTGATAATGTTCAATGAGAATGAATTTTGTAAATACAATGAAAATATACAAAAGTTGTTCCTGAGCCTAAAGAGGTTTTTTCTTCACTTCTGTTTAGCACCACCATGGGTCATATGAACCTCATGAACACAAGCAACAGTATTTAATTTTAAAATATATTTAAATTTCTGTACTTTTAGAAGTTATCGAAATACGCTTGCACACACACACAAAAAAGTAAGTTAACTACATTTCTGCTGGTGGTCTCACTTAATGAAAATGGGTTGTTAAGGGTAGTAAATGAGATTAAAAGCCTTGCTATTTTATATATCATCACATATAACTGATGGATATTGTATCAGTATAAACATTGTATTAAAATTTTTGTTTAAATTACTTGTTAGGCTTTATTTGCAATACAAACTTTAGAATCCATACACAAATTAAATTTAAAATATTATGCATTTAATGAATGATAGCCAAGAAAAAATGTTTTTGCTGCACTATTATTCTAAATATGGACTATATGGAATTTGGTATGGTGTGAGTAGACATAACTTTTGTAGGGCATTTCAGTTATATATTCTTCCTTTTATTGCCAGCTTCTGATAATGAAGAAATTCTCCAAACAGATGAGATATATTAAATTACCTTTTTAAAATAAAAATTGGTTGGGAGAGAGGTGTTGGTCTAGTTCTTAATGTCCACTTGCTTTATATAAAGGCTTTGATTTCCATAATTGATCACTTGACGAATATTTAAATTACACAGGCTAATGCCTGCATAGAATAAAGTATTTAAGTATGCAAGAGCCTTAAAGTGAAAAACATGATCTTTCTGACTGCCTTAAAACATGACTAGCTCTCCAGCACAGGCATACTAGTTCTTTTCCATAGGGTCTGCTCACTAAGTAATGCCTTACTAGTGTTAGTGTTTCTCAAGTACCAGAAATCAAAGCATCTTTTAGAGCTTTCACTCTTCTGTGATGAATGGGAACTTACTAAGTTTTAAAACTTGATTGTCCATTAGTTGAAGCACCTATTAATGGGATAATCCGGGACATTGATGTGTTATACGTACATGACTGTTAACATCAGTAATGTTTGTGGTAGTTTGAGGTTTTTTTATTTTTTTATGTAACAAATTATCCAAGAAGCTGGATTTTATGTAACATTATCTCCAAGGACCAAGTTGCATATTTAAACACTATGAATGAAAAATACAGATACGTAGTTCCAAAAAATGGTTAATTTTTTCAGGAAATTTTTCAAGACAAAAGGCAAATATTTTGTTTCAAGCCTACAAGTGAATTTATTCAAAGAAGTGAATGTAGTTGTAAAACGTGACTGTTGCAATAAAACATATCCAGGCCAGTGATTTGTTTAATTACATGTACATTTTTAAATTCACTTTGCCTTCCAAAGCAGGAATCTTTTATAAAATTTCATGAAAGAAAACTTTAAATTGTCAAGCTGGTGCTTAAAATTATATAAAGTTTGATTTATAACAAGTGTCATTTCAAGGGAAAAGACCCTGAAAAGGGGGGGCTGGGGAGGATCCTAGGTCTGTCGATAAACTCATGGATGCTTTGTTTAGTCTTCCAAGTTTTCACTGTAAATATCTAACAATGTAATTTTGCTGTTTTCTGACAAAATGAAATACGTATTAAATTTATTTCATGATAAAACAGTTTCCATTGATACTGTGAAATCTTGACTTCCTCTCCTTTCTATCCTTGCAAAATGCCATACTGAATAAATCATTTTAGACATGGAATGCAGGTGGGCACTATGTGAACTGTTTCTGGTTAGTTGTATTATTGTAGAAATTGACGGAAGTACCAAATAAACTATGCACATCAAATAATTGTCTTTTTATTTATTTAAATAAGAGTTTTAAGACTGTAATATGCTTTATAAAATCTAAGACTCTTAATGTTATATGAGAATAAGATAAAATAAGGTTTTGATAATTAAATTGGCCTTATAATGTCTATTGTATGTAACTTATTTATTTAAAGCACATGTGGTTGGGAATTCTTTTACAGTGGATTTTAATTATAGGATCAAAACTGGATTTAATCAAACTGCACATTATTAAAAGTTTTAAAAAATTATTTTGTGAAAAATATCTCAAAATTGCCTTTGGGAAAAGTTAACAAAAGTCAATTTAATGCAAATAAAAACATGTTATTTCAGTACCAATTTGCAGACATTTCTATCTGAATTCCCATAAAAATTTTCTCAAAAGTTCTAACATCAGAGCTGGAAGTTTTGCAGAAGGATGAGAGCAACTTAGAGCCTACTCACTTTAAACATTTGGTTGATTTTACAGTTCTCTGTTTAAAAATGACAGTTGAGTTTATGGCCATGCCACCCTGAACAAGCCCGATCTCATCTGATCTTGTAAGCTAAGCAGGGTGGGGCCTGGTTAGTACTTGGGTGGGAGACCACCTAGGAAGACCAGGTGCTGAAGGTGTAAAAATAAAGGCTTGTAAGCTGACAAGGTCCTTGCAATCTGTGAGGTCAACCAAGGGTTGCTTCGCCTAAAAATAAATAAACGAAATAAAAATGACAGTTGTAAGGAGAAAGGAAGATTGCAAACTATACATTTCTTCAGAGGTGAAATAACTAGACAAATTTTTTAACAATTTTAAACCTAACGAAAAAACGACTTTGTGCAATTTTTTATCATGTTTTAGGAAACAGTAAAATCCAGATACATTTAAACAAAAGACGCTTTTCTCAACAGCTTCCCAATTAAATATTTTGGCAATTGAAGTGTAAATTGTTTAGTTAAAGAAAATGAGAAAATGAATGGCCATTTTTAAAATAGTAATGGGCTCCAATAAAGTTTATCTTCCAGATCTTAAAGCTAGGACCGAAAAGATAACACTTCTTAAATGGGTCACCATTGTCTTCTTTCTAGCCTATAGTTCTGGAAAAGAAGCAGAGCTACTGCAACAACTCCTACTTAGTTTTTTTCTATTATTTTTATCCAGCTATAAGGTATGGTGATATGGACTGAATGTGTCTCCCCAAAATTTATATGTTGAAACCCAAATCCCCAAAGTATTTGAAGATATGACCTTTGGTAGGTCATTAGTCTCAGCCCTCATGATGGATCGGTTCCTTTGTAAGAGAAGTGAGAGCAGGAAGATGGCAGTCCTCAACTGGGAAGAGGTCCCTCGCCAAGAACCACCTTATCCTGCACCTTGATCTTGGACTTCCCAGCCTCAAGAAATGTGAGAAAAGTTTGTTGTCTCAACCATCCTGTCCATGGTAATGGTAAAGCAAAGTTATACAGAAAAGAAGAAATGGAAACCACACATAAAATTGTAGCTAGGACCTTGGAAAACCGTGGTGAGTCCACAATAAAACATACAGAAGCCCTCCTTATCTGCGGTTTCAGTAACCTGTGGTCAACTTTAGTCTGGAAATATTAAATGGAAAATTACAGAAATAAAAAAAAAAACACGTTTTAAATTGCGCGCCGTGCACAGTAGCCTGATGAAGTCTCGCGTTGCCTTGCTCCACCCTCACGTGACGTGAATCTCTCCCTTCATCCGGGTCTCCAGGCTATAGACGCTTCCCGCTGTTGGTCACTCAGTATCCACCTCAGGTGTCAGATTGGTGGTATCTCACTGCTTGTGCTCAAGTCATCCTGGTTTTACTTCACAGTGTCCCCAAAGCACAGGAGTCGTGACACTGGGAGTTCGGATACAGCACATCAAAGCTACAAACGGATTCCTCTAAATGAAAAGGTGAGTCCTGTCCTGTTCCTGTGAGAGGCTTTACTCACTTATTACAGTGTATTATATAATTGTCCTATTTTATTATTGGTTACTGTTATTCTCTCACTGTGCCTAATTTATAAATTAAACTTAATCATGGGTGTGTCTGTGTAGGAAAAAAGCATAGCGTATATAGAGTTCAGTACTGTCCAGTTTCAGGTCGATGTCGGGGAGGGGAAAGCATTCAGTATATCTCCTGAGGATAGATGGAGACTGCTATATGTATTTCTGAGCCATCGTGATTATAGAAATTATATGTTAACGTGTCTTCTCTGTACTAAGCACTTGTTGTGATTTACATTATCTGCAGATGGTGTTATCTGCCTTTTTTAAAAAAGGAACTTACAGTTCCGAGAGATTAAGTCACCTACCTATTAGTCATGCCTAAGTATAATTAGTGAAATGAACACTCCTCTGTCTTGATCTAATAGGTGTTATCACTGCAAGTACCAGATAGGATTGTTTTCACTAAGGATTTGGTACTTCCTTGTGGTCCCTTCTGTAATCCCCTCCCTTAACTCTAGGCTTTGTAACTAGACCTGCATAACCTATTAAAACAAGTTCTTGGTCATCCAGGATTGGCAGGGCAGCTGGTCAGTCCTAGAAGACTGCCACCCACCTCCCACTCAGACACCAATTGAAGCCACGTTGTCACCTTTGCTTCTGATCAACTGGTTATAGATTGAGGGTTCAAATGAGGGGCTCTCCTTGGGTACAATTAATTTGCTAGAGTGTCTCACAGAACTCGGAGAAACATGTTACTCACTAGATCACCGGTTTATTGTAAAAGGATGTAACTCAGGAATAGCCAGGTGGAAGAGATACACAGCGCGAGGTGTGGGAAAAGGGCACGGAGCTTCCATACTCTCCCCAGGCACTGCTTCCTCAAATCTCCACGTATTCACCAACCCATAAGCTCTCCAAACCCTGTACTTTTGGGGTTTTATAGGGGCTTCATCACATAGGCCTGATAGATTAAATCACCTGCCATTTGGTGATTCAATTCAATCTCAGTCCCTTGCCCCTCACTAGAAGTTCTAATTCCTTGCTTGGTTCTCCCCTTATGGGCTTTACAAGTCACTTCATTAATACAATAAAAGACACTTTTCTGGCTCAGAAAATTTCAAGAGTTTAGGAGCTGTGCGCCAAGAAAGGGATGAAGACCAAATATATCCTTATAAGTCACAATATCACACAAGAAAATAGACTCTCTAACAAAGATTTTACAACACAGCAAGTATGTAAAATTTCTCATGACATAATGCAAAATAAAAGACACTTCATTCTCTATTGCATTCATTCCAGTATTACAAGTTATCACAGGAGATAAAATAGTCCTAATTCTTGCTTTATCAAGGTCTAATGGCAGTTTAGTAAGTTCATGTAGAAAGCATGGCCTCCGGCTGTCTTCTGCAGGTCTGTCCAAAGATTCCTTGCTGTGTTTTGACCACAAAGAAGCGCCCATTTCTTTTAAAATCCATTTTCCTCCCTTCTCTAAGTTTTCTCTTCCCAGCATCTGATAATCTGACCATGTGACACTGTGTGACCACCTAGTAAAATGCTTCTTAGGCACTTAATATTAAGTCAAGTGCATTTCTGAACTGTTTCAAAAGTTCATCCTCATATAACACTGAAATCTTCCTCCTTTTAATTTCTGTTGAAGAGCTATACAAAATGAAAGGATTTTTTAGGCAGAAGAGGTGAGAAAAGGAAGTTTCCAGCAAAGAGTAGATTGTTTCAGGCAAAGTCACTTCTCTGTGGAGGATGGCAGGAGTCTATCAGGTAGATTTCCTCCCTCTGCTGACCAGGAAATTCCAGACCAACTGGTTGAGATTACATTCCTGGAAGGAGCTGACCTGCAATTAGGTTAGGTATTAGTCTCTGTTTTGGTGACATAGGCATAGCATATATGACTCCATTTTGGGCCCGTTGTCTTTTTTCACAATGCCCATAGGTGCAGTTCTGTTCTTTGGAACCACTAAGTCAATAAATGACTAATTTGGGTTCTCTGAAATAAGTTTCATTCCATCCTATAAATTTAACATACTTCTCTAGAAGTACAAAGTGTGAAGTCTTGCATAATATAGTTCAAGGACATATCCCTACCAAGTTCACAACTGTACCAGTGAAAGCTTCACATTTTAATGAGAAATCAGTCTTCACCACTAAAATATATAAAAGGTAAGGAGTTAACTCCTTCTGAATAGTATATATAATAAAGAATCCCAAATGTTAACCTTCTACCTCTTGGTTGTAAAATTTCATATATAAATTCCTAATAAAACACATTCTTTATCTTTTGATATAACTCCACTCCTTCAGTTTTAGATATCACCTCTTTTTCTCAAGAATTGGCAAGCAGGAAGATGAGTGATTTATTTCCACAGTGATTTATTCATTATTTTTACAACTTTTTCATGAAGATGATTCACATATTTAAACATCCTCAAACATTCAAAAAGCATTATTACTTTAAATAACTGACATTTTACTATCACTAAAATTCTTGTTCCTTTTTTTTAAGTAACACTGATGAACCAGTGGAAGCAATTTCCCTTCTTTGTGAAGCCTATGAGTGTCAGTTGCACCTCCAATAAAAGTTCCATTGACAAATATTCTTGGCACCTGTTGGATAAACAAAGGATTAGGTGTCACCTTAGTGTCAGAAGTAGAAAACCATTTCCCATAATAATAATTGATGCCCACACCGTGGGCAATTTTATGGGCCGGGCACCATACTAAGCTCTCTTGTAAGTTCCCTATTTAAATCTTTACAACCCTTGAGTTAGGTATGATTTTTAGCCTTATTTTGGAGGGAAATGAGGCATAGGAACTTTGCCCAAGATCACAGTGACAGTAAATGACAATGATCAAATTTAAATCCAGGGCAATCTGATTCTCAAGCCCTTCTTCGTAATCACTACAGCATATAAAAAGTAAAATAAAGCAGTCTCTGTTAACATTTAAGTTTCTTACAGTTGTTTGCTAAAAGGGGACAAGTATACTATAAACTTCCATATATACACACACACATATATATACATATATATATGAACAAGAAGGGAAATGGCAACACTGTATATTTTGCTAGCAATGCTTATTATGGAAAAATCCACAAGTTTCAAGAATCTAAAAACATGGAGCACTAAAGCACTCCTACTGGCACAGTAACTGAAGACTGACCCCTGGTCTGTATTGTCCAAGTGAAGGAGGAAGGATACTTTCATCAAGAGAAGAGCTACAGGTGGCATTAAAGATTTGTAGACAAGCAAGGACTCATGACAACACCATTACCCCACCTGTCACAGTCGGCGCGCGCGCGCACACACACACACACACACACGGCAAAGAGTAAAAATAAAATAAATTAACTCTGCTGTTTCCTATTCTATGAATCTGGCTTCCGGATCTGCCATTTCTTTCTCAACATAGATTCTCAGAGAATGTCTGGCTGTCTTTTCCTAACACGAAGGATATGGGCCCTAGTGATTCAGATCACCACCCCCCGGGGGAAAAGCACCACAGAGGATACACTCACGGTTCTTTCCCCAGTCATTTTGTAGAGAGCGTCCTGAAACTGGCTCCCATACTCAAGCATGTCCAGCTCCACCACTTTGTAGTTAATATCCATGCCATGGAAAAGCTCCTTTGCCATTGTGCAGTAAGAACAAGATGTTTTTGAGAAAATCACCACGCAATTATCAGAAATTGTTTCCTGAAGTAAAACAAACAAACAAAAAATCACTTTAATTTCAGACATTATCTTTTCGAAAGAAACCATAATATAGAGGAAAGGATATGGATTTTGGGGTCTCACCATTCAGAGCTAAAACTAAGTCTCCATCATCTATTCTCTCATCCATAGATTGAGGGTAATATTCACTTCAGAGGAGTGTCATTAGAGGAAAAGGATGTCATGGCCGGAAGGTGTTGGCATGGACTAATAACAGTAGTAACATAATCGGACCCAATTCATATCCAGCAAACACTTCTGCGTGCCAGACGCATGCACAACACTTCACTAGCTCATTTAATCCTTGCTACAGTCCTGAGATAGGTCCTGCTATCACCTCCACTTCACAGAGGAAGGCAAACGACTTACTCATAGTCCTCAGCTAAATGGCAGAGCTGGGATTTGAACCCACGCAAGTCTGATTCTACAAACCAGGCCTCTCAAATAGTTAAAAGGTGTTCCAGAGTTAGCCTCACTTCCCTTAACATTCAGTGGTGAGGGCTGACATAGGATTTCTCCTTAAACTTTCACTGACCCAGGAAGAAACAACAGCTTATAATTCAACTTCCACTCTTTCCTGTATATCTTTATAGTAAAAAAAACAAGCAAACAAACAAACAAAAAAAACTGGCATTACTGTATCGATAAAGTATTCATATATTGTTGTTCCTGGAAAAGCTATTTCCAGAAATGCTACTTCAATGCTTTTGAGGCAGAGGCCAGAAACTGTATTTTTAAATACTTTCCTGGATGATTCTAATGATATCAGCCTGCTTTGGAAACAAGCCTTGATCACAAAAACCAGGAGACTTTGCTAGGCATCTGCCTTACCTATGAAATGTTTTGTTTGTTTGTTTCTAAATATATGAATGTCTGGGTCCTTCAAGAGATTCTGAATGTGTAGGTCTAGACCCAAGCATCTGGATATGTTGTTCTTACATGGGTCCTAAGAAGCACCTTCAGGATGCAGGCCAAAAAGCAGAGTACCTGGGCAAAGTGATTCAGAAGTCACACCCACCTGGGGTATCAGAATGGTTCTAAGTCACAGGCCAGCTTTCTGCAAGTGCACTATTTCTTATGCTTTCTCTTCTGCTTAATCATAATATTGAGTATAGGAGTCTATCTCAGGGAAAGCCAGCCATACCAGAATGTATTACTGAACTCATTTTATAGATGAAAAAATGAGGCTGAGACATCCATAAGACTGGGATTTGACTCAACCCATCCCAACACCAAAGCCAGCGCTCTTTCCCCCGCCATGCTGCCTCATGTTACAGGCACACGGAGACTGTAAGTGACATGGATATGACCATCCTGGGTGCTGACATGTAGTACAAACATTGATGAAAAGATCCCAAAGTGAGCTGAAACTCCAGATGACAGTGCTAAACTTTCTTGAACCCTCCTCCTCACCTTTTCTCAAGATCATCCTTGGTAATAGTTCATCATTTTGTATTCTCATTTTTAAAAAGGGCAATTCCCTCACAGTAGGTTTCTAGCATTGCCGTTACAGTTGACAGCTGTGAGTGAATATTTTTTTAGGCAAATAAAGGCAGAAATGTTCTGTATGTGATAGTGGTTGGTGGTTGAGGAGCAGAGAAAGAAAAACACAAATATGTCTTAGAAGCGGCAGGAAAAGAAAAACATACATACACGAGAAATTTTTCAGAGGCAGAATTAACTGGGATTTGCAGTAGGGGAAAAAAAGAGGAAAATAGGAGAACACACCGGTGCACGGCACCCCTGAGAAGACTGTTTAGAGTATTGTGTACTAGGTTCTGTGTTAGGAAAGGAAGGCCAAAATCAAACAGTTCCCGGGGTTAAGGACACCTCGACCTGAGATGGGGACAATGGCAAGGGGGAGCCAACCTCACAGACCCAACTGAGAAATTATTTGGATAGTAGATATTAAAATAGATATTAATTTAGTAATACATTTGCTGAACTATAGCAGGTTGGATACTGAATAAACACATTCATTGTGTAAGACAAAATTTTTTTTCCACACAGGAAAGTTTTTATACTGCGTCTCCTGCATCACTCACCCGGATTTGATCTGCAGGAGCAGTTCCTGGCTTCTCCAAAGATGATGATGACATGCTGTTCCCCATCCTAAAAGGGATTTTTAAAGGTAGCACAGTTTATTGAACATTAAAGATAATATGTGAGATGAGATCCATGTGAAGAAAACCTCATATGCAAATATATATCCAAACTTAGGAAATAGAAAAAAGTTTTACTTATTATCAGTACAAAATATCGGTTTACAAAGTATTTCTTTACTAAGACCAAAAGAGCCTGTGTGCTTCTCTAACTAACTTCCTAATGCCCTTAATTATTTGATGCAATCACATTTATTATGTTTAAAGCCTGGCACCAAATTTCAAAAAGACAGTCCTGATGATAGGCCCTATGACCTGACTATTGGTTAAAATGTAGTTTCCATTTTCTTATCGAAACATGCCAAAACTCCATGAACACTTTTTGACACAGATAACCTATGAAGATCCAAAGATTTTATGGATATTGAATTATAACGTTGTACACCTGAAATTTATATAATGTTATTAATAAATTTCATCATATTTCTAAAAATTTAAAAATATATTTAAAAACAGAGAGGTTTTAAAACTGAAAAAATTTTTAAGGAAACTAAAATTTCTAAACCACAACAATCCATAGCTCCAAGTTTCCCAATCTGTAAAGTGAGAATAATCACTCCTACTGCAAAGAGTTTTGTGAAAGTGAATGAATTGATTTACAGAAAGCAGACCAGTGTCTTGAACACAGTATATGTTCAATAACGTTTGACATTATTACTGTTATTTCCTAATTACAAAGACCCTCTTTATATCAGTGTTTCATATCCGAAACCAAGCTGTTGGGAGTTTGTAAAAGGAAACATTCATTGCAACAGGAAAGTGTTCACTAAAAAAACTGACCAGTTTAGTACATCGAACCTCTCTGCCTACTCCTAGAACCTCCCCATCCACTCCCACTTTCATGATCAGCCAGTTCCAACATGGTTGGAACAATATCAGATCTCATGATGCAAACTAATTGCAGGGTGAAATTACAAATCTTACAAAAAGAATTATAAATAAGAGGCTCCAAAAAAGAATTACTTTAATATCTGGGGATTAAGAGGGTGAGAGAAAGAATTAAAGATTCAAATATTCTCCTGATGATTATGTTGCAAACTCAAGTTTTGATAGAAAAAATTTTCCCTCCAAACACTTGAATTATTCACTGTGAGTATACTTAAAATTTAAATGTTGTTAACCATAAAAGTATGCTACTTTTTTAAATGTTTAGCTTTTTCTTAAGGTACCCATCAAACCTTTTTTCTTTTTCTTTTTCTTTTTTTTTTTACTGTATAGCATAAAACTTTACTGTTTTAAGAATCTACTTTAAATGGCTTTTTACATGTTGTCCTTGGATGATGAGCATCTTTCTGCCTGTACCCTTAAAATAAGGAAGCTATAACAAACATCACTTTCAGTAATCACAAAGAAGAGTTAGAGACAGAAACTATTGGAATGGAACATTGTAATTCTACAATATTTCAATATATTGTTTCTTGCTTCCAAATAGTTTAGCAAGGAAACCTTTAAAAGGAAAAGGGCCTGTGTGCTCATCTCAGACAGAGGGTAGGAGAAGCAAGCTAGACAAACTGTAGCCAACTTAGTTAGACAGTGCAGCTTTAAGGAAAAAGCAGACTGAGTTTCTGGAATATAAACCAGAAAAGAAAGAAGGTTAATTAGTTCTGGCCTGGACCTTAGAAGGTGCTTTGTTGGAATAAATCAGCAGTCTATTTGGTTTATCAACTAAGAAAACAAGCCCTTTCCATCTCAATTCCAACATGCTTCATCCCTTAAACCATCTACTACAATATTCACTATTGAAGGAGTTCCAGTAGAACTTTCTTAAGAGGATTTTTTTGGGGGTAGTGATAGCAGGTAGAAGGTGCATTCTGAAATATCACCCCCTTCCCTGCCAACTAAAAGAGAAAGTTTCTGGAAAGGACCTTTCTCCTTATTCTAGTTGAGTTTTGCAAAAGTTATCGCCTATTAAGGAGAGGGACATCAACGGAGAAGTCAGTCAGTGCACAATAAACCTTTCACTTCAAACGATGAAGCACCCACTTGTCATGCCACATGCATGGAGCGCCTACTATGTGCTTAGCAGGCAAAATGCTAAATGCTCCAGAGAGACATATCATTATTGGTAGGAGTTACCAGATCGAATGCGTAGGAAGTGACTCTCAGGCAGGGAGAGATGCACAGTGGACCGCGCAGACGTGCGAGCCGGCAGAACAGCCTGGACTAGGTAGGGGTGGGCACATCAGCTCAGCCAGTGGATCTTCTTTGCCGGTATTGGAATGCGGGCAACACAGGGAAAGCACTGTCCTCCGTGTAGCCTAAGGCGACCTCAACATGCATAAATCACAGTCCCTGTCCGCAAGGACGTGCCCACTTATTAGGAAGCGTCCCCTTCACTTCCTACACTAGGGTTACCAGAGTAGCAAATAAAAATGCAAAGCTCTCGATTACATTAGAATCTCAGATACAAAGCGACTGTTTGGTCTGAGTACGTTCTGTGTAGTATCTGGGATATACTTAAGACAAAACAATTATTCGCTGTGTATTAGAAATCCCAATTTATTAAGGCATCTTGTATTTTATCTGGCAATCATGGGGCGGGGGGACGGGGTGTCCAAGCGGTCACGACTCAAGTATTCTGAACCAAGGCGCTCAACCTCTCAGGGCACCATCCCCTCCCCACCAGTTCCGGGCCTCCGCCTGATGGGACTTGGGACCCAGGCGGCGCCAGAGCCACGATACCGAGGCCTCTGCACCCTGCCGAGCTCGCCTTGCACGCCGCGCCCGGTACCTGAAAGCCTTCCCGAGGAGCCAGCCCCCCGAGCCGGTCCCGCTCCGGGCGACACGCGTCCCTGCCAGCACCGCACGGCGCCAAAACATGGTCCAAGACCGGGCCGCAGCAAACAGAGGCTGGTGCGACAGCGGTCTGAGGGAGCCCGCCTCCGCCGGCAGGCCCCGCCCCGCAGCCTGGCCCCGCCTCAGCCGGCAGGCCCCGCCCCGCCCCCGGCCCCGCCTCCGCCAGCAGGCCCCGCCCCGTGCGCCCAGCTACGCCTCCGCCACCGGCCACTCTCCTATCCGCTGCTAGCGTGGTCTCAGTGGGGCTGGCGCGAGCTTCCTCGCTCCCTCGCCGCCGAACTAGCAGCACAGCTGGAACTCAGATTCTTGGTGGTCCCAGAGAGTTCCGCCCTCGGTCCCAGCCAGAACCTCACCTGCTGGTCTCCACGGCTCGTTCAAGCTTCGCACCTGTTTCTATCTGGGTTAGGGACGCTCGTAAAGGTTCATAGGCATGTGGGGACAGTGAGTGGCTTTATGGCCAACATTCTGGCGAAAAGGACTAAAAACATAATGACCGTCCAAAACAATCCAAGTACCTAAGGATGACGGCGTCTTCACAACTTCCTGTCGGACAGGTCTCTATGTTGGTGAACTAAGAGCCTAAATATGCCGTCTTAAAACAAGGCCATTGATCTAGAATCCATAACAATCATGGGAATATTGAATTTTAACTCATAGTTAAAAAAGTAATTCAACGTAGAACGTTCGTCGAAAGAAAACAAAGATTGTGTCTTAAAAGTAAAAGTGAGCTTAGAAAATAAAACTTAAAAAGAGCCCAGAGTTCTCCTGCCATGACTTTGAAAATAGGCCAGTGCTGCTAATGACAAGATTGTGCCACTGAGTCATAGTAATAATAGGCCTCTGTGCAGTCGCTCGCTGTATAAGAGGAGGCAGGTCATCTCCTAACTTACTGAAGATATTGAAATCTATTTGTTAAGTAAGGTCAAAGGTCAAATGGTATGGCTACATTCTAAACAATTATTAGAACAATCCATACCTTTTTCCATCCTTCATGCTCAACTAAGTTTAATATCCATGTTACCAGGTTACAAAATTGGAACTTCAGTCTCTGATAGTTTTCTAACTTCAAGTAGGCTATGCTTCTTGACTTCATAAAAAGAGGATAGTTGCAAAAACAAATACCCTAAAAGATGTGAAGTCATTCTTCATAAATCCAAAATTAACTTTAAAAATTAAGATATGTTATTTATAGTGTTATGGAATTTTGTTTTGTTTTTTAAATCAATCAAAAGAGAGCATTTAGGAAATTCACTGTTATTTTTGGTTTTGAAGTAGAATTTTAGCTTATTGTCTCAAATAGTTTTACAAAATAAAGACCATTATGAGGTGAAATAATCATGTCACCATTTAATTTTGATATAGCAGAGATGGCCTATGGTTAAGTCCAGAATTCATTGGACAGATTTTTAAAAAGGGATCCCACAATGACAGTACTTCAGACAAAAATGGTATGCCTGAATTAACCATGATATATCATAATTTTCAAGTTCTTTGTGCTTGAATGGGTAGCTACAGAAGTGATGACTTTTGGTGGTAACCGTGACGTGTACAGTAGCACAGTAAGAAGCACGCGGTTTGTTCGTGCATGGTGAGAACACAGTGTGGGACGCCCAGCACAGCAGAGTCAAGACTGTACTGGCAGCCTGCTCTTCGCGAGGCGCTGGGGAGGAGGACTTGCGGTCAGCCCCTGCCATACCTAGGTCTTCCTTCGGCACAGAGGGCGCCCCACGGGGCGGGCCCCGGGAGCCCAGAGAAAGCGCTGCGGGCCGCGGCCGGCCACTGACCACCATGCTCACCACTGACCAGGTTGGCGCATCCGAAACTCCCGCGGGCGCCGGGCCTGGCCCTGCCTGCGTCCTGCCTCCTGGTGCTGCCCCGCGAAGCCCAGGCCGGCCGTGGAAGCTCCGGGTCGAAAGTACGGCTGGACCTGTCACCCAGAGACTCGCAGGTGCTGACGGCCGCGCAGGTGGCCGTGGCTGCAACATGGACAGCAACAGCCTCTACTACCTCCTTGACGCGAACATCCTCAAGGCGTAGAGACAGCTAGTGGCCGGCGTCAGGTCCTACCCAGGCGCGGAGATGCCGGGAGCCGCCGGGAGGGCGCGGTGGCGGGAGACTGGCTGCAGGAAGGCAGGAGGAGACGCTGAGCTCAGGCTTGGGCGTCGTCGTGTCCGGGGGAGACCCCTCCAGCTTCTAAGCCCCCCCAAGCGCCGTGGCGTAGACCCCCTGCGGCCGCGGGAGCAGGGGAGCGGGCGGGCGGCTGGTGGAGGGCACTTCAGCTCCATGGACCACATCTGTTGCAATAGTTTGCTAGCACAGCTTCTCGGAAAATAAAAAGAATATTGGTAAATACAGCCTTATAACTTCTATTTTTTTTTTCACCACTCAACATGGCGTCGTTTCAAATAATTGACATACCTTTACAGTTTTTTTTTTTTAACTTGTGTTTTTATTGCTTAAATTGTCAATGAAAGCTCACACATTTTGTTTGCCATCAAGAGCAGGTTTATCCCCTGCCTACGTTGAAAGCTGCTAAGCTCACTAAATTAGATCTTTTACTCAAAAGGGCTCTTAAGGGAGGTCCTCTGTTGTGGGTCCAATCTGTGGACCCTAGCCCTCTCGGGAAGCTTTGCAAATTCTCCCTCCAAAGAAACTTAAAAAAAAAGTGTGTGATTGTGAGCCCTCCAGGGTCAGCTATTTTACCAGTTTCCTAGTGCTGCTCTAACTCACTATCACCAATTGAAAAGAACAGAAATTTATTTTCTCACAGTTCTGGATGCTGCAGGTATAAAATTTGGCAGAGTGGTCGGTGTTCTTTCTAGAGGCTACTGTAAAGGAGAATTCATTTCCTTCCTCTTCCACCTTCCCGCGGCTCCAGGTGTTCCCTGGCTTCCTTGACTTGTGGCCACATCTCTTCAATCACTGCTTCTTCACATGGCCTCTCCTGTTTGTCCCTAATAAGGACACTAATGATTAGATTTAATGCCCACCTGGATAATCCAGGATGATCTTCGTAAGGTCTATATCCAAATTACATCTGCAAAGACTCAGTTTTCCAAGTAAGATAACATTTAAAAGTTCCAGGGATTCAAGCTGGATATTTTGGGGGAAGGACCATTTTTTTCAGCCCACCGCCATTTTTCAGCCTACATAACCTAAAACAGACTGGAGAAAGCCTGATATTTCATTACTGTCTTGTGTATTTTGTGAACATTCTGTGAATTTTGCATTGCGCTAATTTTGTTTTTGTTTTACTATATTACTTCATTCTTTCCCTGTGTCAGTTACTGATGGTCATTTTAGGCACAGTATACAACAAAGTACCTGCCCATAAGAGATAACATATCTTTTCTTCAATTTTGTGAACATGGTGTAAAATTCACGGTTCATAAAGATGTGTCCTATTTTCCCTTTGGCCTCACTATTACATACCCTGTCTGAAAAGGGAAAACAAATTTGTGTGCCCATGCATTGTTATAGACTGAACAATGTCTCCCCCTTGTGTTTTTCCCCCCAAGTATACTGCGACTGTAATTAAAATCACATTGGTTTAAAACTGTGGATGAAAAAGGGGCCACATACCAAATCTGACAAATTCAGAAGAGGCCTGCAAGGCAGGCCTTACAAACTCAAAGACTGAAAGTAACCACGCAAAATGGTCGGAACATAAAAATCCCTAACTAAAAGCGGGTCACCTGCAGCTTCCTTGACAAAGGTTAATATTTACCTCCAGTGAGTCCATCTGTTGTCTTTTTACATCTAAGATAATATCCTTTTGAAATGTCAGAGTAATCTTTTCTAGATCTCTCCGGACACAACTGCCAGCAGCAGAACAGGAGACCACAGAACCCCTCACTGTTCTTATTCCCTGCATCACACCTCTATGTGCTGTAAACGTTTACTATCCTGGACCAACCCATGAAAAGAAGTATGTCTCACCATTTTGCTTTTTATCCAATCTCAGAGATTCCCTCCTTTGCTTTTTCCTTCTCCCTTAATCTACCATGAATGGATTTCATGTAATCCTCCTTACATCTCCTCCTTTGATTCTAATGTATAAAATAAACTGCAAAACTGCCATTTTCCAGAGCATTTTCTCAATCCGTTGAGATTTTGCTTCCTGGCGGTTGTCGTCAGTTTGGCTCAAATAAACTCATTAAAATTCTCTACAGGTTTGGATGTTTCTTACGTTGAGAAAACCATTACTGAAATTCATTGTAAGCCTTTTGGCACTATAGAGTTTCTTATTTTACAAGTACAAAAATTACAACACATTATTATTTTGCAGGAAAGCTTCAGAAGGACTGCTGCTTTTCCAAACAATCAGTTTTCCAATGCCCTGACATCAAATGGGTGTTCCATGATTCAATTCAATGCTGACATTCACCACCTAGAGTTAGCAAACACCCCCGCAGGTTCAGCCCTGCAAGACTGCCTCCTTTTCAAACACCATCCACAAAGGGGGAGGCCAGGCTACCTGCACTTATGCCTGCCCAACTACAAATTTGGATGCTACTACAACCTCTCTTCAGGTTCGATAATTTGCTAGAAAAACACAAAACTCAGGAAAGCGCTGCTCTTACAGTTGTATTATGAAGGATACACCTCTGGAACCACCAAATAAAAGAGACGCACAGGACTGGGTTGTGGGGAGGTTGGTTGCGGAGCTTTCAGACACTCTCCAGGTAAACACTACTCTCCCAGCAAATCAATATGTTCACTAACCCAGAAGTTCCCCTGAAACCTTATTGTTCGAGAGTTTTCATCAAAGTTTAATTGCATAAGCAAGACTGACGAAATCATTGGCCTTTGGTGCTAGAGAGGCATGGTATTGAATGTTCAACCCTTAAACACAGCCAACCCCTCCCTTGAAACTAAATAAGAAAGCACCAGGAATCGCCTCATTAACATAAACTCAGGTACAGGGGAGTGGGGCTTGTTATGAATAACAAAAGACACTTCAACCACTCAGGAAATTCCAAGGTTTTAGGAGCTGTGTGCCAGGAACTAAACCAGGAGCAAAACCCAAATACATACATATTTTTTAATTATAACACGAGGACCTATCTAGTCTTTTTATAGAAACCCAGGGATAAAAAGCTGTAACAATGGAGGTGTCAGATGTTATTTGAACTTCTTATACTCAGAAGACGTATATCCTAATTCAAGAATGAAATGAATAAGAAAATACTTTTGTTAGGTACATTAGAATATGCAGCTGCATAGTAAAAATGGAAAGGATTAAAGATTTATTTAGATATTTTGTCAAACTGAAAGATACTTAAATGCTCTGAGCCTGGAGAACAGGGGAAAGAAACCCAGTGAGTATTTTATACCTACATGGAAGAACTGGGAGCAATATTTTTGAACCAAGTATGCCCTCGGTATATTTTTTACATAGGAAATAAAAGATACGTCCTTGATTAGGGGAACTTCCTTTAAAGAATGTAGTAACTTTACCACTTCAGTTTTCTGAAGAATTAGCAGCTGGTATGTTCTAATGAAAGTATTTGCTGTTATTTTCTGCCAAGTACTAACTTCTATATCAATTCTATATCCATAAAATGTGTGTTATTAAATTTCTGGGTCAATGGACTCAAATGCCAAGACCAGAAAATGTGTTGTTTTTTTTGAAGTGTGAGCAAATTATTATTTTTTTGAAGATCTCTGGTGGTCTATAACCCTTGTACTAGGCAAATTAATAACTCTGAGTGCCATCCGGTGTTGAACAAACAGTGTTCTGTGATAGACGTTTTCTAACCTTTGCATTCTGGAATTTTGTCTTTTCTGTCTCTACAAGGGTCAATGTTGCTTTGCCTTGTCCATTTTCTTCTGTCAAGAAGAGGTTAACCTTGTATTTTTATTCTTCCTTTTCTTATGAATTTAAAGAGAATGAATGGGGGAGCTATGTTTTCAACTTCACTGGAGAATACAATCATATTTGAGACTAAAAAATTCATTTATTAGTATGGAAAGCTTTAACTATTGATGTAGAAGATTAATGTATGTGTCTTGTAAAATTTAATAGAGGCACATAGTGTAAATTCATGTTTATAATTTAGTAAATTATCTGCTTCATACTGAAGACAGAAATTTCGGTGGCATTTCAAAAAAAGCATATTCCCCTGAATCTCTTAACTCTTTATGATGTAAAGATTGGTACTCCTCTCTCCACAATGTGTTCCTGCTGGTCTTTGAAGGTCATTGACAGAATCCATGTTTCTGTCAAGATTCAGCAGAGATCCTCACTGCCACAGACTGGGACCCCAGACTCTCTCGTCTGGACCTCTGAAATCTCTTGTGTCTCTTTCTGCTTAAGGCCATTATACCTGGATTGGGGAGGTATATTTAATTGAGTTTCAACATTTTGTTCAAGTACTTCATATTGAGTTTTATCCCCTTTCCTAGGAAAACTCTATTGTTATCTGACCAGATTTGTATTTGTTCCTTAGTGAAATTGTTTTGTAGCCTTCAAACCCTTTCTCCTATGGTCCGTCAGAAGCAGACATGCAGAGGCCCTGAACATCTATCCTTGACCTGGCTCCCAAAGTTCCTTCAAAGTGTCTTTGAACCAACTTTGCCTTGAGTCTCCATTTAAAAATTACATAAAAACTTCCTCCTTAGTCTTGTCTTTGTGTCCCTGCTCTGTTTAATTTTATCTGCTTACAAGCAGGAGGTTTAGCCCACCTGTGTTTGGTGAGGATTAGACTTTGGCCAAATTCCAGAGACATGAGGTTTCATAAGTACCATCTTTAGGAAGCAGCTGCAGTTTTCACAGGGTATTCTCAATTGAAAATTGCCACATCTATGCCCCAAACCCTGCTTCCCTCATGTTCTTAACACCCTAATGTTAACTTGTGTGCTTATCTCTCTGTCACAATTATAAGAGGGACAATTTAGAACTGCACTAGTCACTTTGGCTACCTTTGACAAGAACAAGATTGTTCATTTGAGAGGTGCTTTAGAACAAAAATAAATCCTCATGAGGAAATTGTCTTGTTTGTATATAAGAAAGAGACTTTTCTAATTTATGGAAGGAGACACCTGCTCCTTCATGTCCACATTTTGTAGACTGATAAGGTTTGGCTTTTTAATTATATGATAAAATTGTCAAGGGCCCAAGTTAGTCTTTAAATCAGCTATAATAACACTCTTTTGTGTGTGTACACATTAAAATGGGTATTTCTACATCTAAATTTCTCTTCTCTCTTTGCAAAGAAAGTATTAGCTTTTTGCAGTGGTAATTTTACATTCGTCTGAAGATGACCGCTTTTCATTTTGTTCTGCTTTTCCTTCTCTTGAAAATATAAAGATTAACTAATGGATCGAACAAAAACATTCAGTTGTGTGCTCACTCTAGGAATATGCAGTTCATATACAGTCATGATATCTAAAAAAAAGTTGTCAAACTCAGTTTTATTTTGTGAATCCTGAAAAGTGCATTTACTGAATAGCCCTGGTTACATAGCTACAATACAAGAGCTTTTGGCATGATTAAGAGTTTGTAAATTTTAATTTACCATGTAAAAACAATGTCAACACAATATTTTGTTTTGCAGAGACTAGGGTTAAATTTCTCATGATTAAAATTTACTAAATTTCCTATGCTGGTTTTGAGAGTTAATTTATCATTGTATAACATGATTAAAATTAATGCGTTCACGATAATTGTAAATTACAGATGTTCACGATAATTGTAAATTACAGATCCCTAACTAACTTTAAGACTTTAGACAAATGATTAAGTTAACTAATAACTAATCTTTTGATACCTGGGCAATTTCTAAGTAAAAAGCAGATAAAAAAACATTGGTTGGTAAACAATTTTTTAAAATTCTTATTTCTTACAATGGCAATAGATTAAGAAAATATGCAAATGTCTGAGTGATATCTATGTGTGCTTATTTTAACACCTCAAAATTGTTAAGATAATATAAAATGCACATTTATGAAAAACAGTAGTTAAGAAATTATTGGTTTTCTGTCTTCTGGTATTCTCCTTTGGAGAAAAAGAAGATGGTTATTTTGGTTAAATATCATAATTAATATGACTGGTTGACTATATTAGGTGATAGTAATTAAAGAGAAATACAAGACTGTATGACAATCAATATAACTTTCTTTTTAAGTGTTATTATTGTTTAAGATGTTAAATTTAATATTATCTATACATTGTTTTAATATACATAATTTAAGGCTATAGTTTAAAAATTTTAAATATATTATTTGTATATTTATATATTCATTTATGCCTAAATACAAATGTGCATAAATGTATATTTATAAATCTTATATAGTCAATATCTGAATAATATACAAAAGAGTAAATTAGAATTTGGGTCTTTTTTTCTGTAAAAGAATTTTTATCCTGTGCCAAATTAGTAGGAGGCTCCCTTTTGTTACTAAAATATTTTAATTCTCAGTGTTTTTTTAACAGATTCTTAAATCGTTTTGAAAAGATTCCTTTTGAAAAAATTTAGTTCCTTATACAATTGTTGTCTTTTGCTGTTTTTACAATGTTGCTTGTAAATATTTCTTGTCTTTAGATATTTATAACTTTTGTTCACTCTAGCAACTACTTTTGTTTTTTCTCAATTTAGGTCCCAGATTCAGAATAATGCCTAAACTCTCAAAATGGCCATTGGGTAAAAAAGAATCGCTCCTTTAAACATGAAAGGTCAAAAAACATAATTAGAATTTTCTAGCATTCTTCAAATTTTAAAAAATAAGTATGGGAAACCCTTGTTTACAAAACTTAGGAAAAAACTGACAATGCAAAAAGACATCTTAGGTTAATTATACATACAAAAAAGTGTGTTAATAAAAATATATTTTAAAGTATACTTTTCAAGTTAAATGAAGCCTATCAAAATATTTTGTTTCCAGGATCCTGAATTCAAAAATCTTTTTTTTTGTTGTTGTTTTTCATGAAAGGTCTGAACAAGCACGATCGGTACTGACTCTTAGGAGGATTATTCAGTCTTTCATTAGGTCCAGCCACCAAAGTACACCCTTCTTGTCAAAAGAGCCTTAACTAACAGTGCTAAAGCATATGGAAGTTTCAACTGACAGTTCTAGGGTCTCCACTGAACCTAATTGTTCCCCAAGCCATGCACTTTTTTACTGACAAAAAACACTCAACACTTCTCAGCTAGCTGCCTAACCGCCTATAAAATACTGTTGTCTCATTCACATACCACTATCCTTTACAACAACACTAAACCCAGTCACCCTGGTTTCCTTACTGAAAAGGATAATCCCACCATTGATTACCTCCTTAGGACACTATCTGTAATACAGCATGTCCTTGAGTGACATCGTTTTCTTCAAGGTCATTTAGTTATAACGTTGATGAGAAAAAAAAAAAAAATTGTATTCAGGCCAGAGCGACTCTCTGGGTGGTGTGCACTTTTCTCCATGCTGCATGTATTTCTGCCCACATCCCAAAGGTGTGCACGGTGAGGTTCACTGGTGTCTCTACATCTGAGTGAGTGCAGGCGTGTGTGAAATCATAGTGAGCTAACAATTAAGAATGATAAAAACAAATAAGGTAATGATTTTCTAACCCCGTTTGAGTTTAGGACGGTGGGTGGCTGGAGCCTCTCCAACAAGCTCAGGGTACTAGGTGGGACCCACCCTGGACAGGCTACCTTTCCATCACAGGGCCACTCGTACCTACCCGCACTCACTCAGGCTGGGACAATGGAGACACAACCTCACCTGCACATTTTTGGGACATGGAGAAAACCAGAGTACCCGGACTCCCCGGGGAAAACTCATGCAGACATGAGGAGGAGGTGCGAACTCCATACTGGCAATGGCCAGGGTGGAAGGTGATGTTTTTTTTTTTTTTCCCCCTCATCAGGATGGAAAAAAGTCATCATCTAAGGAACTGTGAGGGAAGATTCCCCATTTGTGACATTTTGATGATCTGCTGGACCTTTTCACTTAATTCTCATTCTACGTCCATTTTCTCCATCACCCAACTGATGCTTTGAGAAGGTACATAGCTTGACCCCGGTCAAACAGCAGTAACAAATGCGGTGCCCCGGACTGACCGCCGCTGGACTACTAGGTCCTTTCCAGTACGTGAATCCACCAAAGCTCAAACGACCCCAAACCTCACCCTTCTAAAGGGGCTTAATCACTAAGATCCAGAGGCCACTTGCTAGGCCCGGGTCCGACCTAGGTGGGAAGGTAAGCCTATTATTCTGCAAATCTTTCGCCAAGCTCCATCGTCGCCAAAGGAGGGACCTGAGAGCCTTTGGCCGCACTGAGGGGTAGTCACCGAGCACTCAGCGCGCGCTTTAGGGTCGGAGGCGCGGCCCCTTCGCGCAGGTGCGCGCGCACCTGTCGCCCGCCGTGCGCGCGGCGGGGGTCGGGGGGCCGGGGGTGGGGGACGAGGTACGTGCTCCGCGCGCGTGCGCCCGGCTGTGTGTCCCGTACGTGCGTCGTACGTGGGAGCCGCGTCCCTGCGCTCCGAGGTGCGGGCCGGGAGTCGGGCCGGTGCCGAGGGGCAGTCTGGGAGGGGCGTTCTCCTGGGCCCTGGCGACGCCCCCTGGCGGCGGCCGCGCGGCGCGGGAGGCACGCATCAGGCGTTCTCCGCGGGCAGCCGGCGGTGGGGCCTTGCCTCCCAGCGCGGGGTCCTCGGCGGCCTGGTGGCTCCTGCCCCTGCTGTTGGCGTAGGCGCGGACGGCTGCGAGTGCGGCTGCGGTTGGTTCGCGGCGGCGGCGGCGACGGAGGAGGAGAGCGGGGCGACAGGGGCAGAAAGAGGCAGGCGCGGCGGCGGCAGCGGCGCCCGGGGCCGGCGGCGGCGAGGGGGGTGAAGATGGCGGACGTGCTCAGTGTCCTGCGACAGTACAACATCCAGAAGAAGGAGATTGTGGTGAAGGGAGACGAAGTGATCTTCGGCGAGTTCTCCTGGCCCAAGAATGTGAAGACCAACTATGTGGTTTGGGGGTGAGTCCGGCAGGGCTGTGGGTCGGGGGTGGCCGGGCAGAGTCGGTCGCCCCCAGGCGACCTCTTTCCTGGCCCCTCCCCCCCGTCCCCCTTGGGGATGGGAAAAAAGCGGGTGCTCCGGGGAAAAGTTTTTCTCCGGAGTCGAAGTTGCACTTTTCGGTGAGGAGGGCGAGCGGGCAGCGGCGTCTGGAGTCGCCCGTGCCCCGCGGTCCCGGTGAAGCTAAGGCAGAAGGTGCCGGGCAGCTTCTGACTTCGCCGGCCGTCTCGCCGGTGCGTGTGGGGTGCCCGGCGCGCGTGCGGGTGCGCTCCGGGGGACGCCCCTTTGTGTTTTCAGTGCTTCTGCCTTTTCGAGGCCGCCCTGTGCTGTGGCTGTTTCTGTCCGCTGGCCCTTGCCGCTCCTGGTCAATCTGATCTCCTGTCGCGATTTCCTGGAGGAGAGAGGGCAGGGAACCCACTACATGGAGTTAGGACGGGGAGGTTTGGTGGCTTTGGAGGAGTCATCCAGATGATGTTGGAGGTGCAGGCAGGAGTTTCCTCAGGGAGAAACTTGCTGGTAACATGGAGTGAGCTTCGCAGATCCGAGTCAGAAATTGATGGTGTGTGTGTGTGCTTTTTGGGAAATGTGTTTTAAAGAGAAGTGTTTTCAGACATCGATCCACGTGGGGTGTCTTGAATTTTAAGTCATTAAAAAATGTAGGGATGGGTCAGAATCGTTTGGGCCTTTTTATTGATGTTTGTTTCATGGGTGTTTCATTTGGATAATTGGACCCTTGGGCTAGAACTTCCGTACTCATTTTGATAAATGGACGTAGTGGGCTTCATGAAGAGTTGATGAAAAACTAAGGGAAAGGTAGTTGATTGGTCGGATTTTATTTTTTGTTTTTTGGCTTCCAGGGCTTGTGATTTCATTAGCTTTATGAAATGTTAACAAATGACATTTTGATTTTTCCTATGTTTTGCCCTTTCCAAAGAATTTGCACAGACAGAATTGAATTTGGAGTTTTAATTGATTTTGTTTTTTCCTTTAAAAAAAGGTTAAGGCGAAGTCTGGGTGTTGAGCGGTTCAATCTGAGAAATAGGAAAATTCTTTGGATCCTGGTCTTTGCCTCAGAGGTTAATCTAATCAGAATAGAGAAGCTGCAACCTCTAGGTCTTAGCAGTCACTTCCAGCTTGGAATGTTAGGAAAAGTTTCATAGAAGTCTGGCATGTAGAGATGCTACAAATTTTTCTTGAATAAATGAGTGAACAAATGAATAAGCTTTAATGGATAGGGATTCTGAGGGTGAAATGGTGAATTAGGTCTTTCAGGACAAGGGAACTGTATACTTAAAAGGCATGAATGCTGGAAAGGAAATGTTTTGACAGCAATTTAGTGGAGACAGTAGTGAAAAAAAGATTGGTTAGAATCAAACTTTTGCAAGAGTGAATCACACCAATAAATATATCTTTATTTGCTTTTAATCTTTGTGTACGTGTATATATGTTTGTATTCATAGCGTAAAACTACCTGTCACATGCAGTATGCTGTTATTTTGCTTTTCTGTATAAAAAAAAAAACCCCAGTTGTTACCCATGTATTAGATTTCATAGTATAGTAATTGACAGTGATGTGTGATTTGAAATAAATCAACTTAGAGGAAAAGTGGATATGGAGGCTAGAAAATTAGGTCTGGGGCCTATTGTACTGGGCAGTATTCAGATGAATTCAGATACTTTGACATTTCTAGATGGGGAAAATGTAGGGTAGGGGGAGATTGGATACTAACATTTGTTGAGCAAGTTTTTATTTGCTTTCATTAAACATCTCACACCCCTAGACTACATTGTTTATCACAGGTACAATTTATTTTGGCTTTACATCATAAGTTTAATTTGAAGGATGTCAGAATTATACCTCTGAAGTTTATCGTTGTGTTTACTTTGAGAATGTTACTTAGGAGACATAGGATAAATTTCTTGTAAGTTTATCACCGGTAATAGTTGTGCTTCTCCTAATCAGTTTGATTCTTTCCTCTTATGGATCCTCTTGAATGTGTTACTGATTAGTTTGTCTGTTGACAAAGCCCAGAACCTAATTTGTGTCAAATTCTAAAAAGTGTGTAGTGCCTTAGAGTATGAATATGCACTTCTTGCTTTTTTTCATTGTCTGCCTTCGTGTTTCTTTTGCCTTAATGACAGTTGCACTTATTAAATGTTGTACATTGTATTTTTGTTAGCCATGTTAAATCCATTGTTGGATAGCAAGGTGGGTATAGGTAAATTAATACATGTGATTAAGCCTAAAGAGTTGAAATAGAATTGTGAGTTAAACTCTTGCCTTAATTATTTCAGCACTGGAAAGGAAGGCCAACCCAGAGAGTACTACACATTGGATTCTATCTTATTTCTTCTCAATAATGTGCACCTTTCTCATCCTGTTTATGTCCGACGTGCTGCCGTAAGTAGAATTCATTTTAAAACTTTTTCGATTTAATTAATAGTAGGTATCCTTTGCCCTGGGTAACTTCCCCCAAGGGTTTCAGATCAAAAGAATGAGTTTTGAGTTGTGGTCAAAATGGCAGAGTAGAATGTCAGCTGTTAATGGGGGGGGAATGAAAGGTTGGTTTGTATGCAAGTCTCCTGGGGGTTCTCGATTAGATTATTGTGATTATGCAGATTATTACATGTAAAATGTTGGTAGTGTTTACAACAGAAGTTTTAAAGATACTTATAGAGATGTTTTAAAAAAATTTTTGAGTCTGTGGAAGGACCCTGATACTCAGAACTCCAGTTTAATCTTAAAACTTTTTCGATGTCAGAAAGAATCAACATTAATAGACTACTTTTTAAAATTAATTTTTAGTCAGTAAACTTTTTTTCCAACTTTATTGATAAATTCCTATTTAGTTTTGCCTGCTTTCTACATTGCAGTGTTTGGACATTGCTTTTTAGAACAAGAAATACATATTTATTGTCAAATTTGTATTGAAAAAATAGTATATAGGGTGAAACTACTTGGGACTTGGAGAACTAGTAGATTAAAATAGAAGCATCTCTCTATAAAGCCACATTAACTCATATTAGAGTTTTAAAAACTGAATTAGGTGGTAATTAGAATGTTGTTGGCTATATCCATTCATTTTGGGGTAAGATAGGTGATCTAGATACTTGGTTTTGGTGTAGAGAGTATGTCTTTGGGGAATGTTTGATGCGTGTGACTGATAACTGGTTATTATGGTGTCCCTTAGAACCCTCACTCAAGTGAAATTTAATCCTATTGTTTTTTTTGTAAATATTTGACAGATTTGAGAGGGCGGGTTCTAAAATTCTAGGGTTCTATAGTTTTATTCTCTTGACTCCTTTGTGTAATTTGCTCTTCTAAGTGGACTATTTTTGAGATAGTTTTCCCTACCCACAGCCCCTATTTTGATGTGAGTAGTTATCCATCTTTCTCAGTTGGCTGTCAACGTGTACATGACTTATTAGTGATTAAATGTTGAAGTATGTTAGAAATAGTAATTTAAAGAGAATTAATTAAAAATTTTAAACTATTTATGATATTCAAATGCATAGAAAAACCTATGGGCTTTTAAATGTTTATACCCATAAGCAGAAATTAAAGGTTAGTCTGCTGCCTCTTTAAAAAATATTAGTTTTAAGTGATTATATATATTGTTCATATCTGTTATCGAGTGTGTAAACACTGTGTGCAAAATGTTTGGTGCAGTGAAATTAAATCAGTACTCAATGTCCAGTAGCCAGAGACACTAAAGGTTCTTGTTATTTCATTCATTGTTGCTTATGTAAAGTGAGAAAGGGTTTTTAACTAATCCTGAAGGCACTAGTTTTTCCTTACTCTTTGTTTGCATTATAAAAATGATAGAGGAAATTGTGGTAATTACAAGATTCACTGAATTCATGGCCCAAAGAGAGCTTGGTGCTTAATGTATACAGATTTGATTTATTTGTTTTGATCACTTCTTTACAAATTGCTTATGTAGGAACTTAAAATTGTCCATTTTACCAAAATAGGTACGTTTCCAGATTTTATTTTTTAATCTTTTACACTTCTTACAGAATTTATACATACTTGAGGATAAAAAAAATGTAATGTTGAAAGTAAACAACCACCATTAATATTTTCCTGTGTGATCTCCTAAATTTTCCCCTGTGCCTAAACAACATATACCTACTGTTAAGTGGCTAAGTTAGTTTATTTGGAAGAGTTCGAGTAGAATATTTTGAGGCGGTCTAGTTTGGGTGTGAGAAAAGAAAGTACTTTGGAACCATTGCATAAAATGAACAAGCAATGGGACTAAAAAGATACTTGCTCCAAATATACAAACATGAGTAAAATTAAATACACAGAGTTAGTGAAGGGAATAAAAAAGACTCAAATTGATATTTTGAAGAGGGATGGGGTCATTGTTTCATTTCTAATGATTATCTTTTGTATATATTAATTGAATTCAAGAGTAAAGTTATCAAAATTTAATATGCTTAAAATTTTTCCAGATTTTTTAAAAAGCCAAAGCTGTGTTTTTTTTTTTTTTTAGCATTTCTAACTTTTTTAATAGACTTCCTCCCTTCCTCCCTTCCTTCTTTCCTTCCTTCCTTTGCCTACAGCACCTGGTCTTCCTAGGTGGTCTCCCATCCAAGTACTAACCATGCCCGACCCTGCTTAGCTTCGGAGATCAGACGGATCCGGCGTGTTCAGGGTGGCATGGCCATAGACTAGATTTTTTTTTCAAGTTTTTAATAGGTTCTTTTAGTTTGGTCTTTTTCTAAACATATGATCCTATGTAAATGTTGTCAAGATATGTTGCAACAAAATTCAGACATTACATGATGTTTATTTTTACCAAGTTTCTTATAAATGATTTTCTATCTAATTAAAATTTTTATTTCAGACTGAAAATATTCCTGTGGTTAGAAGACCTGACCGAAAAGATCTACTTGGCTATCTCAATGGTGAAGCATGTGAGTAATTTTTAAATTGTTTGCTTTCTTAAGTAGACATCATTTTTTCCCATATGAAATAAGAAGCAGTGGGAAGAGAATTTGTATTCCTACTGAAAATGGACCTACCTACAGTTGTGTCCATATGCTCCCGTCTTTCCTGTTAGCATGAATGTAGTGTCCTTGCTTCTAAGGCCAGTGCCCTCTTCCTTGTGTATGGATTCCATCTCCTTTCACACTTTCAAAAACTTTGCCTTTGAAAATTGTTGCTTTTCCCTTGTTTGCATCACCAGTTTTCTCTTCGGCATCATTCTCTTTAGAAGACATAGAATAACATCGCTCATTCAAAAAAAATTTTGATCCCACATTCCTACTATCTACTCCATTTGTCTTCTCCTTTTTATTGCAAAATTCGTTGGAAGAAGAGTTGTGTGGTATCACTGCCACTGCTTCCTTACGTGCTTCTCTTGACTCCTCTCCATTCTGGCTGTCTTCCTCACTCACCATCCCACCGAAGTCACTTTGAGGCCGACACTAGCTTATTTGCCCCCTCAGCAGCACTTGCTTCTGTTGACTGCGCCCTCTTGGAGAGCCTTTCTTCGCTTGGCATTCGGGGCCCAGGCTCTTGTGGTTCTCTTTCTGCTCCTTGTCCACCTCTCATTCAATTTTGCACACTTCTTGCCTTCAATGCTGACTGACCTGTTCCTGTGCTTCGGATTTGTAGATTCACTCTCCATATCGTCCATTGGTTATTTAATAGGCATATGGAATTTAACATATCCAAAAATAGAATGCTGATTCCTTTCTTTGCTCCTCTGGGGAACAAAACTGATTAGTAGGTCTATTCGCCAGTGCTCCCATCTCCATAGTGGTATCCCATTCATCTGGTTGCCTAGGCTGAAAACCCCGGATAAACCTTTGATTTCCCTTCTCTTATATCCCACATCTATTCCATCTTTAAAAGTCTGCCAACTTCTAACCAGTCTGCTCCCACCCTGCTCAGTGCCTCCTCTTTAAACTACTGTAGAGCCCTCTCATGGTCCCCACCCGTTGTTTTCTACAGGGTAGTCTCTGCCAACCATTAGAGTGACCTGTCTGGAAAAACGAGTAAAGTTGATTGTGTCACTCACCTGCAGCTTCTCATCCTGTAGCTTCTCATCACTTATGATAATGCTCATACTCCCTGTCCTGACCCACCTGCTAGTTCTTCTACCTAAAGCTTATGCTTCTGACCTCATCATCCACTCTTCCTTTGCTCACAGCAGTCCAGTCTTATTGGTTCTTTTAACTGTTTTAACCCTTATAACCTTTGCAGTTGCTATTCTCTCTGCATTCACCTTCATTTCTTCACAGTGTCACTTGTCTCACTTCTTACCACCTCATTCAGATCTGTGCTCAAATGAGATTCTGTCAGAGACTGCTTACCTGACCATTCTGAAGTATAAGATAGCATTGTTTTCCCTCACACCCTGTCTGTGGGTAGTATCATCCTGATATATTTTCCATCAAATCCCTTATATTGACCTGAAATAATGTATCTGTTTGTTTACTTATATATTGTCTGTCACTCTGACTAGAGGGCAATTTCAGAGGGGCAGACAGCTGTCAGATGCCCAGCACTGAGAACAATAGTTAATAGTAGGTATGTACCTGGTCGAGTAGCTATTAACTTGCTGTCTTACAGAGTACAGATAAGTTGATATAACAGAATCGTTTGGTCTCACCTTCCCCGGGGTGGAGTTTATTACCTTTAAGTGAGTCATTATTAGCTGTCTTGTCCCATATTTTGCTCCATGACTTTAACAGCAAGATTGAGGGGAAGACCATCATCAAGAGTGTTGTCTTCCTGCACTGTCCTCACTGGGCATTCAGCAAGCACTTACTGAGTGCTTTTTCTTAAAGGCATTGTGCAGGGTGCTGTGTAAAATGCAAAATCCTTGTCTTAAGCATGCAAAGTATACTGATAAGCAAAGGGTGCGAATCCTAGGAGAGGATTGAGGAAGGCCTTTAAATTTGCTGTGAAGAGGATGTAGTTTAGGAGGATAGGCAGAGGCTTTTATATTTTGAAAACCTTTTTTTTTTTTTTTTTTTTTGCTTCTGATATACAATCTGGGATTCTCTGTTTTTAAAAAGTATCTCAGGTGAGCCTGACAAACAGGCTAGTTTGGGGACGGTGCTTTAGAACAAATGGTTTTTCTTTTCAGAATCCAGAATAGAGTTGCCCTTTATTTGTCTTCGTCATTTCCTGTGGTTTCTGTAGGACAAATTATTTTAGTCTTCAAGAATATTGCTTTGCTAATTAAAAAAAAAATACTAATTTAATGGTTTAATTAAAGAGTTGAGCAAATCTTAAGACATTCCCTGTTCTTAGGGAGACATAATATCTTGAAGAATCAGTTTTTAACATAATTTGTTATGTTTAACATGATCCCAAAAAAAATCTCTGTAGTTTTCTTGAGGAATAGGTGGCACTGGACAAGATGATTCTAAAACTCATTTGATAAAGTAAGTGTCAGAAATTTGGAGAGAGCAATAAGAAAATACTAGCCATTCTAGAGTTTATAACTTAACAGTAAAATCCTAGTAATTTAAACTTATGAATGAATAAATTGATAGAATAATTTATCTGTTAAATGTTAAGTTATGTGAGTTTAACATGATTAAAAAGGCACGTCAAATCAGTGGTGGAAAGTGGGATGGTAAAAATAAAAGAGTTTTGCGTTATTAAAAAAAAAAAGACGACAGATGACAGATGGGGTAATCGTATTTCAATTCATCACAGTAAAAAGGCCAATCTCTCTAATAATACAAAGTGGTCTTGAAAATATATACATAAAAGACTAACAATGGATTTTGCTCATATAGTTCACAGAAAAGGTGACAAAATTATGAAAAATGCTTAGTTTCATTCATGAGAGAATTGCAAATTTAAAACTATGCAGAGATAGCTTTAGTTTTTTCCCCTGTTAGCTAAAAATCTAGAAGTTTGATTGTATACTCTGGTGAGGCTGTGAGGAAATAGATATTATAATATATGGTTGGTTGTAGTATCAGTTGATACAACCCCTGCTGAAGAAATTTGGCAGTAATGTGTCATTACAGATTGAACTTAGAAATCCTATATCTGGAGCTTTATTCTAGAAGTAAATTTGGAAACGTGTGAAGCAACATATAGATAAAATTTTTCATTGTATCATTGTTTATCGTGACAAAAACTGTTAAAATTGAACTGCCCATTGATCTGGAACTATTTAAATTGCAGTTTAACCATGCACTAGAATACCATGTAGCTATAAAAAAAAAAAGGGTTAAAAAATGCTTCACGTACTGATACCGAGAGATGTCGGTGATATTTGATAAGTTAAAAGAAGGTTCAGAACAGTATGTATAGTATACTATCTTTGTGTAAGAAAAGGGGACGTAAAAATATTGTTTTGTATTTCTTGTACCTACAAAAGGAAATCCTAGAAGGATATATAAGAGACTAACAGCAGTTACATAAGGCGATAGGAACTAGGTGGATGGGGAGAGATACACCTCTCTGTTATCTTTTCATCATTTTGAACCATTTAAAAATTAAATGATTTAATTTAAAAATAATTTAAAAATTTTACCAATTAGAATAATTAAAAATTGCAATGTAAAGTGATTGCTAACTTAAATGATAACCTTTCCTTTATATATGTATGTTTATGTATAGATACAGTTCTATATGCATGTGTATTCGAGTCTGTTCTTTGAAGTGACCAGTTGATTTCAGTCAGATTATCTCAATCATTTATAAGCTAAATTGTTAAAATTAGTTTGCACTCTTAGTAGACTTTCTAATACACAATAATCTTTTCTAGTAAAATGCATTTACAAAGCTGCTTTAAAACTTATTTTTTAGCTAGGGAAATCACCATATATAAAGTAATATAATAAATCTTCAGCATTTTACTTATGATAATATTCAATATATGTACTCGAATATTGATCTCACATTTTTTTTAAATCTTCAGCAACGTCAGCAAGTATAGACAGAAGTGCCCCTCTAGAAATAGGTCTTCAGCGGTCTACTCAAGGTATGTCTTGTCCATGTTTATATTGAACTTTTAAAAACCTATCCCCAAACTATACATTTATTTACTTCTTTTTTTCTTACAGTCAAACGGGCTGCAGATGAAGTTTTAGCAGAAGCAAAGAAACCACGAATTGAGGTAATGGAATTTGATTTTAGAGGTGATTCATATTGTTACAGAAATTGGGATTCTGTAGCAGTAAGAATTCTTTGCTCAGAGTAGTCCTAGGAGCTTTTTTCTGGAAAAATTATAGAATAAACAGTTGACAGTCAGCTTGAGCAGTAGTTCAAGATCTCTCAGTTATAAGCCATGTGATGGACAAATTACTTTATTTTCCTTATTGATGAAAATGTTGGACTAGATCAGGAGTCAGGAAAGTGTTTCTACAAAGAGCCAGACAGTAAATACTTAAGGCTTTTGGGGCCATTTCATCTGTCCAGCTATTCCACACTGTGATTGTGATGTGAAGGCAGGCATAGACAGTGCGTAAATGAATGGGCAAGGCTGTATTCCAATAAAATTTTACAGAACAGATGGTGGGCCAGGTTTGGCCTTTGGGTTGTAGTTTGCATAATGCTGGAATAAGATGGTTTGGAAATTTACTTCACATTTAAGAGCTATGAACATGAAATGCTTATTATAGTTACTTCTTAAAATACTGACATTTCAGGTTACATGTTTTTATAGCATTTTATAGACAGCAAGTAGAATATTAATATTGGTAAATAAGGATAGTTCACATGAAATAGAAGCCACATAAGAAATGCAGTTACTTCTGGAAAGAAAATTTGTTGATTAGCTAGTGCACTGAATGAGATGATTAAACCTTAGGAATTTTGTGATACTATTTATTTAAATTTTTTACAAGTCCCAGATGAATTACATATGAAGGCCCCTGAAAGTGGAAGATTATGCAGCAGAGGCACACTTAAGATCTGAGAAATGACTAAACCAGTCATATGTCAATTAACGACATAGGAATAACACTTACAGTCATCACAAGTGTTCACATGGCTAGAAACCATAAATCTTTTCATCTCACACTTGTATAAAAGTCAGATATACCTTTTGCCTGCTACATAAATAGCAAAGCATACACAATTAAGACCAAGAAAGATAGCTGTTAAAGGGATAGGACTGTTTGATCAAAATTTGATACTAAAATAATGTAATTTTAATTATCATACTTTGAGACAAGGGCCTGATGTGTTTTAGGTAACGATAATAATGACAGCTCATTGTTATTGCTCTGTTAGGTGATGTTCTGTGTACTTCATATACATCAGCTCAGATAATCCTTACCACAAGCTCCTGAAGTAGGCAGTACTATGTGTGTCATCCACGAACAAACTGGCTCAGAGAGAATAAGTGACTTGGGAGGTTCATAGAACCAGGATTGGAACCCAGGCACTCTGGCTGCTAGCCATTCCACAATGCTGGGCACACATTTTATGGTAGTAAAACTGAAAATTCCCTCAACTCCTTTGTGTAAAAGGAAGTTGTGACCCACTATACAAAATGAGTGAATTTAAGGAGACCATTTTTTTTGGAAAAATCTGAAATTCACAGTTTAATTATTGAACACAGTTTAATTATTGAAAAATTGAACATGTCAGAAATGCTCTTCTCCTAGGATTCCACTAATTTGAAAAATCTGCAGGAAATAGAATAAAATTATTTCCAGAGCAGTTAGTTAAATGAGTTACTTCAACAGCTATATTACATAAACAGTTTTCAGTTCAGCAGATCTGTTGAGAACCTGCAAGGCACTATGCTAAGAGGGAGAAACCTTGAGGGTAGGGATGCAGATCTGATTAAAATCTAGGCTGCAGTTTTTAAAATCGGCAGTCTCTGAAGGAACTCTAGTAATGAGCGTTACGCCGTTATTACTAGTGGCAAAAACTTACTGCATTTCCTAAAATATCATCCTTGTGTTCATGTGAGCAATATGTTTGCCTTAAGAGTTTTATAAGAGAGATCAATGTTGGAGCAGGAACTGGAGCACAGTGTCCTTTTAGGTCTTGAATATACTAATGCTTTTTATACAGTTTTATATTCTGTTAGTCATAGACCCTGACTCTGGTCCTCCTTTGCTGAATATGGGGATTAAGCTAGATTAGAGTTACCAAATTTTGTTTTTAAGTAACCACTTTTCAGACTAAATTTTACCTGAAATTCTAATATGCAAATTAAAAAGCTGAGTTCCCAAGGTTGAATTCAGTCAAAAAGTGGCCCATGGCATACTTTGTGGGAATTCCTAGTGTTTGGAAGAACACACTTTGAAAACCATTAAAGTTTCACTTCTAGTGTTTTGACCTGTCCTGACGGATTCAGGACCTGGGGCAACAGATGGAAAAAAAAAAAAATCTAGATCCAAAATAAAATTTTTGACTGGCGAAGGCTTTTCATAACATTTAGTTATAAACTTTCCTGAAGAGTGGGAATTTATTTGTTGTATGATATCTTTCTGAATAAAAGTAGCTGTGATATGTTATGAGAAGACCACTTAATCAAAGAAAAAAGTAACAAGTTTTTTGGTAAGCTTTCAGTCAGTTCTGTTCTTACTTGATCCAACATATATTTAGTGTTATTGTTTTTATGTAACTAAAAGTAGTCTTAAAATTGACATAAGGTCAGTGATGCCTGGAACTTTATGGGTGGGAATATAAGTGGGAATTTATGTCAGGGAAGTTACATGGTGTTTTTTTTTTTTCCTTTATAAAAGTAAAATAAAAATTTAAAATGTTTACTAACCAGTGATGGTTTTCAGGATGAAGAGTGTGTGCGCCTTGATAAAGAGAGATTGGCTGCTCGCTTGGAGGGTCACAAAGAAGGAATTGTACAGACTGAACAGATTAGGTAAGAATTTCTTTAGTGGAAAAGTAGGCAGTTTAGGTATATGAAAGGTCATATGGAAGAGGGATATTAATATGCTGTCTACATTTACATTTACCTCTTGTATTCATTATGTGCCTCTGTGCCCTAAGTTCCAAAGATGATATGTGTATGTTGGGGAGTGGAAGCCATTGTGCTAATTGTGCTTTCTGAAAAATTTTGATTGCGTTACTACATTGGTCTTTCCTTTTTAAAATTACTTTATGATCCAGGCTACTCATATATCATGTAATCTCTTGTTGATAGTAGGAGCAGCAAACTCGCTCTGTAAAGTGCCACATATTCAGTATTTTGGCTTTGCAAGTCATATATTTTTTTTCCAACTCTTCAACTCTCTTGTGGTTGGGAAATAGCTATAGAAGCTTTTGTTCCTAAATGAACGGGCATGGCTGGCTTTGGCCTCTTGTCTTATTTTGTTGATCTCATGTTTTTACTATAGTTAGAATCACTTCTTAATTTTTCTTTGGCACGATGCAGGTTTTTGGAAGTTTTATCCAAGCAATTTAAATCAACGCAGATTTTAAAAAGCTTTATTGAAGATAATTGACATATAATAAACCACATGTATTTAAAGTGTGTAAGTTGATAAGTTTTCACATGCACGTACATCTGTGAAATGGTCATCGCAGTCGGGATTATGGCTGTCACGTCCCCCGATAGCTTTCCCGTATACCTTTGTAATCCTGTGCTCTGCCCACCCCACATCTTCTACCCAGGCGACAAATGATCTGCCATTACTTTAGATCAGTTTTTTTCCCCCTAGAGTTAAATATAAATGGAATTTTGTAGTATGGACTTTTTTGGGGTCCAGTTTCTTTCATTTAGCATAATCATTTTGAGATTCATCCTTGGTGTTGGATGTGTCAATAGATCATCCTTTTGTATTGCTGAATTACTATTCCTTTGTGTGGATGTAATGTTTTTCCTAGTCACCTGTTGATGGACATTTCACTTTTGCTGTTTTTTTAGCTATTACAACTAAAGCTATGAACATAAGTGTACAGTTTTTACATGGTCGTGTTATCATTTCTCTTGAGTAAATACCTAGGCGAGGAATTGTACAGTATTATAGATTTAACTTTTTAAGAAATTGCCTGTTTTTCAAAGTGGTTACACTGTTAAATTTTTACCAGCAGCGTTTAAAAGTTCTGGTTTCTTCACATCTTTGCCAGTATTTGGTATAGTCAAGCTTTTTAATTTTAACATTTAAAAATTAAAAGATCTGAGCACCTTTTCACATGTTTGTTTGCCACCCTATGTCATCTTTGGTGAAGTGTCTTCAGATTTTTGTCCATTTTGTTACTGGATTGTTTTCTCATTATTGCGTTTTGAAAGTTTGTTACGTGTTCTGAGTACAAGCCCTTTTTTAAAGGATGCGTTGCAAACATTTCTCCTGGTCTGACTTCCCTTTTCATTCCCCTAGCTGCCTTTTGAAGAGCAGAATATTTAATTTTTATGAAGTTTAATTTATCAGTGTGTTCTTTTGTGAATCGTGCTTCAGTGTTAGATCTAAGAAATCTTTGCCTGAAAAGGGTCAACAAAGTTTGTCTCCTATATTTTCTTGTAGAAATTTTATAGTTGTAGGATTTACATTTTAGTCCGTGATCTACTTTCAGTTAATTTTTTTGTGTATGGTCTGGATAAAAATGCACTTGTTTTTGTGAGTCAGGGACTGAAGCTCAATTTTGTGCCAATGGAGAGCCACTTGTTTCAGCATCATTGGTCTTTGCACCTGGATAAAAAAAAAAGAAAGATCAGTTCTTTCATGTATAGTTCTATTTCTGGACCTATTCTGTACCGTTGATCTGTTTGTCTTTTTGCTGGTAACACTGTTTACATTACTCTTTCTTTATAAGTTTTGAAATCAGGTAGTTTTAGCCTCCCAGCTCTGTTCTGTTTCAAGGGTGCTTTGCTGTTTTAGGTCCTTTGCATTTCTATATGAGTTTGCAGTTTTCTACAAAAAAGCCTGCTGGGATTTTGATTGATATTGCATTGAATCTGTAGATGAGGTTGGGGGAGAATTGACATATTAAAAATACTGAGTCTTCTGACTTAGGAACACGGTTTATTTCTCTAATAATGGAGAGATATTTAAGTCTGCTTTGTTTTTTCTTAACATTTTATAATTCTCAGTGTATGGGGCTTGTCTTTTTGTTATTTTTTATAAGTATTTCATACTTTTTGATACTATTTTTTTTTAATTCTTGATTGTATATTGCCAGTATAGAAACAAATTGATTTCTGGTTATGGACCCTGAATCATGCAATCATGCTTAACTCATTGATTATCCTTTGTAACTTTTTTGGTAGATTTTATTGGCTTTTCTACATAGACAATCATGTTGTCTACACAAAGTGCATGTTTACTTATTTTCTTTCCAAACTAGATGCCTTTTATTCCTTGCCTATTGCACTGGCTAGACTTGCATTCCCAGTGTTGACTAGAAGCAGTGAGATTAGACCTTCTTGTTCTTCATTTGAGGGGAAAGCATTCATTTACTATATAAACAAGTTAGCAAAGGGTTTTTTTTTTTGTAGATAATTTTTTTAACAGATTAAGGAAATAATCCTTTTTATTCCGAGTTTGCTGATATTTTATCAGAAAAGAATGCTAGCTATTGTCAAATGTTTTTTCTGATTCTATTTAAATGATCATACAGTTTTTCTTTTCTATTAACATGGTGAATTAATTTTTTGAATGTTTGCCTTCCATGAATAATCTCTACTTGGTTATTTTATTATCTGTTATTGCTGCCAACAAGTTAACCTGGAACATAGTGTCTTAACAATATACATTTGTTATCTCAGTTTCTGAGAGTCAGGGTCTTGGGGTGATGTAGGTGGCTTCTCTGCTTCAGGGTGTGTCACAATGCCACATGAAGGCATTGGCCAAGTCTACTCTCATACGTAGGCAAGAGGATCTGCTTCCGAGTTCATGTGCTTGTTTCCAGAATGTGGTTCCTCTCAGGCTGGTAGACACATTTCAGTTCTTGACCTGTTGCTTAGAGGTGTCTCTTGGTTCTTCATCACATTTGGTTTCACAACACTACAGCTTGCTTCATCAGAGTGAGCCAATAAGAGGGCGAGAGAGGCCAAGCAAGATAGAAGTTACAGTTTTTTTTTTTTTTTGTAGCCAAATCTTTAGAGTAACATCCTATTACTTGTACAGTATTCTACACACACCCACAGAGAGGGGATTAAAGTGTGGGTGTGAATGCCAGAAGGTTGAGATTATTAAATAGTAATTTCAGAAGCTGCCTACCATAGTCAAGATGTATTATCCTTTTTATATATTGTTAAGTTAGATTTGAAAATTTATTTGGAGTTTGCAGCTATGTTTATGAGGTCTAGTTTTCTTGTAATGTCTGTTCTCATTCATATGAAGATGATTCTGGTCTCAGAATTGGTTGGAAAGTATTTCCTTCTCTTCAGTTTTCTGGAAGAGTTTGTTTAGAATTGGTATTATTTCTTCCAACATTTGAGAGAATTTGCTAATGAGGCCATATACAATCAAATATTTAAATTTTTTTTTTTTCAGTTTTGAGACATAGTTAAATCACTTGGAACTGGCTTGTTCTTTAACATTTGTTATTTGAACAATGTTCAGTAGGAAGATTGTTCTGTACCCTTAGGTGAGACAAGTCTATTCCGAGTACTCTACCTGATGTCCCATGAATATGAGGTTTCCAGTCTGGCTGGTGGGGGTAGGTGCTGTTCTTCACCTTTGTGAGCCCTGGGCATTGCTCTCTTAATTCTCTTGGGTGATTCTCCACCCAGCTTTAATTTCCTCATGGTTGTGTGCTAAGCAATATCCTGCTGGAAGATACCCAAGGGAGATCGTCAGTGCAGCTCTCTATTCTCAGGTTCTCTGGCCTATGAATTCCAGCTGCCTAGGTTTTACTGGACGCAGCTCTATTTTCTCAAAGTCCACTAAGCTTTGCCTGGGTTCTCCTCCCTGTGTCACGTTGGAAACTTTTAAAAGGCAAGAAACTGGCACATACAGGGCTCACTTATTTGGTTTCATTTGTTAGATAGAGATGACAGTCATTGCTTGATGCCAAGTATCTGTCATTTCGTGTATTTTGACTGATTTTTCAAAGGAAGGCCAGTCCAGCCTCTGTTACTTCATCTTGGCTAGAAGTAAAAGCTTAATGCACATTTCATTATAATTTAGAAAAGTATTTTAATTTGGCTCAAGGTATATTTGTATGCTTTCAGTTTTGAGGGAAAGTTACATAATATTATATGAGTCAAATACTAGGTACATATTGAGCATCTGCTATAAAGCATCCCCATACATAATATAAATAAACTCGTATACTGTGTAATATTACCGTATTTAAACCTGCAGGAATTCCTGTCCCTTATCCAGATGTTGTTTAAACGTATTTCAAGATTGTCATCTTGTGTTTAGAGTAATAATTTTGTCAACTGTTAAGGTACCCAAACACTTTTTAACTCTTTTTCTCATTTTACATTGTCGGAAAAAACACTAACCTTATTATCTTAAAATCTGTACTTTCAGTGTTGTGTTTCTTTATAGTTTTGAAAACATAGCCTCTTTTGCTATTTTACCTGTTATTTAAAATCAAGTGTAGAAAAAGAAACCTCAAAATAGGGTTTCATCTTCCAGACATTAAAAGGAGTATTTGTTTATGTGGCTTATAAAAAGCCTCTGTCAACTGTGAATTTGATATGTTGAAACCTTGAAATAAATTTCAGGGATAACCTAAACTTTGAATTCTTTGAAGAATGCATTTTCACCCCTGCCTCCAAGGTGGTGTGTTTGTGTGTTTGTATAATTTGCATAGATAGAGGGCTGTTAGCAAATACAAATCTCAGAAAATATAAAGAAAAGCACACATATTAATGAGTTCTGCTCTTTTGGGTAGGAGGGAAACATGAAAAACCGTGAAAATTTTTTTTGCATTGATATTCTAAGAAATTACTAATTCGCTCATAAAATATTTCTACATAGGCTCTGGGCTCTTTACCTATAAAAATCTGATACGATCATGAAATATCAAGTATGTCATTTTTATAGATAAGAAAATCTTAATCATTGCCACTTAAAAGTGTTTTTACCAAGAATTATAAATGTACCAAAACATATTTAAGATGTGCTCAAGAGATCCTTGCTATGGAAATTCAAAAAAGAAATTGCTTTCAGGTCTTTGTCTGAAGCTATGTCAGTGGAAAAAATTGCTGCAATCAAAGCCAAAATTATGGCTAAGAAAAGATCTACTATCAAGACTGACTTAGATGATGATATCACTGCTCTTAAACAGAGGAGTTTTGTGGACGCTGAGGTAGATGTGACCCGAGATATCGTCAGCAGAGAGAGAGTGTGGAGGACACGGACGACCATCTTACAGAGCACAGGAAAGGTAATTCAGATATTTTACTCATTCGTTAGAGGGACTGCATTTAATCGGTGCTGGTTATGGAATTGATTAAAATTTGCTATTAGAAGGTTTCAGATTTTATTTCTGAAAGATCAGTAACCTAGAATTCTAAGTGGCCATATATGCCATTCTGTTCTTCCACATGGTTGGTTTTTGGTCACCAAAGAAGCTGATGGAAAAGTCTGACTCACAGTGCAAGCCCTTTGATTTGCACCTTACTTGTGAATCCAAGGAATGGCCCAGTTTTCTTGTTGAGTAGATCTTTGCTTAAACCTAATGAACAGATTATTGATGGCAAGCTCTCTGGTCATTGATATCAGTAACTTTTTTTCTCCACAAAGTAGAGAACTTAAGAAAATCAGTCTGCAAGCATTCCGTGTGTGAATTTATACATTATATTCTGTTGTGTGGACGTAGCAATATTTACTTGTTCCTCATTAACGGAGTCAGTTGTTGTTTTAGCTCTACAGGATTGTGGGATTTCCCCCCCTCCCCCTTCTCCTCCTTTCCTTCCTTCTTCTCTACTTATTCACAATTAGAAATAATGGATTAAAAAGCATTCTTGTACGTATACCTTTGGGCATTATGTGTATATAGCAACAGGACTAGTTCCTAGGAGCAGAATGCTGGCTGAAGGAGACGTGTACTTTAAATTTTGACTGACAAAAATTTGAAAGATACTAAATGTCCAGTATCTTAATGTAGCTCCAAAAAGGTTGCACTGATTTTTGTTTCACTTACATAATTTCATGTCTCTCCCCCCACACCCCGCTACCTCCCAGTTTTCCTAAATGTTAATTCTCCATTGATGCACAGTTGTTAATAGTGATTGATGATTTGGCAAGGGAGTTCATAGACGTGTGTGAGGTTACTGATGAAAGTGAGCTTTAGCATCGGTCTTGGCAAACTAGTTTCATTTGCGGATTTGGGAATCTGACCTCAAATTTGCTGTGCTATTTAGTAAGAATAAAGCTACTAGAAAACATTATGTAAAGGAGAGAATTATTTTTGTTGGGTACTTTTACTTCTTTTACAGAGTACTTGAGCTCAAGATTAAGAATCATTCTCTAGAGCTTAAAATTCTAGAGAAATCTGAGAACATGAGTTAATATTTGTATTTACAATCAAGTGACCTGTTACTACTCGTTTTTACTGCCTAATATGGGGCTCATAGTTGAATATTGTGACTTACATTATTCTACCAGTGCTTATAAGTGTTGAAAAGTCTGAATTGCATAGCAGTGGAATAAATCATAAGTGATATGTCCCATCTTACCTGTAGAATAAACATTAAGTTTTCTAGTAACTAAGTTGAATAATTTTTATTGAGCTCTAGGTGGCAGGATTGTACCATCATTTTGAAACAGAGTTCTAATTTAGTTTAGTGTCACTGGCATCACTGTATAATTTTAAAAATAGGTTAATTTAAGAGTTGTTTGGTAGCTATGTTGACTTCTATGAGTATTAACATTTTTAAAAACAAAAAATGATTTTGACTGATATGTTCTCTGTATACTGTTTAATCTTCCAAACTCTAAAAACCTTGTAGGTACTCATAGCCCTAAAAGGCTATATGATTTTAGGCAGACTTTCATTATTATCAGGTATTAGGGTCTTCTTAGTTTTTGAATTTCTGGAATAAAAGACAAGTTGAAGATTTCATCAGAAATATAAATATGTCCTGTTATGTTACCATTGCAAGTACCCTACATAAAACAACATGATTTTATACTCATTAAAAACACATTTTTCAAACTTATAAAAATTAGTACTGTTCATTGTTGGAAAATTGATGAAAAGAGATCATTAAAAGGAACAAAATTACTACCTGTACTTCTATTACAGAAATAACATTTTTATAATTTCTTACATTTTGATAGATCTTCTAAAGTTGTGTTTCTGACACAACACTGCATTATTTTTAAAGTGGTGAGATTTTCATCCATTTTCTTAATAAGATTAAGACGATTGCCTTTGTCACTGGTTTGGCCTTTGTACTGCTGGTGCAAAAGCAGTGGTGGTTTAACTGCTGGCACCAGCACCAAACTTTACGAGTAGCCATTGTATTTTTCACCCACTAATAATGTCCTTGATGAACTTTTAAAATTGACTAATTTTATTAAATCATGACCTTGAGTGACATCTTTCAAGGACTTCGCGTGGTGAAATCATAACGTATAAATCACTGCCACATACCAAATTATGACGGTCATCTCCATGCATAGCACTTGTGCTGTTGTCTAAGTTGAATGCTGAACCAGCTGCTTTTTCACAGAAAACCATTTTTTTATTTGAATAACTGCATTATTCAGACTTACCTATTCGGCAAACATTTTTTCGAAAATGAAGTAAGTTTGTCCTTTAAGGAAAGCCGTTGACAGTATTTATTGCCAGTGTTAAAATGTGAGCTTTAATGGGAAAATTGGGATTTTAGAAGTTTCTTTTTGCTACTGTGACCATACCAGCTTCTTTATTCTTAAAGACTCTTCCATGGTGATATTAACAGTTGTAATTTGCTGATATTGTATAAATACAGTGTCAATCTTTGGAAAATCTGCATAACTCAGTGAGTGATATTTTCCTGACCAATGAATGCTATTGTGTGGGTGAAAAAAAATCCATTTAAAGTACAAAAGAGACCAATGGATTTTACAGTGCAAAAAGTTTATGGATGTGATTTTCACATCACAGTAACCTTTGAGAAACTTTCACTCATTGAGTTTTGTATGATACCAAAGAAGAATATCCAGTCATCTGAAGATGATTATAATACTACTACTTTTCCAGTTCTCTATGTGAGGCTAGATTTTCTTTAATATGCTTTAACCAAAACAAGGTGTCACAAAAAATATTAAATGTAGAAGTAGATATGGGAATACAGCTATCTTCTATCAAGCCAGATATTAAGGAGATTTGCAAAAATATAAAATAGTGCTACTCTTTCTTCTCATTACTTTTTGTGTATTTTGGAAAATAGTTAAAAAAAAATCCATTATGCCAAAAAGCATTGAGCTTAAAAGAAGACATCAGCAAGGGATCCCCTGAAACGAGTGACATGAAGCCATTTATGCAAGTGAGGCATGGTTACACAGATTCAGGAATAGGTTTAGACTGAAAAATATAAGGATTACTGAAGAAGCTGCAGCTGCTGATGAAGAAGCTGCTGCCACATTTCTGGCATAGTTGAAGAGTGATTAAAGTTTGTACTGTCTGCAGTTGTAGCACCTTGGACCCTGGAGGTCCCTGGAACGTACCTGCCATGGGTAAGGGGCGGGACACTGTAGTAGTGATTGAGTTAAGAAGCCTCTTTTGCTAACAAATCCTGATTACATTTTAAATAGATGCAGACTGTGAGTAAATTTATAGCTAATTATACAGTTTAAGTAAAATGGAAATAAATGAATGACACTGGGTTTATAATAATTAGATTGATTTCCCCATAGTAGTTGATTTTTTCTAATGCATATAACAATAATAACTCATGATGGTATAGTGGGGCAGAATTGAGAGGAAGAAAACTTAGTCTGAAATTGCTTATTAGGTTAACTTACTGTCTTTGAGTTTTTACTTTTAATTGGGCTTAATTAAAATCCATTTGTATTTCAGAATTTTTCTAAGAATATATTCGCGATTCTTCAGTCTGTCAAAGCCAGGGAAGAAGGGCGTGCGCCTGAACAGCGACCAGCTCCAAATGCAGCACCTGCGGTGAGAATGTTTCACTGCTCATAGTTTTATGAAAATGATATTGGCTTTTCAGTATTGTAATTTTGAAGACATCTCATCTTAAAGTTTTTCAATTAGTAGATTCTAAACCTTTTGTTATTTTAACCTACCTGAAGGATGTGAAAACCTTCCTCATGATCAGAAGTGACCTCAGCAGGAATTCCTAACTGTAGACATACCTGGGTCAGACTCTGAAAGGGTTCATTAAGGGGAAGCCCTCTGAGTAATCGGTTAAACTGTGGCTGGCTTGCTCATTGTTGCTGGGGACAGTCACTGACCCCTGATAGTAATATAAATCTCCATTACCATCCACCTTGGGTCTCTTTTAAAAATCATTGGTGTCTGTGACTTCTTGGTGAATGGGTTGTGTTTCTCCTGTTCATAGGTTATCTGGTCCTTCTCTTGTGCCTTAGTTTTAGCTGTTTGGAAGGTTGACTTCCTCGCTCTTTGAGGTGCCACTTAGGACCCTTTCAAAGTAAATTTCATGTGTGACATGAAGCCTGTATTTTAGGTCACACAGACCCTCTAGTTTTGTTGAAAATCCAGCTAGTTTCATATGATTATTCAACAAAGGAAAAAATATACAAATAAAAAGAAATTTAAATTTTATATAGAATTTTAAAAATATCGAAATTTGATAGACTATTAATACAGTCTTTGGAAGATCTAGTAGTTTGGTTTGTTCATGAAATCATTGGTATTTAACCTTTTAGAAGTGAATTTTTGCTGGTATTTAGATAAATATTGTCAGTAGACTTGGTAATATGTGCCTAGTGACAAACCGATGTAAGTATCTTTTATTTGGAGTATGAGTTGGGATAGCATCCTATTGTAACAAAATGAGTATTTTATTTTTCCTGAATATCATGAATTTCCCAAGCAATTTTGGGAATATTCTACAAATGTGCTTTTTTCGATTATCAGACTGAGTTTTAGATAAAGTATTTGTGAATTAAATTATCCATCATTAGATTGGCAATTTTTTCTAAGTATTTAAAAAATAATAACTAACTTTAACTTTAATCTTACCCTGTACACTTGTAATGGATTTATTGTCATAGTTGTTGTTATTTTAATTTAAGGAATAACAATTTGGAGAATAATTCAGTTAGAAGGCTTTAAAAAGTCAGTTCAATAAACTTTGAATGAAAAGGTTTTTTATTGTTAAAGAAAAATTCATAATTGGAGTGAGTTTATTGTTTCTTAAAGAAATTTAAGTAATCTGTATGAAAATTTTAAGTGCATCTGTTTTATTTCTGCAGTATCTAAGAGTTTTGCATTTTGCCTTGGTGCAGGTTTACTTGGAGTCCTTTGTCCTTGTCCTTAATAGGATGGTAATTTTTTAGTAGTAGATGATATCTTGAAAATAAGCATCAAGAGACTCCTAGCTTTTGTCTCATGGCTAAAGAAAACAGCTTAGAAAACGATACCTTTATTGTGGTTTTTATTATGAATATTAAGTAACAATTTAAAAATTTAACTTGTAATTTATAATTAATTTTTCTACAGGATCCCACATTGCGAACAAAACAGCCTATCCCAGCTGCCTACAACAGATATGACCAGGAAAGATTCAAAGGAAAAGAAGGCAAGTCACTTAATTTTTATCTTTTACTGCGGTTGCGCTCAACTTGAGAGGCACTACAGCCTGGTGGTCAAGAGCAGGTCTGGGCAAACTAACGTCCACAGGCCAAACCTGGCCCACCACATGTTGTTGTAAATAAAGCATTGGACCGTGGCCACACTCATTCGTTTATTGACTGTGGCTCCTTTGGTGCTGTGACAGTGCTGTTGAGTTGTAACAGATTTTGTTGTCTACAAAGCCTAAAAATACTGTCTACTCTTTTATAGAATAAATGTACCTACCTCCCCCTGGGTGACTGCATGGGTTCTGGGTCCAGATTGTCTGTGTCCGTCACACTGACTTTGTCCTGAATCTTGACAAGTTACTTTAACTGCGGTTTGTCTCAGTTTCTGCCTTTGTTACTTACAATACTAATGGTAATGGTAGTGCAGAACCTGTCTTTTAGGCTTATTGTGGGGGTTAAACTAGTTAATAAATATAAAGTCCCTGGTATAGTGACTGGTCTAAAATAATAAGCTATAATAAGCTATTATATATATTGTATTTGTTGTTATTAACATTCTGTTCCTCAAAAGGTTATTTTAGAGTAGATATTGTACATATCAAATTATGTTTCTCAAATTACAGATGTATACACTGAGGGCTTGGGGAGTGTAGGTTGGAGTCTCCGTGTGAGGACTTAAGAAAGCCTACACGGTGCACTGGTTTCACTTCAGAGATATGGTCAGCGAAGTGGGACTAACGCCAGTGTGTCTTCTCTTGAGATCTTCATTTATCTTGACTTGATTGATGAAAAAATGAGACAGAAGCAAATAGAAGGTTTATATTTACGATTTTTTCCCTACATAATCTGAAATCTCTGTTTAAGTTTAGCTAAAGGATGTATTGCCTTGATGCACTGAATTTTGTGTGTTAACTTCATTTTTTGGGCAAAGTCATGTCCTGAATTCATGCTCTTGAAAGACAGTAGCCCATTCTTTACATACTGCAATGTTTTTCTTGTGGAATGAATTCTGTAAAGTAAAGGTTGGCAGATTACAGCCCACAAACCAAACCTAACCCTTCATGGGCCAAATCAGGCTGTGCCAATTTGTTTACATATATTGTTTATCCAGCTTTTGCACCACAACTACGTAATTGAGTAGTCGTGACAGAGACTGTATGGCTTGCGGTGTGTAAACTATTTAATACATGATGCTTTAAAGAAAAGCGTATTGGAATTCTGTCTGGGAACCCTTGCTCCTATTTACAACATTGCTTTCCTACAAATTATAGCATGCCTATCATAATTTTGGAACACAACTTTTTATAAGTTAAGGACTTATCACGATAACAGGTACTTTTAGTGGTACTATAATTATTAGGAGTAAAATGGAGTTTATATGATATAGTATTTTATTCAGTATAATTTTTGATATTCTCAACCAACTATATGACTATTGAACACAAGTGTAGAGACGGTCTTAACCAGTTTCTATACAACAGGCTTGTTGGTGTGTATTCAATGTATTTTCGGACTAGTATCCCTTTTAAACTTTTTATCTTCACAAGTATATCATTTAACTATATCTATAATAGATTCAAAGCTTTGTTATATGATTGAACTGTCCAAATGTAATGTAGATCATTACTTTAGACTTATTAATCATGAAATACATAAATTCTAATAGTAAATCCTCTTTCTTTATAGAAACGGAAGGCTTCAAAATCGACACTATGGGCACATACCATGGTATGACACTGAAGTCTGTAACGGTAAGTCCCTTTGACTGCAGATGTTCTTTTGTTTCAGGCATTTTGTATGAATAGCAAGTATTGAAGACAACCTTTATTCTCCAGTATTTGCTATTTCAGATATTTATCCTTAATGACCAGTTGTGCCGATAGATCTGTGTGGTAATTATTTGATTCATGAGTTTCCTTATTTTTTATTTAAAAATTTTTTTTTTAGTCTGAGTTGAGTGTGTGTAAATGAAATGTTTTGATTAACTGCAGGTAGGATGGATGCTACCTAGTTAGAGTATTTAAAGTCAGTAAGGAATTGCAAGGTCCAGTTTGGAGAGTTCTTTGCCATAATATCTTATGTTTTTTGAAATGTAATCCTTTACATTCTTTTAAAAAGACAGATCACAGTGATTGATGTAATACTTACAAAGAGCATACTTGACAGAACCACATACTTGGGTATCCACGATTATAAGCCTTTGACTCAACATTTAGCAAACTTTATTTTTTATCCCCCTAAAGATGGTTATTTCTTGATGTTCCAGCTAAGCCATATCAAACCTTGAAGAACAGAATTTTTAGTCAGTGATAGGGCAGGGTGACGTAGAGCAGGAATTCTGTTAACCTCATTTTGCATATTTATATTACAGATCATTGGTTAACTTTTACACTTTAAAACATGTGTATGCATTAATTAGAATACCTGTATATTTAAAACACTAATGCCAAACTTACTTTGCTTCTGTGAGTCATCAGATCTTTGAGGACCCAATGTGACATGAGTCATTGTGTATTTGCTGTGATTTCTCAGAATCAAGATATATCTTGCCATGCTTTTAGTCATTTCTAGAAACAGCAAATACATATGAAGAATCTGATATTAAAAGTTGATTTTTATTCTTTTTCTGGACTTCAAATTAGAACTGAGGATTAGATATTTTGCTAATAGTCCACCTGTTTTTAAATGGTCAGGGGATTTATTTTTGTATTCACGAAGTAGCATGTGGAGTCGTCATGCATTCAGCAAGTGCATGTTGAAGACTTGTGTCAGATTGTGTTCTGGTTGCTGGAACTAGGGCTGTGAATAAGACAGGGCTTCTTAAGAGCAGTGAGAGAGGTCTTTCTGCAGAGGTGACAGTGGAGTGGAGGCTGGCAGAGGAGCATTCCGTGGAAAACAATGTAAGGGTCAGGAATGAGGCCTAGTAGGAAGGCAACAGCAGAAGGCACATGTCTCCAGAGTCTCATGAGTGATGGCAAAGTGGTCAGAGATGAGACACACCCATCTTATGACATCTGCTTAGTGCTTCCTGATTTCAAAAGAAATTCATGGCTGTAAGATTTAACTTAAATTCTTAAAAGGTTCGTTCGTTGAGGACAAAATATGCCTACTGGCCACTCCCTAGGGAATTACTGTGGGACCAAACCACTGTACATTTTCTGTGGTGGTGGCGATGTCACCATTTTTACTTTTGTCTCATCTGAAATGCCATTAAATTGGTTTCATTACTGAGTTTCTATGCAAATAGTAAAATCAGCGATAGTTTTTATAGTGATTATTTTTAAAAAACAGTTTTTCTAAAATCCAAGGACACCTTCTTAATTAAGCACTATATGAATGATAATGGCTCTGCTTCCTCATCAGTATATTTTCTAGAGCATGATAGCTCAGCAATTTGAAAGACATTTATTCAAAATACCAAGAATTAGACAATATGATGGCAATCCTTTTGTAAACTTTAACTGTTAAAATCCATCTTGAACTATCCTACTGGAAAAGATCAACCAAACTCACAAACATTTATTAGCATTGTAATAAATAAACATTGACTATGGCAATAAAACTGCCATAAGAATTATGGCATTGACTATTAGCATTACAATAAATAAACATCTATTTATTGTAATGCTAATAGTCAATGCCATAATTCTTAGTATATCCTAAATATACTAATAGAGGTGAATTTAAATAAGTTCATGTGTGTGATTTTACAGAAATCACAAGACATGTAGGAATGCAACAGAAAGACAAAATGGTCAAATTGCTAGTGCTTCTGATATTTTTATACCCATCTAGAATCTCTGCTGCTTATGACCTGATTTAGTTTAGCAGTTCTTAAAGAATACATAGAGAAGTCTGAACTTGAAAGCTTTGAAGTCACAAATAAAGTAGAACCTCACTGTGCCATCTACTTGAAAAATTTTTCTTTTTCTTTGAAAAATTCTCCTTTTTCTTCTTTTGGAATTATTACCTGTTTGTGAGCTTGTGGGTTTCACCGGGTTTTTTACCCTATTCTCTAATTAAGCGAGTTTTTCTGATGATACCCACCCAAATATACAGAGCAGTTAAATGTATGTTAAAGGCTTTGTTGCACAGATGTGAGTGACTTCCTTTATAATTTATGTCTAGCTCATTTTTGCTACCATTGTTCTTCAGGGTTTTGATATGCCTAATTGATAAACATATTTACTAAAATTAGGATCCATCTATACTAGGATTGACCTACATAACTCTTAAGTTCAAGACACTAGAGTTCTGTTAGATGTAAGACTAATAAATTAATGAATCAATTTCTGCAGATGGCTAGAAAATTTCTGCACAAATGAACTTTTCCCATATGTGTTATAGAAAAGAGATAGGTATTTTGATAACAATACTTCATAAGTTATTGAGATTTACTGAAATTAATACTTATCCAGGGTATTTTGGTAATGTTTCATAAAGGTAATTACTGAAATTTATTATAGGAGCAGAAGCCCAGGTATCTTTAAAGTTACAAATTTGTGTAGTTGGGTTGCTGGTTAACTTCTGACTTTGGCCAAGAAATGCATTTTGTAGTGAATGTTCCGGTGGTGCTTGTCCTGAGTGTCGGAGTTGTTGGAGGGCTTCTCCGAGTTGGGAGCCTTCCCTGCACATCTTACTTGGGTCCTATGATATTTAAGGAACACTAGCTTAAACATTTCATGGTACAGGAATCTCACCATTTTTAGAACATGAATCAAGAGCATACACTCTCTCCCAAGCTTATTTATCCCCAGAGTCTGCCCCTTTTCTCCCTCCTGTTAGGACTGCTGGGAAGGCCTAGTGTCATACAGATTCAGTGTAGATGAGGCCCCTTACAAGTTTTGTGGTGGGAGCTGAAGCCATTTAGTTTGGGGAATACCAGAATATTTCTATGGATTCCTTTTGTGAAAGGGGCATCTTAGACAAGATGATGCCACTTGACTGCGTTTCATTATATAGTAAGTGAGAGGGGTCGGTGAAGACATTCCCCTGTTAGGTGGTGGCAGGGAGCTCGTGGCCCCACTGGACAGGGAATAGAAGACGTGATCGGAGTTTGCTCCTGTTCTGTATAAGGATTTGGTAATTGAATTTAGAACTACTCCATTTTAGCCCCCAGTCCAGCATGTTCGTGTCCAGGTGGAAGGGTCGCATACCGTGGCCCCTCCTCATTCTTGCCTCTGCTCCACTGAATGTCACTGACTCTTGAGTGCCTTGCTGTCTGAACATTTTGCACATTGAAATTGTATAGATCCAAAGCTTTCCTTTAAGGTTATTTGAATTGACTCTGCTAGACAGTGTAGTTCTTATAATAAGTCTTTAGGGAACCATTTTTCTGATAGTAAACTTGGGTGGATTTTCAGTATCATTTTAAAAGTGTAATAATATCATCATTAACTTTTTAACTTTTTAGAAGTACCCAAAATCTCAATCTCTTCACGAACTTCTCTTCTTAAGTGGGAATGTGTACTTTCAGTAACCTTCCCTGTTCCTCCTTTTATAGAGCTTTTTTTTGTTTCCATTCAGTTGTTGATTAACTGTCCGTCTCTGAGAGTGCTCTAGTAGCAGTAATGCTCTGGAGTGGAGCTAAGCCCAGGCCAGGAGAAGATAAGACAACTGATGGAGGCTTCCGTAGGGGCTCTCCTTCCTTTATCTCCTTCTCTTCCTTAACCAAATACTCATTGAGTGCTTATGATGTGCCATTCACTATGCCAAATGCTGGGACATCAGAGATGCACAAACTCAGCATAGCATGTTCTCCTAGACTTTACTCATGGTCCCTTGGAGGGGAGACAGATCCATTAGTCAAATATAAAATTGTGACTGTGCCAAGAGTGTAGAGATATATTGTGGCGTAAATATTGTTGGGGGATTTTTTGTAGTAGTCAGAATGGTTCGTTGAGGTAGCACTGCTTGAGGTAAGGTCTGAAGTTTGAGCAGGAGTTCACTTGAAGACTGTAGGAAAGCACATTTTAGGAGGTGAACAAAAAGCAGGAGTAAGTGCTCTGGTGAGAAGAATGTGGCAAGTAGAAAGATTTGAAGAAGGCTGGTTGTTGTGTAGATTTTCAGGGTGCCTATAGTGAAGTTTCTTCCCGGAGTTAGATGCAGCCTGCCTGCTTGTAAACACCTGTGCGCAGACCTCGTGTGCCTTTCAGCGTGCGTACTTGTGGAGTCATTGTGCCTATCTAAATTGGGCCCTAGATATGTTTTACTGGGCATCCATTACAATTTAAAACATTTAAAAATAAAGAGTATGTCCCATAAACAGTCTGGATTTCCCTTCTTTGGAGAAACTATCTGGCAAGGCTGAGTGCGCAGTCTGGCTTAGCAGCAGCCACACTCGCGTGGGCAGTACCTGCCTCCTTCAAATAGGCGCTCTCTGTAGGTCGCCACAGCCTCTGCTGTTGCCTCCCGCACTTCCTTATGCTGCCTTCTTAGACACTTGGCCTTTCTGCTTGTTAAAGAGAAGTTAAACAGTTGGAAACGCTACGGATTTAAGGCTTCGAGGTCAGTTGTGGCTTTGAATCTCAGCTCTTCCATTCATTCTGCAGCTAACAAAGCTGAGAAGGGCCTTTCTCTGTCAGTGCTCTCGTTCTCCCTTAGTGATAAAGATGATGTTCTTATTTTAATTTTTCTGTCAGTACTCTTATTCTTTATAGTAAAGATGATTTTCTCATCTGAAAAAAATTTATAATAACTTCTTTTGGGATTTGTTTTGTTGTTCAAATGTAAACAGGTAAACCCTTGTTAGCATTGTTCCTTTTAGTACTATTTAATTGTAGCTCTGAATTAATTATACTTATTACAGAAATATTTTTATATTAACCATATAATATTTTATAAACTTTTAATGCTGAATAATACAGAAAACACCCTTTTTTAAAAAGTTGGGCAGTACTTAGTCTGAACACTTATTGTGATGGGCGATTATTAATCTCCCTGCACTGATACCTTCTTTGTGGTGTGAGATATTAAAATCTCATTTTACCGTAATATTTTGTCAGCATAATCAGCATTTTGATATTAATGTACTTCAAAAAAAATGAATTATGTCAACAGAACATATTGATAGGTGCCAGGGAATTTTAATGTATAAGTAACAGTTTATGTATCTTATTGAGATTTATTGAAAATTCATTGCACAATGGATGGTAGTTTTGGTATAAACCTATAAATTAAATTCTATTTATTTATCTTTATATTTTATTAAAGAATTTATCTACAACACCTTAGTGATTTTAAAACTATCTGTAACATACTCTTTAAAATTAATCTATCAGTGACCATACAGCTAATGCCATAATTACAGAACTCCTGAAACTTATATTTGAAAGAAGTGTAAGGCAGAGTTAGTGTTGATGCATATGTCAGAAGTAATCTAGAAACCATTGTGAAATTTTTAATAATAATGTTAACATCTTGTTTTAAAGTGTTTTAATTTTGATCATTTTAAGAACCGGAGGGAAAAAAACTAGTTTGGAAATATAATGGCATTTTGTTAACTGATAAAAATTTATACTATGAAATTTCAGTTTTATTGTATATACTCTTTTAATTATATTTCCGTGTATAATGCTGTAATGATATATGACTCAGAAATGCGTAAAAGCAAGCTTTAATTTTCTTTAAATTTAACATTCTCTCTTAGACATAGTACAGTATAGCTTTTTATTAAAGTTTCTGTTTACTTTCATCAGTACAACCTGAACCCATTCAATTTTAACAAAATTTTTATCAATATTGAATGTATTTCACCACTTTGAAATTCTAACTACTCGGTTTATTTTTTGACTAACCACCATTGTTCTTTAACATAGACATGATTTTCTGTATTTCTCTTCAGTAGTTTGAAGAAACAAGATTAGTAGTCCCTTTAATTTCATGACAGATAATTTAAATTCATTCATATGAAAAAAAATCCTAGTATATTAAATAACATGCTATAATTGGTTTTTAGATAGTTCCTTGATGGGTACCTTTCTGTTGGCTGTTGGCAGAATTTTGGTTTGCTGTGACAGTTTCTGGTCTTCATAAACTGATCTGAATCTTCAGTGAATTTCTAATCTTTTCTATAGATTCTACATTCAAATTTTATTTTCTTAATCGTCTTAGTATTTCTGTCTTATTCATTGGATTGTCTAGTTAGTTCATTCCTTTTTCTTCCCCTTCCCCCACTGTGCCAAACCTCATTTGATCTTTAATTCTAAGTTTTGGTTTCTTTTCCAGGTCTTTTTCTTGATGGATGTTTCTTTTAGTGTTGTTCTTCTTGTCTTTCCTGCTTCTCATATTCCTCTGTGAGTGACTGTTCCCACTTTCATTTTAAATATCTGTTTTAAACTCTAATTGCTTCTGGTCTGGATGGAACTAAGTTCTTATTTGAAATTTAGAAGGTGCTTTCCTGTGAATAAGTTGAAGATATATTTATTTTTAATGCTGAGGAATTAAAGCTTTAATTTTTTTTATTTTTATTTTAATTGGAGACAAAGGTTGCACCATAGAACACAGATTGCCAATTTCATGTTGTCATTAAAAAAGCTTTTGTTATTTACATTTAGGTTTTTTAGTAGCATATAAGATCAAACAGAATTATTTTGAAATCAAATCAACTTGACATTTTTACAAATTACAATTTAAATCAGAAGGAACTGATTTAACATTTTATCATAATCTCCAGTGAATTCTGTACACTATCAATCTAATCATTTCTCTCTCTAAATTTTGTATTTTTAGATAGATGCATGGTCTTTTTACACTGCCTTTTTGTCATTTCTGTGTTATATGTGTTGCCATAAACATTTTGTAGTTGAATTCCTTATATATTTTAATATGCCAAACTCGAGTACTAAAATTAAGGAGGTCTTTGACTTTTCAGAAGAATTTTACCTTGTATTATGGAGAAGGCTTTTAGCTTTTCTATTAAAAACACCTCAAACTCAGCCTCTGATGATTAGAATGTTATAATTTATCTTAAAAGGTTATACAGAATACTTCATAGCATCCTTAGAAACTGTTGAGTTTTAACAGAACTACATCATAAAAACCACTCTGATAGTACATTTGTGGGTGCATTATGATTTGTCGAGAACTTTGGAATATATTTTCACATTTTTCCCTATAAAAGTTACTTTAACAGAAAAAATAAACATTTAACTATTTAAATAAATTGATTTGGGGAACGCTTGTTTCTTTACATGGACTAAATAAGTTATAATTGATTGAATACCTTCTAATAAATTGATATCAAGTTTTGGGAGACCTATGATACATTTCATTTATTTCTAAGCTTTGGGTCATTATTAGTATTTTTGAAAAGTTTGTGTGATTTTTTTTTTTTTAAAGCTTTAAACATCAGCATAAAGATTATAGTGTAGTAGATATTACAGAAACGCGCTTTAGTATGGTGAACGGGTAATAGCACATTTACAGTTTATATTGTGACCCTCTTGGGGATCACTGGAGACCAGTCAGTCCATAGTCATACAGTCTGGTTCTAAGTGCCCTAGGAATTTTCACCACCGTCTTTGTTACAGAACAGGTCAAAGCGCAGATGACTGCTGGAGGCGAGCATAGTGCTGACGGTTGTGTTCCCTGGGAAAGGTCAACCATGTGGGTCCCAAGTTGCTTTATAGAGTGGTATTTCTGTAGTAATTTGCAGTGGCCCAGAAAAAGGCTGACAGAGTGGCCAATAGTAGTATATCTAGAGAGATTGGTTCATTTTTCAAGCTAATGAGATATTCTCAGTGCTAAATGTCCACATATTCATTTACAGTAAGAAATGTAATTGCTGGGGACAATATTCTCCATTTGACACGGAGAATACTTTTTACATATTTTCTATGTAAAGAGGCTACGTGAGAAATCACGGTATAATGACATGGTTGTACAATGAGATCCTTCAAACATTTAATGGTATTACAGTAAGGTGGTTTGGTATTTGCATCTCTTCAATAAAGACAGACCTATTACAGCAAGGCCAGAGAACCTTCAGCCTTGGTCACTGCTTGGATAGAATTTGTCATCATTTGCCATTGTTGACTTCTGTTCCTATTTGTGTTTTTGACTAATGCCTCTCTAAATGGATATGATGTATTTCTTTAGATGTATACATCACTGATTTATTTTTAGGACTATCATCTTATACTCTTGTTTGATTTATTAAAAAGTGTTAGTGAAGGAACTACCTCTCTTCAATTTAAAATCCATGATGCAGATGTCCAGAGGATCTGATTTGCCTCTGGAGGGGGTGGATAGTGGTTGAAGACCTGGCTAGAACTCTGAGCTTCAGGTCTGGCATTAGTCTTGTAGCTTTGTTGTTTTGGATGGGGATGAAGGGGGCGAGGATTCCCCACTGGAATCAGATTAATGCGATTTCTTAAACTCCACCCTCCTGATTAGTTTAAAAATTCCAGTGGTTCAGTGTTACAAAGACATTACTTAAGTGCTTTCTTGACATTATATAAAAGAATTTAAGATTTAGAGTGCAGTCAGAATGAGTACAAAAACAAATATAAGGTACAAGTGAAGTCCTAATACAAGTACCATCGCAGATGACTTTATGTATGTATAAAAGTGTATCATTCTTTCTCGACATGAACATTTTTACACAGCTTAATGCTACTTCAGCATATTTACCTGAAAGATGTGAATATATACATAATGCAGTACAAAACATAAAGAATTTTTAAAATAAGGATGATAAATGGATTATATAGAAAGTTTTTTTTTTTGAGTAAAAGTTTCACATTTTACTCAATTAGTTGTTATTATTATTATTATTATGTAAAATTCAGTTAGAGAAATTACCAGAACCAGTTTTAGTTATAGGAGAAAGGGAGTATATTCTGTCTCACACATAAATGCCCCTTCCACATATTTGTTTCCCTGTCTCATTCATGCATCAATAATACTAATAAACATGTGCTTGGGGTCACCAGTGGGACATTTAAACTAAGATCATTTTGATTCTTTTTTTTTTTTCAGCCTTAAAATGTGAAAACCAGTCTTGGCCCATGGGATATGTAAATATGGGCAGTATCCTGGATTTGACCCACAACTATGCTAACTCTTTACTTAAATTTTATCAACTGATATAGAAGGCAATAATTTATCTACTAAAGCAAGCAGTTGATATTTGATTTGAATTTTATATACTAAGGAATTCATGTTTAACTGAATTTTAGAAAGGTGCTGTTTAAGCTCACACAGCTGACATGCTCAGCAAGTAAAAATACTGACTTTTAACATTAAATTTGTAAGAGTGGAGGCATTTGCATAGTGGACATTGCCTGTGTACTATAGTTAAAACTGTTATTTTTATATTTATCTTAGATTGATTTTTATATTTATCAGATTAAATGAAAATTATTGCTGGATTTGGATTTTATCAGCAGTGAGAAACTATAAGATGTATTTTTCAGTACTGAAGGAATTAAAATTTTATTAATCTTTTTTTATGATCAGGAATTTTTAATTGCATAAAACCAAATGGAGGAGATGGATTTTAGTATTTTTTTTAAAAGGAACTTTCTCATAATGAGTGAAAGAGTGTGTTAATTTTTGCTAAGACATCCTTCTGATTTGTGGCTGCATATGGTATTTTGGGAACAAAGTTAGAAGGCTTTTTGTCTGTTGGCCGGGCTGAGAAAACACTTATGCAAAGACAAAGGAGCAGTTGAGAATCTCTTGAGTTGAATGACTGGTAGGCAAGCGGGACAGTGTTGTAATAGGCATGGGAAGAAGAGGAGATTAAAGCCTACCTTCCTGCAGTTGCAGGGCCTTGTCTGTGTTCCTACCTTAAATACACTACGCTGGAGAGGTGTGCAGTCCATTCCAGTTACATAAATAGAAAGAGTTCCTTTTGTAGTTATAGTCATTTTTTTGACAACCTGGGGACCATCTTGTATGGTCCAGTTGCCTAAATATGGCATTCTTTCACACCCTGTCCAGTTTTTTCTTTTTTTTTTTGCTTGTACCAGTCGTAAAGAAAGTGACCTGGCATTGCGTCTTTATGTGTGTTTGCAGCTACCTAGTTCCCTCCTCCTCCCATCCTGTTTTCAGTTGTTAGGCTCTCCTACTTATGAAACCTAAACTTAATCAGTGCTCATTAGCTGAAGACTGTACCTTATTATTTCTCCTAAACTATCGCTATTTCTAATGCCAAAATGTGCTAGTTTGATCAAAGAGTAATTTTCTAGGCATAGACAGCTGAATAATGAGAAACAGTTTCTTTTCTTTTTCTTTCTTTCTTTTTTTTTCTTTTTGCAATGAGTACTGTTAGGGAGTGCATACCCAACAGGATGTGAATAATACCAGCAAGCTTTAATGATGCCTGGCATCTTCCCTGAGCGGAATGTGGAAGAAAGGGGAAAATCCCTAGTTAGCCTGCACCCTGGTTAAGTCAGGTGACCTGGCTTAGGACATCAGGGCCTGGAGAACAGGCATCTTCTTCTCATACGCCGGTGACAGTGCCTCTTTGTAGATCTGTCCCTCTAAGGGGCTCCTTTTTTCACAGTGACCACCAAATGCATTTACCGTTTCTTTTTTTCTTCTTAATTTTAAAAAATTTCAAATATAATTAGAGAAAATAGCATATGGTGGTTTTTCTGCCCATCATACAGATTCTATAATTATTTTTTAACCACTCTTAACTCCTTCTGTTTCACATCCCCTCTTTTCCTGAAGTATTGTAAAGCAAAACCCGGATGTTGACGTTTTGTGCCTGCATACTTTGCACTTCTAGAAAATATGGACTTCTTTTACTTAGTCACAGAATCATTATCACACGTAATAAAGTAAGTAAAAATTTGTTAGTATCATCTAATACCCAATTCATTTTCCAGTTTCTTTGATTTTTCTGGGAAACATCTTTTTGTAGCTCATTTGTTGGAAGTAGGAGCCAAACAAGCACCAAAAGTTGCATTTAGTTGTTGGGAATCTCAAGTTTCTTTTATTCTAGATTGGAGGTTCATAATCTTTTTCTTTGCTGTGGACCCATTTGGTAGACTGGTGAATCCTATTAATCTTCTGTTTACTAATTCGTTATTTAACAAGATCCAGTGACAAATATAATAAATGCCTGAAATTTAATTTCAGGATATCTGCAGCAGTTAGAATGTGATATAAAAACATCTAATTTCTGTTGGTGATGAAGTCAGATCAATTGTTAATAGTACTGGTTTGTTGCCTGTATTCATTAATTTCTATTAGAGGTTGGTGAAAATAAAATTGTAAATTTTTTCCCCATCCAGATTAGAGACCCTCTGAATTCTGTCCATATCCCCGGCTCTAGAATAAAGTTATTAAGAAAGGCCCTGGCTGCAGTTCTGTTTAACTGGCTCTTTTCCATGTTTCTACCAACTTGTCAGGTTCTTTTCAACTCCTGACCTTTGTCTTTACAGTTCTTTTTGCTTGGATCATTCTTCTCCTTGCTCTGAATAAGGCTGGCTCCTCATAATTCATATCTCAATTCAAAGGTCACTTTCTCAGACCTCCCAGTGTTTTCTTCTAGCAATCTTGTTTATTTGTTCACTTTGACAATTTTCTTTGAATATGAGAATCCACAGGTAGGAATCACGTCTTGTCCTCCACTATATTTCCAGTGCTGAGAACAGTACTTCGCACATACATGTTGTTTGAAAAATGTTTATCAAAAGAATGATTCTTAAGCTCATGTTATATATATTTTTAGCTACTTCCCATACATTCATATATGTATAGAGTAGTTAAAATTGTTGTCACCGATGCTTTATGATGTATAGGCCCTTGCTGACCCTTGACAGTCCTTTTATACATTTCCTGAGGGCCCTTTATTACGTTATCCCTGGTAAATCGGGTTCTTACACATCGTTTTCTCTCTCGGCAAGTGGTACTCTCATCTCTTCAATATATATATTTTTTAAAGTCCTGGAAATAATAGTTTAATAGTCATTAAGACCACTTTGATATAGACATGGAACATTAACATGGAGATTTCATGAAGGAAGTTCTGAGTGATTGGTGGCTGACAATTTTCTGATTAACAAGTAGAGAATTTTAGAAGAACTCAACAGTAATACAGGATGCTGGACATTATCCTTGCCACTTGCTTCCCTCCCCGTAACCTGCGGTACCCAGACTCAGGAAGGCCTGTTGAGCATACTTCTCAGCATCTCTGTAGTTCCTTATCTCCATATCACTACCATTCTTCCTGGTCCACACTATTTTTATTCTTCCCTAGATGATGCAGCAGTCTCGTAATTGATCTTTTCGCATCACTCATATGTCTCTTCAATCTGTTCCTTCCTGGAATTGTTCCCATTTTGCTGCATTAACTGGTTATCTATGTCTTAGAGGTGTGCTTAAACTTTTCCTCAGAGAAGGCTTTTCTGACCCTGGGCAGCACAGATCCTTGAGGTCAGATTCCTTTTACTGCTTGCAAAACATTGTGTATCTTTTCTTTCCAGTAGTTATTAAGGTGGTTCTTTCTGTTTATTTTAAGGTTTGATAAGTGGCTTTCTCCGTGGAAGGAGTGTTATCTCAACTTAATGATTGTTTTTGTTCATCATTGTGTCTGCAGTTCACATCTCAGTGCAGAGGTTTTCAGTAAATATTTATCAAGTGAGTGGACTATTGGATATTTCTTCAACTTGAAGGAAGACTGGGCTCAAGAATTTCTGTTGGCCTAATTTTAGAGTTCTAGAATTTAACATGGTAAAACTGGTCTGTTTGGTAGAACTGCCTAGCAATTTCATCTCTATTGAATTTATATTGAGGAAAGTTAAGACCTCACTTCTTGATCTCAAGCATCATATTTCCTGCTTAGAAATGCACTGTGATATGAAGGACCTTAAAAGATGTGGCTTCTGGTAAGTTTGATAATCAGCACTTTCACTATTACTTCCCTGCTCATGATTAACTTCTAAAAGGTTCGTAAACCCTTTTTTGTATTGTCCAAGATGATCGAGAGGTATTTAAAGTTTGCGTAACTGATTATCGTTATTTCCAGAATACTTATACTTTTTGTTAACATATATTTACTTAAATGTTGCCTTATTTTCAATGAGGATGAACTCATATCCGCATTGGATGACTCTTGTCACTATAGAGAAAAACTGATAAGATACCTTAGAAAGGTTTCCTCTCACAGCAAATGAAAATGCTTTAACTCAGAGAGGTGAGGCTGTTTTACTGAGTCAAATTCCAGTTTACCACCTCAAATCTAGATTTTTTTTTTTTTTTTTTTTTTTTAAATCAGGCTTGAGGAAGAGAGAGTAGTTTATAGAATGAAGAGGAAGGCAGAAATGAGATCAAAATTGAGTAGAGCAATTAGCCTTAGCAAAGGAGAGAATCATTCATGGAGCTTGTAGCTAGCTAAGGATTTTAGGGATTTTGATGTTTGCCCTAAGAAGATTGGGAAGCCATGGAGATGGTGGGGTGATGTGAATAACCTGGTGTTTTGAAAGTACCATTCTGGCTGTAGTCTGGGGAACAGATTACATGAATATGAGGAAACCAGTTGCAAAGATAGTGAGAGATGCTCATTTGAACTACTAGAGGATAAGAGCAGGAAAAGTGGATGGATTCCACTAGGAATCCACGTTGTTGGGATAGATGCATATGGGTGATAACAAGAGGAGAAAGTGGCAGGGATCATTCTTGGTATTCTGACTTGGCCCACTGACTGGAGATAGCTGTTCACTGAGAAGTGAAATGATAAAAGGTATTACATTTGGAGATGAGAGAAGATAACTTGAGTTTAAATATACTGTTGTTAAATGTGTGTGTACTCAGACATTCAGGTAGATGTACAAATTTAAATTTGGTGTTAAGCTTATGAACTTTGATTAAGAACTTTATGTTTGGAAAAATTAAGTTTTCTTGTCTTTTTGCCCAGTTCATTAAGGGTGGAGTAGCTTTCCAAAGGGAATCTGCCAGTGCTGGGATTTTTCTAGAATTTTCAAAAGATCATGATTCATTTTTTAGGAATATGCCATTTCCAGGAGATAAAACTCCAATTTTCTATCATAGAGGAGTTTGAGAATCACTATACACAGTAGTAACTCAAATCTGGTATTCGCAGTTTCAACCTTTTTCTTTTTAATGATCTAATAAGTAGCTCTTCTGCAGTAAGTCTGTGCTCTGTGTCTTCATCCATCCTAAGCCAGAGCCTTTTGTAAGCTAGCTGCTTCTCAGATGTGGTTTTTCTACTTTCTTCCTGTTGAGGCATAGTGGTTTTCCAATTTGAGTGGTTTTTTTTTTTCCCTTTTCTGATGCTCAAAGTTTCTCAAAATTATCACTCATCTTCTTATCTCCCCACTCCCTGCCAAAAGAGTTTGTGTGCACTGAGTGCATATAAGTAACCAGTTAGCCTGTATTCATTTTTTTTAACCCCATTTATGGTTACATAATGCTATCTTTGAAAATAAATATCTGTTCTTTTTCAATACCTTTGCTTTTCTACACCAATTTTAGTGAAGACATATATAAGCATGGGTTTATATGGATATCAGTAGAAAGAATTTTCTTAAATGATTTAGTTTATAGCATTTCCTGATATTAGCATAATTTCTTGTTTGCTATTGCAGTGATAATTTCAAGATAGCATCACTAATATTACTATTTACTGTAACATAGTTGAGTGCAATTATTTTTCCTTAGACTGTAATCCCACAAAGAATATATAGTTTTATATATATATATATATATATACACACACACACACACACACATACACACACACACACATATATATATATATGTATGTATATATATAGTTATGTACCCTGGTTTATTTAACCAGTCCCATATGGGTGGAGGTTTAGATTGCTTTCTGTTTAATGCCATTTCTACTTCTGCTATTATAAATCAAACCTCAACGATAGTTTTATGTCTACGTTATTTCATATTGTTGTTACTGTATTTTGGGAAGAGATTCCTAGATGCAGAATCAATGAGTAAAGGGTAAATGCTTATGTAATTTTGCCGATGTTACCAAATTCCCCTGCATTGATAGTCGCACCGTTTACATTCCCACTTGTGTGTCTGGTATGCCTGTTTTCCCACAGGTCTGTCCAAAGAGTAGGTTGCTCAGGTTTAATTTTTTTTTTTGTAACTTGATAGGTGTAGAATGGTTTCTTAGTGACGTTTTTATTTGCATTTTTCTTAGGCCAGGGTTGACCGTGTTTAGGGTTCATGTCATTTCTTTCTCTGCAGACTATTAATATTTTCTCCCCATTTTGCTATCAGAATATTTGGTCTCCTCCTCTTCTGTCTCCTCTTCTCTCTTTACTATATTGGGGATATAAACCTTTATAAGTTGCAAATATCTTTTCCCACTTTGTCATTTGTCTTCTGATTTTGTTGATGTTTTTATTGCCATGCAAGAGTTTTTTTCCAAAATTTTATGTAATCAGAATTATAAATCTTTCATTGTTCCTGAGTTTTGTCTTATTTAGGAAAGTTACCGCCTCTTCTCAAGATTATAAAGGAATTCACATTTTTTCCCTTCTAGAACTGGTTTCTTTCATTATTTACATAAGATAGTTGATCTGTTTGAAAATTATTCTAATGTATGTATGGTTGAGGAACAGATCTAATTCTGTCTTTTTTCTTATGACTCTCTAGTTACCCAAACATCATTTATTAAAAATAGACCATATCTTGACCAGTTATCATCATAGTGTCAGTGCTTGGCAAATTGTGGGCTCTCAAAAAATGTTTGAATGCTCATTCATCTCTTAAAATTTCAGTTGTCATCTATAACTCTAGAAAGTTCTTTAAAAGTGTTTGGAATTTATTATAGTAGATTTAGTGAACACAGTATGTACTAATTATACAAAATATAGTATAAACCTTGATATGATGCTTATTAGTTTGTTAGTGACTTTATTTTTCACCGATTTTAAACCTGGAAAAATGGAAAATACAGAAAAATAAGAAGAAAATAGATATTCCATTTTCCAGAAATCACCACCATTTCTTTTTTTATGTAGTCATTTTCATTTTTTTAAAATATGTATGGTTGTGAAATATGAACCATGCTACATTGTTTTGTATCCTGATTTTTTTTGGGCGGGGGGTGGCTTAATAGAGTATATAAGTGTTCATCTGTTATTAAATAGTCTCTGAATCCAAATTTAAAATGACTATAATAGTTTACTATATAACTACCATAGTTTATTTAATCTCTGTTTTAAATTTTCTATTTTACTTCCTCGATTATTACCTTATAATAGATTCTAGCTGTGAGCTGATGGTTCATAGGCTTTTGTTAAATATTTTTAAGTTGTTTTTCAGAAAGACTTTACCAGTTTACACTGCCATTTGGGGACTTTCTCATATTCATTACTTGTATAGACTGTTTATTATTTTAATATCTTCCAGTTTGATAAAGATGGGACCTAGTTTCTAAGTGCATTTATATGACTACTAGTGAGGCTAACTATATTTTATTTATTGGCTGATTTCATCGTTTGTGATATATTTATGGCTTATGGTCAAATTTCTTTTGGAATATCGGTGTTTCCTTACTGACTTGTAAAAGTTCTTTATATATATCAAGTTATTTAGCCTGACAATTATTATAAATACTTTCTCAATTTATATTTTGCCTTTTATCTTTTAATTTTATGGCAGTAGTTAATTTTATGTAAAGGTTAGTATTTTGTTTATCTCTTTTCTCTTGATTTCTTTCTCTGTTTGATTTCTTTTTTACTCTAATCAGTAAAATTTTTCCCCTGTCCCCTTATTAGCATTCTTAACAGTACCTGGCATGTAATAGGTTCGATAATTGTTAGTACAGTATTGTACTTACTTTGCTCTACCTAGAGTTTATTTTTGTAATAGTATGAATTAAGTAGTAATCCTAAACATTAAATCTGAAACATTGGCCAATTTTTCTATTAAGTTATGGAATATTAAATTTTGTTGTTCATGTTACTAAGTTACTATAAATGTTAGGGTCTCTTTCTGGTTTAATTTTTTTTTCTTGGTATAACTACCCAGTTCTTGTGTCAGTACAAACCAAACACATTGTTGCTTTATAGTAAGTTCTTTATCATCATTTTCAGTATTTTCTTAGCTACTGATACCTTTTTTCTGCATTAAATTTTTATAATCATTTTGTGATTTCCATCCATGCACACTAAAAAATCAGGACTCTTGGTATTTTAATCTTGCTTTTGACTGATTTTTGAGTTTTTTTTTTTTAATTTTTGAGTTAGTTGATTTGTTGGGTGTTATAGAATAAGTAAATATATATTTTCTCCCTTTTTAATACTTATATTTCAGTTCAGAAATCATTGAATTTGTATCATTTAATTTTTTTTATGATGCTGTTATCTTTTTTTTTTTCAGTGTTTTAGGGTATTGTCTAAAGTGAGATTCAAATTTGGAATCTGTAGGATTCAGTTTGAAGTTGAAATAATTAGATTAATAACAGACTGAAACAGTTGCTTTAAAACTGTTCATTAGCTTACATTTGCTGTGGTAAAAGGGCAGGAGGAGGGAGAGACAGTTTCCGTAAATGCAGGAATGTTCTTTCTCCTCCTCTGGCAAATTGTGTCTTGGAAGTAGTAAGGTTTATAGTTACATTATGTTTAGAGGAGGGTGTGTGCATGTGTCAATGGGTGTGTGCAGTGATGGGTTTCTTCTTGAAACTCAAAAGGTCCCTTTTTAGTATTTGATATGTGTGACCTGTCTTCTGAGTAATGTTTAAGTGCTAACACTTATACTCTGAGGTATATTAGAAATATATAGCGGGGATATTAAATCTGTGTTACTTTAATAGTCAGATTTTGTAGTTAAGCAATAAAACCTGGGGGGAAAAATTCTGGAATCAGCTCGATCAGAGGATTTAACCATGTCATCACAAAGCAGTAGTGACTCACCAGTAGAGTGGATAAGTGCAGTGCTATCTGTTCTATTAAAAATGATCAATTGTGCTTCAAAAGAAGCACCTTTTGTAATATTTAAGTGCCACATGCTGTTTACAAATGTGTCTCAGTGCCCAGAGGGGTAAGAGATAGGCAGTAAAGCTTATGCTTTTCTAAGGTTCTGGCCACCAGATGTCAACAACTGAAAACTAGAAGACAAAGTATCTGAGAGATCAGATTTCCTTTCCTTTCCCTTCTCTTTACTTACACCTAACATCAGGTGCCCTCCAGTATGCAAAAGTGGTTGTGAGGCTTGGAGGCCCTGGCAAAAGATGAAGGATAAGCAGAGAATAGAGGACAGGCCGTTTTTGCTTAGGTTTTTAGACCATAACAGGTGTCATATGTGAAATATATAGGCTAATATAATGGTTAAGGGTGCATGGTCTTTGAAATGGAACCCCACTGTTTTGCTGGTTGTAGAGGTACTTTACCTCTTGCATGAGTTTTTCTTTGCCATCTCTTAGTGTTATTTATAAGGATTATGTGAGATCATGTATATAAAGTGCCTTAACAGAGTGTCAGGCACACAGCATGTGCTCAGTCAGTACCTAGTTCCTGTTGCCGTTGTTATGACTTTTATAGGTGTTTTTGGTAATAGATATTAATAATATTCCAGTTGATAATATATATGATTATGCTGTATAGTAAGAGGTGAGAAATTTAAATTATTTACTTGAATTAGAATTTCATAATCTATAACTTTAATCAAAATAAAATAGTGGAAGTATTAAAAGTTTTGGTACTTTTATTTTCTAAATTACCTATTTAACACCTAGAGCATAAAGATTATTTTGTAATTTTTCCTTTGACTAAATGCAGTGCTGTCATTGAAAATTATATTTTCATGTATAGTAAAAATTACATAGTACTGGGCCTGAGAAAGGCACAATTAATACTTGGTGAAATGTTTAAATATGATATTTTAAAATATAATAAAATATAATACCAAAATTTATATTTTGCTGAAGAAATCAGCTTACATATTGTTGAGTGGTAGGTCAAATATAAATTAAAAGTAGAATGTTTATTTTCAGCAGTACTAAGAAACTTTATTATTTGGTCTAGTGTTCTTTGAGAACTCAGTATCATTGAATTAACATCAGTTTTCAAGACAGTATTATTATCAGGGATATAGAAATGATTTTAAGTTGGTGAAGTAGAAGGAATTTAGTTGTCTGTTGACTTGTTTTTCCTAAGTCAACTTTTTAAAATTGAATTTTCCAGAAGGACAATACTATCTTTTAAAGATCTAGCATTATGATCATAAAACATCCTCGACGAATAGTGCTGGGGTTCTGTTTCTTTATCCATACTCGTGCATGCACACGTGCGTACACATACACCCAAAAACATCTTCAGAGGTATGCATGAGAGAATTACTCTGCAGCGGGGGAAGGATTCTTTTTTTCTTTCCTCACACTTAACCTAATTTAGTATTGTCCTCTTATGTGTGACTTTTATTTAGTAATTTTGGTTTCTAGTTTTAGTCTTTTTTGTAATCATATGGAAAAATTAAGTGAAAAACAGACTTACCAAGAGCTGGGGGTATCATATAGCTCAGCTTTCAGAATTACTTTATGTAGAATAGAACACGTAGACTACTCAATTGAAAATGGGAGATAAATTGAGTATAAATAGGATTCAACGTATTAAATAATAAGTACTTAAAGTTTCTGTGATTCTGAACTTTATCAAATGTTACAATTCTGTTTTGTTGCACTGTCTCTTCAGAATTGAATCAAGGATAAAAATGATTGTTACTAGAATTAGGATAAGTAACATCGTTACTAAATTAACATTGATAAACTTACATACTTGTATGAAATAAAAACACCATTTTAAAGTTAGTTGGTTTAGTATTTCCTGATTTTAAAATTTGTAATGGTGCCAAACAAAATTGCTGTGAAAATATTTGTACCATAACACTCAGTAACTTTTTCGTTTACCTTTTTTATTAAAAACTCGATAAAAGTGCATTGTATACATTGTTCATCCTAGAATCAACTGTTCATCAAATATTTGTAGTTTTCCCTCATCGTCCCCCCTCAAAGGTTTTTAATTGGTGATGCAGAATATTTGTCATCTACCAAATTAAAAACTGCAGGTTTGTAAACTTGGCACTCAGAGAAAGAAGTAGGTGCCATAAAATGATTAAGTATTGGCATGTGTACACCTGCTGTCAGGAAATAAACTTCCCATATGTTGCAGTTTGGCAGACATGCATCTTAAAAATGAATTGAATGGAAGTGAGACTGCACTCTTTATTCTTTATCTTCTTTCAACAGCACCTTCTCTTTGTGCCTGTAAGTGATCACTTTTGCTTCAGTTAGAGGAACAGGATATATTTTCACAGATATGCTTGAAGAGTGCAGTAACTGATCTAATGGAGTAACTCATTGAAATACTAGCTTGGCCCTTAACACCAATGAGGAAACAGGTTTGTCTATTTTGAAACATTTAATTTTTGTTTCTATAAAAACTTGAGCCTGAGACATACTGATTTTTCACATTTTATCATGTCATGTCAAAATAATTTCCCCCGATATATGTGAATATTAATAAAAGAAAACAAGTATCTCAGTTGTTTTTAAAAAGTAAATACTTAGATGAGAACTGCATTGATGAAATGTCTGAACTTTACAAATGCAGTTCTGGAATAACTCAGCTAAATCTTATTGCATGGGGGGACAGTTTTTAGAGCCTTAGCATAGTCAGGTCAGAAAATTTATCCTTTGCACAATTACAAAGTTTGCTTAAAATTGACAATAATGTTTTATTTACATTTAATTATATATTGAAATGAAAACCTGAATCTAAAATGAAGGGTCTTTTGACTTTCCATTTCTTAAATTGAAATTTATGTGGGAAACAAATGCAAATACATCTATTGGCCCCTAACATAACACTTGAACCATTGATGTATGCATGCTTGTTACTGCATGTCAACACACAGAATCTTCTTAAACATGTTTTTTAAATAGATTCTTTCAGGATACTTTTTTGTATGTAATGTAGTTTTTAGAATTACATTCTTCAGAAATTAAAAAAAAATATTTTCGAATTCTTTTATGTGATGAATTTTAACTAAAACTTGTCCTATGGGTGTAATCAGTTTTAACTATACATGCTTTTAGCAATATTTTACAGATCGCATGTTTGAAAAAAGTTGTCTTTTCTAGTGCAGTTTGCGGTGGCGGTACCTGCCTGCTTTTTCCTTTGCTGCATTGGCACAAGCGTTGTGCTTGTTTTGTTGTAAATGGTTCCAGTATTTTATCAGTTCACTAGGCTGGAACTGATGAGAGGTAATTAGGTGGCTGTATTTACAGCTTGAATAAGAAACTCGCCAGTGATTGAACACAAATTCATTGGGAGGGGGCACAGGATCAATTCTCAACTTGGCAAGACAGATCCCTACGTATACATCTTCCAAGTGCAAACGACGGATGCTTAAAGAAACTTTAAATATCTTTTCTGCCAGATCTCCAGAGAAAACATAACCAGTCCCAGAACAGAAGACAGGGTAGCGCTCGCTCGGGTAGAGGTCTGGTGGCATGTACCATTTGCTGTCTTTGTTTCGATTGGGTGCATATCCTCTCATTAGATAACCAGTAAAATAGTTATGCCTGGGAGGCAGGTCTGGCTTCAGTAATTTATGTATTAAATATTCAGTGTTGACAAACATGTCACTGTCAGTTTTCATAACATATGGAATATGTGGACAGTATGTTGCAACCCAGTTCATGCCCATTAGTGTTTTAATGGTCAAGTTATAGTATGTATCTAAATACTCCTGTTGAATTATATCATGGTATTGTCTGCTTTCTTCCAGTATTGCTCGTTGAATGTAGTCATTTAACTTGATACTTACGCCCAATAAAAAAATCCGTGTGATCGGGACCCCGGGTGCCAGGCTCTCGTTCCCCCAGGTCTGCCGGATCGCTCGTCTGGCTTCCGCCTGTCCCGGTTCTGCAGCTATCAGCAGCAGTAGAAAAGGGCTTTTCTCCTGACATTTTCCAGGTTCATTGATAATGTACTTGAAGCGGTAAGAGTTTGGATGCCCATTACCTTTTTCACTGTACATAGTTCCATTGGCACTGAGTGTATTCTCTAGCCCTGTGACTCCTTGTGGCGACAGGTCTGTGTTATTGGAATTGGTTGCTGTTTGAGGCCTCAGAGTTTGAGGAACTGTTTCTTTCCAAATGTTTCGAAGTGAGCTGTGGTTTGTCTCACTTTTTGTAGAACGAAATCCTCGGAAAGTGTAGGTCACAGGGTTTTCTTTGAATCCAGCCCTTCCTGGTAGCCAGTCATGGTGATTGAAAAACAAAAACACGGCAAAAAGAAACACTAGAGAAAGGACACCAAGGAGGTGCGTGCGGAGCAGGGACCTCTTGGCACTCCAGCTCATCTTTGCAAAGCAGCAGTGTCTTCTCCTCCACTGAAGCATGTTGTGCGTTCCCAGGAATGGGATATGGTACACTGGTGGCTAAAAGTGTTGTTTCCTTATGTTGTGTCGATACTAGTCTTTGGTAATCATTTTCTCATTCGGTCACGTTATCTCCCTTGCAGTCATTCTATAGAGGTAAAGCATAAAAGTTTACAAAATGCTAATTATTACAGAACTGCCTGAAAGAGACTTCAGATGCTAATAAAATTAGGGCAAATAGAATTTCGAATCTGTGAAAATATAACCCAGGAACGAAGGTTATAAATTATTTCCCCTTGTCAACATAACATAACATTACCGAGAGCAGGATTAATTTCTTTAAAAATATACCTTTGTAGCTCAGTGAGCACTTTAAAGAGAGGTGATGGATTTATTCTGTTACACCTACTTTACTGTGTCAGTAACTCTGGTCATTTGTACATTGGACCTAAGTTAGCGATTTAAAAGTTGTATGCATGTAGAAGAGAAGAATGTTACCAGATTCCTGAGAGAGGCCATGTAAGAAGGCCTGAGAACAGGTGGAAAATTTATTGGCATTAATTAAAACTGATTTGACATACCATCAGTGGTATGGTGCCCAGTCAGCGGCCTTTTTTGTAAAATGGTCATGTATTCGTTGTGGGACAGACGGAGCAAGGTTGATTATGGCAGAGTTCTGTTAGTCACAGTACACTGCTTGGCATGTTTCCACTGGCCCCTACTGTGCTGAGAAAGTGAATGAGAAGATGCACCTGTCAAAATTAATTTTTAGGGTCCAGTAACTTCAGTGCAGGATTTTAAGACGGTAATAAATGATGAGCATTTTCAAGCACTCTTTCCTAATTTTAACCTTCCTCTTCAAATATGAGATATTCAAGAGATCATTATCCTCACTTAGACTTAAGATTGATTTTTAAAAAAATATAGCAGCTAATTATCTTTCATTATCTGTGGCCTTGGCGCAGAATACTATCACATTTCCCTGTTGAGTCTCCATGTTAGAATTAAACAAAGAACTACTTTGAACAGTCTTCAGATTTCGTACAAAATATAGGCACTACTGTCATCCAACTGTTTAACATTTTAAATTTCACAAAATGCATTTTTAAAGGTTCTTAAGTTATGCTGTGTTCAAAATTTGCATGTAGGGAATTTGATACATTTTTAGGATTTTTGCTAACATGACATTTAGAGCCCTAGATTAAAAAAAACAAAACAAAACAAAACCGTGAGATATCAGTATGGGAGGTTCATGATACCACATACCAAGAACTGGCCGTGTTATATTTGGACAAGGTTTTTCAGTTCTTAGTTTTTCTGGATCAAGGCGTGGGGGTGGAGTTGGATAAAGGAGCTTTAGCTTGAATTCTAGTGAGAAGGAAAAAAAAAAACTCTGGGAAGGGGATTAATATGTAATTTTAATTTTTTAAACTTTTGTGAATTTTTTTTCTTTAAGCACAGGAGAACTAGTCAGTTAAGAAATGCAGTGTAGGAACAGTTATTTGAAATTATAACATACATGCATATATGTGTTTATTTAGCCTGTGATATTGAGAGATCCATGGTTAATACCAAATTTGCTTAACCCTGGCACAAAATGGAACTCCTCATATAACTGAATAATTATACAGTAAAATTCACATAATGTGAAAAACTTTCAAAACATTGATTGAAAGATAAATGTGTGAATGAAAGTACTTCTGATCACAGCCACTAGGAGGAGCAAGTAGGTGGGAATGTGAACAAATTTCTAAAGAGTAATAGTACAGGCTTTTGGTAATTTCTAGTATCTGAAATTATGTAGTACTTTTAGAAGTTATGATATTTCTCAAATGTAGAAAATTAATCATTTTGGAGCTATGAATAGTGATTTTAAATTTTGGAGTTTTAAAAACATAAGATCAAGTTTGCTACTTGTTAAAGTTTGTATACATGAATTTTAATTTCACATTAGTGTAAGGAATATCAAAGTTACTATACCAGTAAAATAGAATTCTTCAGTGAGCTAAGCTGAAAATAATAGAGCTGAGTGTTCTGATTTAGAAACTGACTTCTTCCCTTCTTGCACTTGTAAATTGTTGGCCAGTCTATTTAGACTGAGAAACACTTTTCTAAGCTTTATTTCCAAATAAAATGTTTGAAAAATAGTAATGATTCTTCCTGCAGCCCATAAAGTAGCCAGTAGATACAAGGGTTATGCGTATAAATTTTTAAAAAAAATGGCTTTTAAAATTTATTTGGTAATCTATTTTAAACATTCCAAAGCTAAGTTAACTGTATCAGCTTTCTGTTGTTATAATAATGCTTGGGGTCTGTTTGAAAGTCTGAATCATTTTAGATCTTTTAAAAGTGTAATTTGATTGTTTAAGAAGCAATAAATACAAGGTCAAATGTTTGAATACAAAATTGAAGAGGTGAATGAAGGTAAATATCATAGTACTAAATTGTATTTTTATGAAAATAATATACCTGAAGTGATAGCTCTAAAGTATTTCAGTGTTACAGAAAACAGCAAATTATTACATATTGCAATCTAGCATAAATATATAGTTTATGGTTCTATATAATTTTGTAGCAGTGGGTGATGGAGATGCATCTTAACTTAAATTCATGATATTTGTATGTTTGTAAATATTAAGCTGCTCAGGCTTGAAATCATATGTAACCATTTGAAAATCTGCCATTGATAAAAAAGCATGTGTCTAGCTTAAAGTCTTATTAAAAGTTTCTCAGGTATTATAATTTTTCTTTTAAAAAGAAAGTAAAATGACAAGTTTTATTACATGATAAAATCGTTTTCCAGTTACTGCCTGTTGTATTTTAATTTTCAAAAGATGAGAACAAGACAAAGTTAAAATATTTTGGCATTCTAAATAGTTTTGCACTTTCAGATTTTCAGCAGAGAAATAGCTTTGCTTTGTCTCATGGATTTTTATGATAATTTTTCAAGTTATTAATGTGTATTTATGTCTTATGGATTGAAGTTCATGGAGAGAATATTACTATAAAATGTTCGGTTACTTCTCACACACGAACACACACACACACTCACTTTATCATTTGGCTTTAAGAGTGTTGATATCTTCAGTCTGTTGGAATAGTTCTAAATTTAAGTGGTGCTTGAATAGGAAAATTCTACACTTTTGTTTTGAGATATCTAGCTTATAAAAATGTTTAATTGGTGACTTTAACCTTGAGAGATAAAGGCACCAAGAGAGACTTCAGATTTTTACAACCATGTTTTTATTTAATACCATCAGATTTCATTCGTAAGTGAAATAAAAAATTCATGGTTTGAATGAAAGTTACTGTTGAGGTGTAATATTAATAGGGCCTATTAGAACTTGTTTAATCTTAATTTTAGAATGGAATGCTTACATGTCTTAAAAATGTTTGCTTTTTATGATTATTAACTAATAGATTATTGAGTTTTGCTGTGAAATTAAGCAAAAATTAGGTATTTGATAGATTTGTAAAAAATTTTAGAGGTATCTTTGAGTTCCTGAACTATGAGCTGCTATGATTGTTGCTAAAATAGTTTATTGGATTTATTTCTGCCCTGCACACATACCTTGAGAGTAGTTCTTTACTACGTATTAATGTATCCTGGAAACACAGTAGCTACATTTAATATTATTTTGACCTTATATTGCTATTTATGGATATTTTTATAACAAAATATTTTCATATTATGTTTTTGAATTTCACTTTAAAAATTATCACCAACAACCTTCTATTTGATCATTTAGAATCAGTCTGTTGCTTAAAATCAAAGCTCACTATTTCAAATGGGGGAATTTTTAGCAACTATCAGTATTTCTTTGTTTAAAGTTGTATTCATGGACTCTGTAATCACATGCAAATCCACTGTGATGGTGTGCTCTGCATGAACTCCCTGCCTATGTGATCCTATGCAAATGCTTTCTTTTTGGTATCTTATCGTTGGTAATTCTTAAAATTTGTTGCTATCTTAGATTGTGATCATTATCTCTATTTGGAGAGATGGATATTGGAAGGAAAATTTTGTTACTAAAAGCTGCTGTATATTAAGGTTTTGTTTTAAAAGGACTAAAAAAGCTCTTGATAATAAGATCATCTTTGATACTATTTATTGTAATTTCATTGCATTGTCTCTTGATAGCCATATTTTAAGGGAGCACTGTAATTTATGAGATAAGGGTTCAATTTGACCTAATTTGGCAGAGGATCGCTATGTTTGCTTTAGAGGGCTACAGATTTTTTTTTTTTTTAAGTTTAATTTCTCAGAGAATTTTTTAGGCACATCTTGTTATTATTTGCCTTTTCTCTCATATACGTCTGTAATCCGTAAATACTCCAAGCTAAATATTTACTTAAATAAAGCAGTGACAGCTTATTCTAAATAATGACACATTTTAAAATATATTTAGCAACCCTTTCATAGTTTCAAGGGCAGTGAACTGTATGAACTTGTTTATCAGAGACTAGTGCCTCCAGGGCTAAAAAAGGCAGCAGACATTTCAGTGGCTATCACACATAAGATATCGACATACCTTCCTTGGTCAGGCCATTTGTGTGGAGAGGATTATGCCCACTGAACGTACTTTTGGCTCGCCATCACTTCAGCAAAAAGATGCTATCGAACATGCGCACATCCCCCAATAGTCTGCCTCCTGCGATTGCTTTTCACAGTATCCAAAGTGTCCATCTGTCTGCTTGTCTTCCAGGCACCCTCCTTCTTCATATGGGTCCTAGTCTTCTGAGGCTTTCCCTTTCTTTCATTTTCTCTTTCTTTAAACAAAAGAGCTGTAGTTGTCCGTTCTGTTTGGAGCACTGTTGACTCTTCCCGACAGTTGATGCATTGAAGCTTTTTACATCTGTCGTTTTCCTGGCCGGACAATGCAGTGCTGTGTTCTCTTCTCAGTATCCATATTTCTAGTAATAACACGGAGCTGCAGTGTAAAGCAGCCAGAGCTAGAATGGAATGCTTCAATTGTATTGGAAAAGAGCAGGGTTTAATTCTCTTTCGTTGTTGCCTGGCAGCTGCAGGAAGAATTCTGAGCAGTTTTACTGGGGTTTTAGTCTATAACATGAAATCCATGTAAACGGTTCCTCAGCTGCTGCACAGGCAGGCAGCAGTTTAAATGTGGGCTTGACAGATGCTCTCTCTGACAGAGCAGACTTGAACGTCACTGCTTGGCTGAATCCCACGTGATTGTTTGCATTAATTTGGACTAAAAACCTAAGGTAGGGAGAAGCTTGGGGATATTGCTTCTATGTGATTATATATTCAGTACAAGGGAAGTGATGGGTGAATTGTATGAAAATGAGATGATTACGAAATGGTTATAATTTTATTTTGTCCATCTTTTTTCCTTTTTTACTTTATGCTTCAGCACAGGCTTTCTGAATGTGTTCAGTATTAGATATTGCTTTTCATGTTTCTTAGGTGATTTCATTGGGCATAAGCAATATAAGCTTTTGAATGTAACTTGGTATAATTTAACCCCTTCAGTGCATTTGTTCCCTTGAAGTTTTATTTTTTTCCCTCAAATTGCACTAATTTTACCAATATCTAGTAAAAACTCAGACCCCTCACCCTTTTCTGTGGTTTATTTAAATCAGCTGCCATAGATTGCTTTACTGGCACGTGATGTGATACAGCCCACTTCTTTTTTTTTCCTCTTACATGGTTTCGAGTATTCCAGAAGGCAGCAAAACTTTATTTTTAATCACTTAAATGTCAGAATTTATTTTTTATTTTTCCTTTTCTTTAAAATTACATGTATGATAGAATTCAACAAAGTGATACAGTAGATACAGCACACTTGTACAGGATCTTCTTGGTGGGTCGTCAGGTTTTACTAATCATATTTACTTGTCCTAATATTTTAGGATGGGTTAGTAACTTTCTATCAAGCAGATTTTTTTAGTTAGCACTAGATACTTGGATATTTCTTTGTAGGGTTAGTCCCCTAGGCATTTTGCTTCCTTTTTTTTCCTGCGGAGTACTGAGACACTTTTTTTCTTTTTTTAAGCTTGAAGTATCAGTTTTTTCCTGACACTTTAGGGACATTAACTCCTAGAAATTAGGTTCTGGAACTTAGGCTATATATCTGTTGTCATATATACGCTTCCTCCCACCTATCTTCCCCAGCAAAGTCTGTAAGTTCAAATATAGATTTACATTACTTCTAATATTTAAAATTTTTTGTCCTCATTGTATATTTTTAGTATGGCCGATGCATGTGGTTTGTAGTTTTAGGAATCCTTTGACTGCCTTTTAGGAGTGCATGTGACTTTCCTAGAAATCTTAGAAGGAACATTAAGAATTTTTAAATGGAGACTTCAGGCCTAGAGCTTTGACTTTCCGTGTTAAGTATGAAGGAGACTTGGCATTTAGTCCTTCTGTCCACCGTACTATGTGCTCACTATTCTTTTTGTTTGTTTAATTTAGGTAGCAGAGTAGTGCTTAGTGCCTACTTAAAATAACCAATTTTACAAAAGTAGACGTTGATTTCAATAGATCAGTATTTATCAGCAATTCCTTCCATAGGATTTGACTTCGTAGCTGGCAGCAGTATGACCATTTATTATTAACTCAAAGTCAGAGTGGATGATAAGCCTACCTGAGATGGTAGATAAATGGTTTTAATACACATTTAAAGATGAAGAACCAGTGCTTAGAGCTGTAAATTAATTATTCTTCTAAATATTAACTAATCAGTGATGAGAAAGACTCCAACTAGGAGTTGTCAAGACAGTTCGTCCAGGTCCTTGTGCACGGCTCTTGAACATTACACTACATGGTGCTGCTGGACAGATCGCGGGAATTTTTTTCTAGTACTAGCACAGCATACCCAGAAATCACTCATAGAAGTATAAATGGATGTGCACACTTTTACTTTATTTACCTGTTCAGGAAACATGCGTTGATCAACTACCATGTGCCGACGTTTGTAGTTAGACACAGCTTATTCGATGTTTGGGATCCAGAGATGGTGTAGCCACATTCCCTGCCTTTTTTCTAGGAAGGACAAAATACTTAACTTTTGCTAGTTTTGTTCCCCTTCCCCACACACACAGAAAAAGTTGCTCTTGCAACTACAGAGTGGAAGAGTTTAGCAACCAGCGCCACCTCAGTGCCACCTCAGGTTGAATGAGAAGGTAGAGCCCTTGAGGCACTAGAATTGGCACAGGAGGAGGAGGAGATCGATGTCGGTGACGGTGACGAGGAGGTAGAGGATGAGGAGGAGGAGGAACGCTGAGCTCCCCTGCTGGCCGCAGGCTGCCAATACAGAGGGCTGCTGGGCCCCCAGAGAGGCTGGTGGTTCCCCGCCCTCAGTGGGGACACCCCAGGGACAGGGCCAGAAAAACAGAGCAGGCATGAGATAAAAGTTCCTTCAGTGCTTTTTCTAGTAACCTGCATGTTTCCAGCCAAGAGAAACTGTAAAAATCTTATGACAGGCAGGCTTGTAGAAGTTCTTTCTTTAGTTTCTTTTAATATCTGAATTCTTTGGTTAGACCTCAGTAAATGTGACAAGTTTCTTTGTCAGACTTAGCAAACTGGCAGATATTTTGTTAAGTTTTATAGTTATAACTGTCTTGTGATTTTTACTTGCATAGGTCTACTTTTTTAATCTGTAACATATCCCTGATGGGAAATAGGCAGTTTTTACTAAGTGCATTATGGGTGGGTTTTCAGGTTTCCCCGAACCTATCTGGAATAGACCAGGCCGCAAAGAGTCAGAATTTAAAGACAATTTGTAATACCTCTGTCAACCTTAAAAATAAAATAGCCATTTGTTTTACCAGCAAAAATGAATTTGTTCAGGAATGGCAGAGGAATGGCAGTTTGGGACATGCAAGCTATGACAAACCATAGGCAAGTCTGAGAGGAACTCAGGAGAGAGAACAAAGGAGCGGAACATCACTTTATAGAGAAAAGTTGGGAGGGGATGCTTTGACCAAAAGGCCATTGGAGGAAAACAAGAGTTTAAGGTGGTGATGGTTTCTCATTGGCTGAGTTGTGGCAGTTTCCCATTGACTAGGGTGTTGTTGGGCAGGGGGAAATCGTCCTTCCTGCAGCTGTGACAGTGACAAAGAAGTAAGCTGTGTCTGGTATGGCATGAAAGGCAGGCTTCCCCTGTGAGGTCTGCACACAGCAGGGTGGTGCCTGAGTGCTCCCTCGGGGCTTTCTAGCTTCGATTGTAGATAATATTTCTTTATTTATTTGTACACCTCCCAACTCTTAGTTTCTGCTAGGTACAGAAGTAATTATTATTTTTTTAGTTAATAGTTTTGCAGCGATTATTACATGATGAATCGGGAATAGATTTACTCATTAGTAGTAAAGATAAGTCTTTTCGTGGACTTGTAGTATCTGTTTATCTAATCTAGAGAAATTCAACTCAATGTCCTTGGTAAAAAGAATGAGGGAGGAAGGGGTGTTGAGGGAACGCTTCAGCTGTGATGGACGATTTCTGTTTGTGGAGGATGAGCAGCTGTCCTTGAGTGACGGGAGAAGGGAGATGGCGTCTGCACTGATCTCCTTCCTCTCCGTGCTTCACTGTGAGTACTTGGCCCCTGAGTGCGAGGCGTGTATTTCAGCCAGTGCTCACCTGAAGAACTAGCTGTTTTTCTAGTGCTGGAGAAAAATCTTAATGTTTTGGATTAGCTGTACTTTCCACCATAGTACTCTGAAAACGTCATTTGACACAGTTATTTAGAGACCAATTTTAGTCTTACTGAGACCAGTCAACAATTCTGTGTAGTAATGTTTGTGTGGAGTTTATATCTTCACTGTTTTGACTTAATATTAGATGAATTTTTTTCATTACATAAGCGATTTGGATGAATGGCATATTTTTGGCCATTTAATTTTAGTAAATCATTTTCCCTTTTTGAAGAAAAAATGATTGTTTATTAAGAGTTTAGAATTTTCCTTTGAAGTCAATAAATGATTTATGAACCAGTTTTACTGTTCTTTGAATTTACAAAGTGGGAATTAGCCTGATTGCAAATTAGCAATCTCAGAACGACCACAAGTGTCAGTGTTTGCCTGCCTTGTTTTTGTCCTTCAGTTTTCACCAACTCGTGCAACAGGTATTGTTTAAGAATCTTTTGACTTGAAAGCAGAGCTAATTTTAAATGTCTCTTTCAGAACTAATGGTAGACACCTTTATCTGTTTTAATTCATATAAGCCATTAATGATCCTAAGGGAAAATATAAGCATTTAAAATGAGCGGTAATGCGGCAGACACTTTTTTATAGTGTCCTTGTACATTCTTTGGCTTCTCAGTAGTGGAGCTATTTCAGTTGAACTCACATCAGCTAGAATCTGTCTGTTGTTATTTGGTACATGCAGGGGATACTCTTGGTTAGAGGGGTGATACTGGGAGTAATACTGCTTTCTAGGAGGTGTTCTAGAAGTTCGTGAGGGAGATTTTGGTTGACAGAGTTATCGAAAGTCATTTAGTGAGTGGGGCCAGGTGAGGTAGTCTAGTGTGTGGGACATTCTTTGAAAACAGCATAGGCTACTTCTATGTTCTGTAGAACTTCTGACTGTCCCATTGGCTATCTGGATGTGGGCAAAAGCCTTCTTTATAATTAAAGAACCTAAAACACAATTGGAATACAAAGTATATTTTGTCAAGTTTTAAACATGCACAGAATTTTTCCTAAGAATTTAATTCCAGTGTATATTGGAAGGAATATTGTACTTAACTTTATTCTGAACTTTGCCAGTAGTTCACCATTCTGAAAAATCATGTTACTTGTAGTGGTGTTGGTCATAATTATTGAATCACCAACACAGTATCTCAGTTTGTGGGCATTAGTAATGGTTACATTCACTGTGATTTTATTTACAGGTACTAGTATCAGATTACTTAATTAAGTCTTCTGGTATAATCAGGTCTGAGACTCACATATTGAAATACACATTGTTTTAATTTCTTTTTTTTCCCCTCGCTCTTTAATTCTCTTCACCCCCACTTCCACTTCTAACGTACGGATGTTGCCGTCTCCCCTTAAGAACTGGATCTCTGAATGTGGGGCGTCTCCTCTCATGCACTTGCTGCGCGCACCTGGGGCCTGGTGCCCCTGACACACTCGGGAGGGCCTGGCACACCCGGGGCCAGGCGCACCTGGGGTATGGTCCATGGCTCCACCTGGGGTGTGAACCCCGGACCTTCTGCGTGTAAAGCAGACGTGCTAACCACTACACTATGGAGCACACCTATAATTTCTTTTAAAATTTATTTCTATAAAGAAAAATATTTTAATAAAAAACAGCGTGAATATGATTGAAACTATTACACTAAAAGTAGAGAACTTTTTAAGTGTCTTAAGCATTTCAGAGTCATCTCCTAAGTATTTACTTGATATACTTCAACAAGTAGCATATTTCCTGTAGATATTACATGCTTAGTAATTAGTTGATGTTTGTTACTTCGGTTTTTAAAATATTTTTAACCACTCTTAAATGTAACAAATCTCATCTTTATAACTAGGATTATTGTTCCTGAATATTTTAAAAGCATTTAATGTGAACTGCTTGTGTTTTTTTTAATGCCCTCCAAAGTAACATTGTTTACATTTTTCTAAAGTGAGGTCATGTATTATTTATTCATTTTGAGACCATTTAAGGGGGAAAAAACTGACTTGATTTAAAAACTCGATTTAAGTGGAATTTCTGAGTTGTTAAAATTGTCAACAATTAAGCAAATCATTAACTCTTTGAATAATATTACACACTTACAATAACTACTGTATGTATGGTAACAATTTAAATTTATTTTTATTTGATTACTATTTTTACCTCATGACGAATAGCATAAAAGATAAAGTTTTTTTTTAAAAGCTCTTAGGATCATAGCATACTCAGTGGAGTGACTAAAAGAAAAATAGATGTGGAATTTCTTTGTAGTAATGTAATGAAGGTGTTTAATTATTACATAAAAGGAACTTTGATATCACATATCATTTTTTATTCTTTTAAAGGAGGGTGCGTCAGCTCGCAAGACTCAGACTCCCGCAGCACAGCCAGTACCCAGACCAGGTAAAAATATAAAACTTTGGTTTTTGTTTGTTTGTTTGTTTTTTTCCTAAGTGATTCAATAGTGGATTTTCTTTTTTATATTTGTACTACTTTGAAAGAATTGAAATTTTACTTAAAATACTTCTAAAGTAATATGTGACCATTTACTTGAAAATAGGTATAGTTGAAGAGTTTAAGAAATGTTTCTATTTTAAGATTCTAGAAAAATGCTTTAAAAAGCTGTTGATAATTACCATCCTCTCACCAATTCCTTGTTTGAGTTCCATGAAGGTACATGTGGATGTGATCGCCCCCTCGTAGCAATATAGAACCATAGTTTTAATAGACTGATGTGCAGCTTTGATACTTAAAGTTTCAAATGTCATGTTATTTAGCATATAGGGTCTGTAATCATTTTTTAAAAATGTGTTAAAGCAAAGGTAGTATTGAAGTTATTTTAAAAATATTTTTTTTCCCTCTTGGTACTTAAAAAGACTGATCTTTATAAATGCACATACATACCAACACTAAATTTATTTTAGGTGTCTTGGGTTTGATTTTGCTGTTTGTTTTAATTTTATATTTAGCATAATTTCAGTGCTAGGCTATAACACCTGTCTTTTTTTACGTCATCATTGCTGTTGAAAGTGACTGAAGAAAATGAAAAGGGCCGGAAAAGCACAGGCAAGAATTTTACTGGGTGATCTTCCTCTTAAATTTAGTACTATCAGTAGTGTAGATTTGGATATCTTTTTATTTATAATGTTGTACACAGGCTAATTCTAAAAATATGTAGATTATAAATATTAAATATTCCTGGATGCACTTTAAAAGTATGGTATTACTATTATATGGGGTTTATATTAGAATGGTTCTGTGTCCTGGATCTCGAAATGACAGTGTTTACCTTTTTAGAAATGATAGCGGGTTTGTTTGACGTCCTTGTCATTCCTGTTTTTGAGGAAGAACGGAGAAAGAGAGTGCTTCATTAGCCATCTTGAATTTGGAGCACACTGGATATAATTGGTTTCAGATGACAAGAATGTAGGACTATTTTTAAGTAGACAGCACCATTCCAAAGCCCTTATGAAAGTATAAGGAAGAACAATTAAGTTCAGTAAATAGTATTTGAATGTCGTCCATGTGCTCAGTGTCAGCAACTAGGAGAAGCTAAAGGGGCTCTTTGCAGGGAGGAAGGAAATCGTGAAGGAAGTAGGGATGAGTGGGCGGAGTTGGGCCCAAAGAACACAGCCTACAGAATGGAGGAGCGTTGTGGCGGCAGTTAAATGAGTGATAGATGCAGAATTGCTTGTTTTTCTTTAGAAGGGAGAGATGGGAGGCTCTAGTTTGTCAGTCTAAAGAAGATCCCGTGAGATGTTTAGTATAAAAGGATGGAAAGCACCACCTGAGGATTCTAACCAGTTATATGTGTTGTGTGATGTAAAACTGTCTCTATCTCGCATTTTCTCAAATTCATTTGGCAAACAAAGAAGGGGTGGGGGAGGCACTGACACCTGAGTAAACCAAGTTGTTCATGTGCCCTGTGTTCAGATGAAGCTCAGGGAGCTGGATTCTGCCAGATGTGTGGTCTTGGGGAAGGTCATATGTAAAGTAAGGAGCTCTGGGTCTTTTCAGTTCTTAATAGTCTATCATTCTTCTTCAGTTCTACCAAGGTGCACTGGAGATTAAACTGGGATTAATCTGAACTAATGTCTCAAAACCAAATTTTCTGATGCCCATTATGTGACGTTAGCTCTTCCTTCTTCTACTCACTACTCCCACAGGTCCATAATTCCTACCCATCATTGTACAAGCAAAGATTATTTTATATGTTTTTAGCACTCATTTGTCTCACTAAGACCCTTGGTTTGATTGGATGTTAGCACTTTGTCATCTTTATTTGTCTTGATCAGTGAATTTTTGTTTCGCAGCAGAAATGTTAAATATATTTGTTTTGGGGTGCTGCTCAATTTTGAAGGAGTATTGTGTAGTATGTGATATTTTCATCTGTATTATCTTTTTCAAAATGAAAGAAATATGAGTGTACAAAACACCTGGCAATGTAATGGTTACAGATGAGAATTATAGAATTATAGAGTTATTTGTTAGGTGGAGTTCGAACCCTTTGGAAATGGGGCACTGAGCCACCTATGCTTTTTCCTTCAGTGAAGGAACTCAAGGATGGACTTCCACTTTTGATAATTTTTTTTTCTTTATCCTTTCATCAGATATTTATTTAGCACTAATCGTGCTATCCAGTTCCTGGGTAAATTTAATATCTTAAAGTGGATACAGTTATCCCCAATTTCTAACCACTCCTTTAGGGGATATAACTAACAAGAGGCACGATCCCCAGTGGATTCAAAAGCACGAGCCTTTGATAAGCCTTCATCCTGGGCCTGATTGTCGTTTCCTTTTACAGGTGCATATCACTGCTCTTCCCACCTCTTTCTGATGCACACAGAAGGCATACTTCACTTTCCAGCTTTAATTCTTTACTTCTTCTTCATAGATATTCTGAAATGCATAGCTGGCCGATAGCTATAGTTTATCTGCTTATTGCTCATGTGAGATTGAGATTTAGCAGCTCTGTGTACTTTAGATTTCTCATGGTAGTCAGTCATCCATTTTATAACCTAGGTGCAGGTTGGAGTACCTCATCCTATAATTTTAAATCTGTGTACTGATGATTTTCAGAATTGTATCTCCAATTCAGACATCTCTTTATTTGATTTTTATTTTTCAATTAGAGTTGACATTCATTATTATATATGAAATATTATATTTCAGGTGTACAGCATAGTGGTTAGATGTTTATATAATTTATGAAGTGATTCCCCCATTAGTTTAGCACCCACCCGGCACTGTAGGTAATTATTACCATTTTATTGACTCTATTCTCTATGCTGTACTTGACATCCCCGTGATTGTTTTGTAACTACTAATTTGTACTTCTTAATCATACTTCATCCTTTTCATCCAGACTCCCAACCTTCCTCCCATCTGGCAATCACTAGGCTGCTCTATATATGTATGAGTCTGTTTTCATTTTGTTTGTTTGTTTGTTTTGTACTTTAGATTCCACATATAAGTGAGATCATATAGTATTTGTCTTTCTCTATTATTTCATGTAGTATAATACCTTCTAATCCATTCATGTCGTTGCAAATCATAAGATTTCATTTTTTAAGACTGAATAATATTTCGTTGTATATATGTACCACATCTTCTTTTAACAGTTGTCTATTGATGGGTACTTAGTTTGCTTCCATATCTTGGCTATTGTAAATAGTGCTGCAGTAAACATAGGAGTGCATATCTTTTTGAATTAGTGTTTTGCTTTTCTTCAGATAAATACCCAAAAGTGGAATTGGCTGGGTCAGGTAGTTCTATTTATAATTTTTTGAGGAACCTCCAATCTGCTTTCCATAGTGGCTGCACTAAATTGCAATCCCACCAATAGTGCAAGAGGGTTCCCTTTTCTCCACATCTTCGCCAGCACTTGTTGTGTGTTGATTTATTGATGATAGCCATTCTGGCAGGTGTGAAGTGATATCTCATTGTAGCTTTAATTTGCATTCTCTGATGATTAATGACATTGAGCATCTTTTCATGTCTAATGGCCATTTTTATGTCCTCTTTGGAGAGATGCCTGTATAGGTCCTCTGCTCAATTTTTAATTGGATTGTTTTTTGGCCGTTGAGTTGTATGAATTTTTAAGTAAATTTTGGATATTAACTCCTTACCAGGGATTATCATTGGTAAATATCTTCTCCCATTCAGTAGGTTGTCTTTCTGTTTTAAGTTTCCATTACTGTGCAAAAACTTTTTAGTTTAATAATGTCCCACTCGTTTATTTTTTCTTTTGTTTCCCCTGACCGAGAAGATAAATCCGAAAAAATATTGCTAAGAGCACTATCAGAGAGTTTACTGCCTGTGTTTTGGGTCTAACATTGAAGTCTCTAATCTATTTTGAATTTATTCTTGAATGTGATGTAAGAAGGTGGTCTAGTTTCATTTTTGTGCTTCTATCTGTCTATTTTCCCCAACATAATTAATTGAATAGACTCTCTTTACACCATTGTATATTCTTGCCTCCTTTGTCATAGATTAAATGACCATGTAGATATGGGTTTATTTCTGGACCTTCTCTTCTGTTTCATTGATCTGTGTGTCTGTTTCTATGTCAGCCCTTTTTTCTCTGATATTTTCCCTATTATGTCTTACTTCACATCTTTCTTCTTTGTTATTGATAAAAGGCACCACCATCAACTCTGTTTCTTAAGCCAAAACCTTGGGAGTTATTTTTCATTCTTCACATTTGCTTATTGCTCTCATCTGATGTCGGTGAGTTCTGTCAAATTTACTTTTTCTGTATTCCAAATTTATCTATTTCCTCTTTATCTCCAGTACCACAACTCAAGTCTAAACCATCATGATTTCTTTAGATCACTGTATCTTAAAGTATTATTCCATGACCTGTTTATTTCTGGCCCCCAATAAGATATATACAGAAATTGAGAGTACAGCACTGTCACAATATCCAAGTGTCTGCTCATTTTTCTAGTAGTTCATCGTTACTGCATTTTATTCAGTTATAGCAGAGCATCTTGTACATAGGCTCTGAATAAATATTTAAGTGAAAAACATAATTATATTTGAAATCAAACACAGGAGCAATAATGCTTATTCTCAGCCTGTAAATTGTCAGTCACTGCATTTGCTGAAGCAGTGGTAGTGGTACTAGGGGCAGTAGCAGTTAGCATCAACTGTAGCCACAGGGTTCAGTAACTGGTGAATAGGTGTCAAGACTTGGCTAAGGGACTTAAGGTGCATTGTTGTTTTTAAGACTCTTACGGCAGTATCGAGAAGTGGAAACTATTATCTCTGTTACGGTGTGGACGGTGGAGGACCGCTGCAGTTGAGCAGTCAGTCAGTTCAAGCGGCCAGGGCAATTTGCCTAGGAAGTGCCAAAATAGGGATACGCATTGAGGTCATCTGAATACAGACTCTTGCTCCTGGTGACTGCCCTGTTATTCTGCCCCCCACAACCCGCAATCCAGCTCATCGGTAGCATGGGCCTCACTGTGTCCCTGTGTTGGTCTTACTCACCACAAAGCTATAATGTTCCTGTGTAGTTTTTTATTTATTATTATTAAATCTCTAAATTTAATATTTTTAATATGTGAATTTTTATAATTTTATGCTTACTTTCATTCTTCTTAGCTCTGATTTTAGTGAGTCATTTCCAAAAGTACTGAGTATTGTGGGCTCTCTTACCACTTTGGTGAGATTTCAAAGACATCTTTTTTGTATTTCTTCTTAGTCATTCTCTTAGCACCTCCTTTTGCCCGTTTATCCATATATCTGTCCACCCTGTCATTCCTTTATCCTTCCAACAAATACTACACATTTGAGAATGTATTATATTCCAGATGATGCTATCTTGTTAATCAGATGTATCCAGAAGTCATATTTCTAAAAATGACTTAAGAATGTTTCAGTGTTTTTACACAGCAATTAGATAAGAACACTGTATTAATATGTATGTGCGAACTTATATTTGTGTATATCTTTCTCTGCTTTATGTGGCGGGAAGAATCATACTGCCAAACTCTATAATACCTAACACAATGAACTAGCTATATACAGGAGTATAAAGTATTAGTCAAAATATACAGTTTTACTACTGTTAAAATGGGACATATTCCAAAAATGTGTGTGCTTCCTTTTAAAAGTGGTATGTTTCGAAGAACTGATGTTTAATTAGAATTTTAAATCTCTTAAATTTTATTTATTTTTATTACTAAAATAAATTCTAGCACAGCCCATGGCACACAGAAGGGTACTCAGTAAATTTTAATTTTATGAATAAATGCAGAAAATTGAACATATAGCATTTTTTATCCTATTTTAAAATACATTAATCTTGATCTAGGTTGATATTACCATTATGCCAACAAGTATTTCTGTGCAATATAAAGTCTGTATATAAATAGTGAAAATATATGAATACTTATGTTTTTTATAACATACATTTATAATTATTAACATGGACAATTCCAGATTCTGATCATCACATGACTCATTGCCTTTAATGTTCTCTTCTTCTGCTACTACTACTAATAAAAAACAATTTTAAAAAGAAGAAAAAAAGGTAATAAATATTTTAGGTTTTAACTCCCAGTAACACTTTTTTCCTCCAAAATGGTTAAGCACATTTCCCCTTTCTAGTGCTTCTCCATCAGTATTATATGCTGTCGTAGTACTCTTTTTGCATTTATTACAGTGGCAATTAGTTAATTAAGAAATTGTTTATTTGCCTTTTTTGGGGGACCTTAATTCCATGAACATAGATACTCAATACCTACCAATCTGGTATATCCAGTTTTCCTGTTTAGTAAAAAACAACTACAAACGAATATAAATAGGTTCCCTGGTAAATAAAGACCAATTCGACTACAGATTGTTTTAAATGCTAAGGCATTTTAATGTTTTTGTGAAGCGGAGACATAACTCAGTATTACCTAAGAAGATTGCAATACATTTAAAAATTTTATTACTAGTCGTATGTAAATATAAATAATTTTTAGGCCTTATTCGTTTTTAAAGGTATAAAAATAAGAATGTTATTTGCATAACACTCAGAAGTTCTCTTTTTCATTCTCTCAACAGTTTCTCAAGCAAGACCTCCCCCGAATCAGAAGAAAGGTGAGGTTATCCATATGATTCTAAAGTTATTTTTAAAAGTAATTGTGGGAGATGGCTCCATAGTGTAGTGGTTAGCATATCTGCTTTACACGCAGAAGGTCCTGGGTTTGCACCCCAGGTAGAGCCCTGAGTGTGTCAGGCCTTGTGTGCATGCCGGGAACATGGCGGGGAGACTCCTCGCTTTCAGAGATCCAGTTCTTTAGGGGAAACGACAACATCCATAGGTCAGAGGTGGAAGTTGGGAGTGAGGGGAATTAAAGAGGGCAGGGAGAGAAGTAGTTGTGATTAAGCTAGATTACAAAACCGAGGCTGATCTTATGCTTGTGCAGTTATGGTTAATTGTGCTTGCTGTCTATTCTAAGTAGTCAGTGCTTAGGTCATACTTATTATTAAAAATAGTGAACATCACTGCTGACTTAACATACTTTTTTTTTGCTTGGAAGAGTTAAAATTAGAAATTTATAAACCTTTGACTTTTAATTAGGAGAGTAACTACAATTCCTTTTAATAATGATAACATATTTGCTACCTTTAAAATTTTGTCTTTACAGGATCTCGAACACCCATTATCATAATTCCTGCAGCTACCACTTCTTTAATAAGCATGCTTAATGCAAAAGACCTTTTACAAGACCTGAAGTAAGTAATTTGTTAAGCTATTCTTTTCGTAGGACATGGAGATATGTTCAAAATTTATAGTTAAGAGTCTATCCCTTATTTTGAGAAAACAAAATTTCATTGTGCTATACGCTTTATAGATAGTCTGAAATATAATTTTCAAAACAGAATATATTTTTTTATACCTGGATTCTTTAGAGAAAATTATAGAAACTTCAGGCTAAAGTCTTAATGAAAAGGATACAATCATATTAATTTTTAAAATGAATTGTTTTGTTTTGATTCTACCCTGAAGATCTTGAGTAGGTTCTCTCCCTCTCCCACCTTCTAAGTTCCATTTGAAGTGACAGGAACTTCTGTGTGTTAGATTAGATGTACCCTAGTGGGAAGAGGGTGGAACCATAGTTTTTCAACCTAGACATTGGGAAAAGTTGAAGTGGAAGTGAAACCTATACTTTATGTTAAAATTTCCAGATACTTTCTGAGTTTTTTTTAATTGAGGCGTAATTGATGTAACATTATATTAATGTCAGGTATGCAGTGTAATGATTTAATAATTATATGTATTATAAAATGATTACACAATAACACCAGTTAACAACCATCACCATACATGGTTACAGTTCTTTTATCTTGTGATGAGAACTTAAAGATCCCCTCTCCTAGCCACTTTCCAGTATGCAATATAGGATTATCGATTCTAGTCACCATGGCACACATCAGCACATTCCTGTGACTTATTTTATAACTGGACATTTATACATTTTCATTTTATATTGGAATTTTGTACCTAAATTTTTAATACCTCCTTCATCCTTTCCTGTTTAAAATGAGCATAGTTGTAATTGTAACTCAGTTTATACTAATAAACATGCATCATGGCATTGGGCACAAAATAAATCTCTTCCCTACTCAATCAGCCTTAGACTTAAAGTTTTAATTTACATATTTTCCAAGAGCATTTATCTTTATTAGTTAATATGATAAATTAATAAAGTTTATTAGGCATGTTTAATCTATATTAGTAGGAATTCAGTCTGCCAAATGTACATTAATCTGTTAAGACACTGGCAAATTTTTAATTCATACTTCTTAATTGTTTGAGTTATACTCGAGGAGAATTGAAAAAGCAAAATCTTTAATAAAAATGTTTCCTTTTTTTAGCTATAAATGGGTTTTTTGGTTTGGAATACACCCTACATTAGAAGTTTGTATCTAGTAAGTCATACTGTTTTGCCTCAGCTATGAGAGTTACAGATGGATTTAGTCATAACTCTCATGCAGGGAGAGTGCCGTGTATACTGAGTTTGTTCATTCAGCAAACAACAATAACTAGAAAGCAGTGTGCTAAGTGGGTGACTATACCACATGCCCAGCCTTCTAGGAGCTCTCATGACAATGGTGACAGTGTGTTAGGAGTCATTGATAGCAATTGGTGAGAAATAAAATGCATTCCAGCATTTGGTATTAAACCCAATCTCAGTGCCCATTTTTCAAAGTTTGGTGAAAAGTGTAACTTCCTTTAACAGGTCACAGACTGGAACCACATCTTTAAGATGGGTTCATAATCAAATTAGACCTCAACAATAATGTATCATTAAAAACTGCACCTAGCTCTCTTCTCACTAATTATGTTTTATTAGAACATACATAACAATAGTAATTTTTATGTAATCTAAAGAAATACTTGAAATTCATTATTTTCTGGAATTAGAGATCTGAAAATGGAATAGAGACTACATCTCGCCCGACCCATCCTTATTCTTAACATGCTGCAAGGGAACCCTGCAGGCTGCTCCTCCTACTTAGTTGCGGAGCAGGATCTCCCAATGACCAGTTTGTTTTAACCTTTGGACACTGGAGTTTCCCAAAACATTCAGATTAAGGAGGGTTTTTTTTCTGAACCCGACAGTATGGAATAGCTCAGTAACAAAAACTCAACACTCAAGGCCTTATGTTCGCTGTTAGATAGAATAATAATAATATTTTCTAATTTGAATGGCCTGACATTGAAAATTTTTGTTAGATATTTTTAGTAGTAAATAGGAAAATACATTCACTCAGCATAATATCTAAAAGAAGAATGTGAGCGAATGCTCTACCTTCTTTCTTAGTAAAGTAACACTAATAATTCTTGAAGAAGGAAAAAAGGCAGCCTCACCTACAAAAAGGAAAGCATACTGCTTCTAAATAACTTACGACTAATTAAATATGAGAAGCAAAATAAGTTGTAATGCTTGCTGATTTTGGGTTTTACCAAATGTAGAACTGAATTTTCAGTGGCTGTGACTTAAATAGCTGTATAAAAATCAATGTAACCTGGCATATATATATTCATATGTTAAGTAATTTTTTAGTTAGTGCCTTTGAATGAAATTTCCAGTGAACTTTTTTCCATTAACTGTATGGAAAGGAAGGAATGTGTATGTTTTATATTTTTATATTTTATTAGGCTTTTATAGCGAGATTTAGTGTTCCGACAGTGTTGTGGATTACTCAGGTAATTTCCTCTAGTAATCTACAGTTCCTCAATTGATCTGCAGTTGGGTGAATAGGAATGTAATCATTTTGGCCCACTGCTTGCAGTTGATTTAATAATTGAGACTGCGTTGGACCCATGCAAAAGTGGTTTTCATTGACAGTTTTTTAAAAATGTTTTGTTTTTGTTTGAGTTATTTATGTACTTTTCATCATTTACAATCTGTGAAATACGATATGCATCAAGTTTTTTGTTTTTGTTTTGTGATGCCATGGCTTCTTGTCTTGCATTCTGGCCACCCAAGTCTTTACAACTAAACTGTGAATTGCTCAGAATAAATGGACTTGTTATTCTACTGTTATTTGTATTTTTGTTGTTTAAAACAGTGTTTGACAAATAATGAGTATTAAGTAAATGTCTAGGAAGAAAGAAGAAAAGGAGGGGGGACCACACTGAGAAAACTGGGGAATGGTAGACTCTTGTGTACCTGAAATTCTGAATTTATTTTTATGTGTGATTGTGCAAGTTGTGAATTCATTAATGCATTTATTTCTAATTTTAAATTCTTTTTTTTTTGATATATGGTAGTCATATCTGCAGCTGTGACTTGATTTTAGTCCCCATGAAGTATCATTATATTTGATATTGTATTTTTTACACTTACATTATTTGGATCAGGTGATCTTAACGGCTTTTTCTTGCTCTTTGATTTTTATGATTTGCGAATTTGATAGTTCCAGTTCTCATAATTTTTTAGTAATTGACAACTATAGTTCTTATAAATTTGTCTGAAAGGTTATAGAAAAGTCACGGTAAATTTTTGAAATGTTAAAGAAAGAAACTCTGGCTTTGAATTTTTTTAGTCTCCAGAACTTTTGTAGTGCTCCTTTGAATGTATTACAAATCTAATATTTAAATATTATTTTATAATAGAAGATAGCAAATGCTGCAAAGAAACCACAAAATAAATTTTAGTGTCTTTCTCCTTAGCCTTACTACAAGAAGCCAAACAGTTCAGCAGACCACATTCTTAGGATAGGTCATGCCTAATTTTTCTTCTAAGTTTCAAACATTCCCTTTATTGTTTAACACCTCATTGCTACTGACATATCCCCTACAGTTTGAGTCAGCTGGAGGCTTTGCTGTGTAGTTAATGCATAATTGCAACCTCCTCCGCACAATTATAGTACTGGCTGTAACCCATAGCTCATGTTGGCATAGGTTCTATTTGGTTTCATGTAAATTGAGGATCCTTCAATTTTCTAGCCCTTTGGTAAGTAAATGAAACAAAACAAAATAAAACCCACCTTAACCTTTTGCATCCTAAATAACAAAATTAAGGTTATATTGTGGAAGTATTAAAAAACCACATTTTACATTTGTAAACATGACTTTGAGAGACGTTTTAGTGGGACTGTAAGTTTATTGAAAATAAGCTGATTGGATGGCACTTGCGAATCTGGCCATGATGGGAGCCTCATAGGGCAGCGTTCCAAAGAGGAGAAGTTGCACAGAGAGGGTGCTCCAAAGATAGGTAGAGGGTTCCTCTTGCTTTACTCAAATTATTTTCACCACATGAAAGTGAGGAAACTGCTTAAGGCCTGGGAAAGAAGTATGTAGAACAGTTACTGGAGCTTACACCGTATGGTGACTAGTTCATGTTCCCAGCAGCAATGCAAAATGGTTCCACCACTGTGGGCAACATAGAGGAGTTTATTTTTTTCTAAATACATCGAAGGTATCTTCTAGCTTCCTTTGTTCAGCTGATAGTGTGATTATCAGGTCTGTGAAGGAAATCTGCTGTATCTGTTGTTTTAAAGATCATTTTAAGTTTGTTTACCTGGTATACCTAGATGTAGATTTCTTAAATATCCCTCTTTGGGGTTCGTTAGAATTAAATCTGTGGATTGGTGTTTTTTGTTTGTTTGTTTGTTTAATCAGTTCTGTCTCTTACCTCTTTAGATTTTACCTCTGTGTTCCTTCCCCCTCTTCCCCCTCTTTTCCTTGCGAGACTTAAATGAGATATACTTCAACCCTCTTGTTCCATCTTCCGTATCTCTTAAATGATTGCACTTTCCATCTGTTTCTCTGTCACCTGCATTCTTGTTAACTTCTTTAGATTAATTTATAGTTGTCTGTTTCTTTGGTTGTGCCCTAATCTGATGTTAAGTCCATTGACTTAAAATTCAGATATCTTATTTTTCTTCAGTTTTAGTGGTTCTATTTAGTAATTTTTCAAACCTTCGGTCTCTTTTTATAATTCTTTTTCCTTATCTAATTTGCAATTTTTATAAGCTGGTTCCTTGATAATTGCATCATTGAAGTCCTTAGTTATTTTTTTCTTTTGACTGTTGTTTCATTTCTGATACCTCACTTCCTTGTGTGTTTTTCACTCTTCATTTAATATATATTTTTTTATTGTTTTCTTTTATTCATTTCCTTGGAATTTTTTCTGTGAAAATTGTATGACTTGTAGAATGTAGGCGGAAGTACTCTAGAAGAGATTTGAATTTGTGTCTGTTGAGCACTTGGAAGTATCCCCAGTCTAATACCACTTTAAATTCTCCGTTTGAGGTTTTTTAACATCCAGATATTATTTTATTCATTTACTTTCCTTTTTTTTTAATTTAGGAAAAAGGAAATTATATTTTTAACCTGGGAAATATCCATAAACTTGTTCTGTTTTCAAAATAACAAACGTAAAGTCTGGAACTTATCTAGCTACGTCGTCTCATTTCCATTTTATTTTTTGACAATATTAATAGAATTATTTCAGTAGAACTGTACTTGTTTAGACAGTAATGACTTTAATCACGTTACCCATATTCCTTCACACTGATGGACTATAAAGTAGAATAAATAAATCGCCAATATTAAGTGAGTCATTGGACATGAAAATATTTCTTCAAATCATATCCATGTACTATATCAGTTTTATAATTCTGGTTGTATTCGTTAGAATACTTTTAGTTGTAAGTGATAAAAATCAACTCAAAATAGCTTTATCAAAAAATAATTTATTGGCTCAGCATAACTGAAAAGTTCTGTTTTTAGGCACAGCTGGACTCACTGCCAAAATGGAGTAATCAGGAGTTGCTCTTTGTCTCTCGGGCAGATTGTTCCCCTTCGGGGGCAGAGATGATTGTCAGTCAACAACTCTGGGTTAGCAATTGCAGTACAACAGTCGTGCCCGTTTCCCCGTAATTCCAGCAGAAATCTCAGGATTAATCTTTATTGGCCCGCTGTGGATAATACGTTTATTCTGAACCAGTCACTGTGGTCAGGGCTGTTAATTTTTGCTTCCAATCCAGGTGAGGTCCAGTTTATTATTCTGAGATTTGATCTTCCTTGCAATTCCCATTGGTGTTGGTTAGGACTAGGGGTGAGGGGCAGGAAAAAGTGTGGGCAGTGTGTTTATTTCTAGTTTACCACTGCATTAAATGTCCTCCTGCAAGTTCTAGCTTTATGAAAAAAGGAGCTTCTATTAGATACCCTACGTTGAGCAGAATTTAAGCTTTTTTCCTATTCTAGTAGCCTCATGAAATACAGTGATAAACAAAGCGTAAGTTGAATTAGTTTGCCAGTGCCTTCCATGGATAAAAGTCAAAAGTGTTATTTAACTTCTTTGGATTCCCTTCTTTACTCAGTCTTTGGCCCAAGAGTCTACTCCTTACTAGCTAGCTCAGGGATGCCATTAAGATGTTCTTTATACTTTGTCTTAACGTTGGAAAATGTTCTGGCAGTCTCTTACATAGTTAAACAAACCCATGATCCAACAGTTCCATGCACAGGTGTTTATATAAGAAATGAAAGCATATGTCCATAGAAAGACTTAAACAATAATATTTATAGTAGCTTTATTTGTAATAACCCCAATTTTGGAACTACCCAAATGTCTGTCACAGGAGAATGTATAAACACATTGTGGCATAATCATACAATAGAATTCTACCCAGCAATAAAGAAGAATGAACTACCAGTATGCCCACAGCAGGATGACAATTGGAAACATGAAATTGAATGAAAGAAGCCAGGCACCAAAGCGTACGTCCTTTACGATTCCGCATGTATGAATTCTTGAAACAGGCGGAACTATCTTGGATGATGGAAAGCAGAGTAGCTGTTCCTTGTGGAGGGAGGGAAGATTGGGATTTACTGAAAAGCAGATGAGGAAACTTGTTTTGATACAGATGTTTTATATCTTGATGGGAGTAGGTAGTGCTTACACTGAGTGTACATTTGTGAAAACTTATGTATTTGTGAACATCACTTTATGTAAATTTTATGTCAATAACACTGTGTCCTATATGTAGAAATACCCTGACTGAAGCAATGGGGCATAAATGTGATATTTGCAAAGCATATATTTTCTGTTGGAGGAATGACCTCATTCCCATATTTCCTTGTAGATTAGTTTTCATAAGCGAATATATAGGGAGAAAAATAGTTACCTGTGAGAAATTTTTAAATGACATGGCATCTTTTTCTGTTAGATTTGACATGGATGTGAAAGCAATCAGCTCATAAGCGAAGTTCACTATTATCACAATCACCATGTACTAATAATTTTCATGACTACAAAATTAGTATCGTTGTCTAATGAATCCAGAATGTGGTATTGAAAAATTTCAAAGATTTCTACCAAGTGCAAGCTCTCATGCATCCGCTTTCCCTTTTAGCATTCTTAAATTTCAGAAGCAGAATGATACTTAACACAGTGATTGCGTTGCCCCCCATTTAATTGGAGAGGCCAGACCATAGCTAATAAAATAGCTAATAGACTGTGTATTAAGATTATGTGTATTTCAAAATAAACAAACAAATAAAAAATAAGACGTTTAAAATACTTTGTGAACACTAATGAATGTAGCTCTGTAAATTGCTTAATAATTTTTCAGAATATCCGTTGATGGTACAGAAAAGAAGTAAACTACATAGTTTTAGCAGTTGACTAAATTACTAGTAGTATTTACTAAAAACAGACAGCGTATGCTGATTTAATTTCTTTTAAAATTTGCAAAGCAACCCTGAAATTTGATGGCATTTTTCTAATTTTACTGAGGCATAAATCGTGCAAAGAGGTGTTTTGTGAAGTTCGTGGATAGGGAGCCTGGCAGTCACATTATCTTCATTTGAGAAGTCAGGGATTAGTGTGGTCTTTTATGTAACCTTAGAGAATGCTAAGTGCTAGATGAGTGAACATAAACTGTGTCTGTATGAGGGAGACACATTTACATACTGACTTAGGGCCTAAGTGAGCTTGTGTTCTCTTTGGCATGCAAAGGAAGACTTGTATTCTTTAAGCATTATGATCTATCTGTACATGCAAAGCAGGTTTATTTTAAAAACAAACATTTTTGGTTTAAAACTCTTAATATTGAAGAAAATAATTTCAAAATCGAATTTTCCTATTTGTACCACATTGGATTGTTTGATGTATTTTTATGTGTTTTTCCAAAGATTTGTTCCATCAGATGAAAAGAAGAAACAGGGCTGCCAACGAGAAAATGAAACTCTAATACAGAGAAGAAAAGACCAGATGCAACCAGGGGGCACTGCAATTAGTGTTACAGTTCCTTATAGAGTAGTTGACCAGCCCCTTAAACTTATGCCTCAAGACTGGTAAGATAATCTATATTTTTTACACAGTAAATTTTGGTATAATGAACACATATCTCATTTTATCATGAACTATAAGTAGAACCTATCTTTGAAATCTATGTTAATGTCTAATTTGCTCATCAGTAATATGGTCTGGTAATTCAAAAATAAATTTATATTTTGGATAGCTAATTTTTATTTTAATTACCCTAAGAAGAAACACTGACTTCTTGAAAATTTAATAAAAAGTCCTTCCATTTGTCCATTTGTTCTGGATCAGCTTTTAGAACTAAACTTTCAAATAGACTAATTTTTGAAGGCCTGTATTTTAAGATTTTTGATTTGAAGAATCCAAATTTTCTGGTAAGAAACGATAAATGAAAGAATTGTTATTTTTATTTTATTTATTATAATTTATTATTTATTATAATGTCCTTTAATAAAATATTGAGATACTTTAAAGTGCTTATAAATTCAAATATATGAATTACCTTAAATTATTTTGTTAATCTAAGCTGGAGTAAAAGCACAAAGTCTGAGTGCATCTGATATAGAGAATGTAACACATCGATGCCATGAGATGAAATTTCCCTTTGAAGTACTTGTTAGTCTTTAGAAATTAGAGAGTCAAGCCATTGAACAATATGAGTATGTTAAAAATTTACTATAGAATAAAGAGTTCTTGTATTATAATTCTTCCCTGGTACCTAACCAAGATACATGGGGTAATATATGAAATAAATAAGATGAAAATTTCATATGTCAAGTTTAAAATTTGTAGGAAGTAGGAATGTTAACACCATTTGTATTATATGTTTGAGTTACTTGTAGAAAATGATAATGCAGGCAGTGCGTACAGGTGCTAGGCAGTGTGTATATTTGCTAGATCCCTAGCCATTGGTATCATTACCTAGGGATAATATTTTCCCTACCTTTCTTCTTTTCTTCCTTGTTAATTGTTCTCTTAGGAATTCACTGGGAGTCGTATATATGTTCCTCTGCTCCCCTGCTAACCCAGTGAGACCTGGTAGGATCCAGGTGATGTCTGTCGAGCAGATTACCTTTAGTTGGCAGGCACCTTGAGCATTCAGCTATTGTGTGGTACAAGTTACAGCATAAAATTAAGAGGCCATTTAATAGTATGTTCCATTCCCAAGGACAGTTTTGGCAATATGGGGCATATACCCCTTGAAAGGAAGAAATTTTTTTAAGATTTAATTTTAGCCTTAGAGATTTTGAGCAGGTCGAGAATTTTAAGCTGTGGTTTTTCATAGTAACTGATTTACAAGCTGCTGTGTGTGTGTGTGTGTGTGTGTGTGTGTGTGTGTGTGTGTGTTTCTTTTTTTAATGAATAGAAGGTGACTCTGTTTTAATGTTTTGTTGGATGTATAGAGTCTTCATCTATCGCCCTTGTTACTTGTGGACCTCTGGGCATTTGCAGGACCTTTTCAGGGAGTTATAAGGTCAAACTCTTTCCATAATAATACTGAGTGCTAGTCTTAAGATTTATCAGTCCTCACACAGGGACAGTAGCACAACCAATGCACAAGATTAATCATTTATTTCCCTCTCTTACCCCTCTCTTCTCCTCACTCATCCTCTCCCTCCCCATCTTTCTCCCTCTCTCTGTTCTGTAGTATGTCCATGCACTTCTATTTCCTCATCTGTAAAATGAGGGTTATGATAGAACTCACCTCATTGGATTGTTTTGAAGAATAAACGTGTTAACAGAAGTTGTGTGTAAACTGCTTAGACCAGCACTAGCACACCGTAAATGCTTACAGTAAATCTTACTAATGTTAACGGTTATTGTTGATATTATGATTTTGTCCCCACCTCTTTAGTTGTAGGCTTAAACTGCTAATGGCAGTTGTACTTACTATAATTTTTCAATTTAGTTAAATATATTGTAAACTAATGAACTATGAAGGCCTAGAAAGAGATTCGTTCTTTTTTAGGAAAACGAAGTTAAATGGTTGGAAAACAAATTACTTTAAGAAAAATGTAAAGAATGTAGGGTGAATGAAGCTTTTGTAAAACAATTGAAAACCTTGAAAACTAGTTGGTTTCTGTACTCAGATTACTTTCCAAATAATCAGAACTCAAAAATAAGGCCTTGGAACTTCATAAAATGGTTGGTGAATTACTATAATTTATAATGTTTTAAATTAAAATATTTAAAACATATTTGAATATTAAATGACTTCCTTTTAAAACCAACTTTTTTGATTAATAGATCTCCTGTTCCCTCTTGCATTGGAAAATGGGCCCTTACTATTGTTAATAGAAGGGCAAAGATAAAAGGTTAAAAAGATCACATAGAAGGACTGTACGTGTACTTAATTATGTTTAAAAGACTTGGGTGTAAAAAACATATATGGGAAGTACAACAATCATTAATGCACCCTAATGGTGACATTATAATGAAGAGCTACGGTAATGTGCTTTGTTTGCTCATGGAAGTATTGACAAGAGACTACTTCATTATGGGACCCTTTCCTGAAGGATTCACATCAACCAAAGCTCATGTTTGTGTGTTCTCTTTCCACTCTCCCCCTATTCCCCTTTTCTGTTTTTAGGGACCGAGTTGTAGCAGTTTTTGTGCAAGGTCCCGCCTGGCAGTTCAAAGGTTGGCCATGGCTTTTGCCTGATGGATCACCAGTTGACATATTTGCTAAAAGTAAGGTTCTCTTTATTTTTACTGCTTATCCAATATGGAAATGCTCTTGCTTTATTTAAGAGAAAAAGCTGTCTAGGTTCTGTATATATGAGGCGTATATCAAAAGATTCCTATTAAGTAACATTATATAATGTTATTTTTAAGTACCTGTGAAATATTAATATTTTCTGTGTACTTACATCTAAAAGCAAATCAATTGCCTGTCCCCCAACATTAATCATTACCTTTTATGTTGTTTTAAAATCATTAATATTGTTGCACGTCCATACATTTTTATTGAAGTTGATGACCAGTTTTGAAATAGGCTGACTTTTGCTGTACAGTAACGTGTAACTGTAACTTAAAGTGCTCACAGCACTTTTGCCAGCGAGTCCCATTGTGTAGAGTGGCTGTAGCATGATTGGGGGCTGTTCTTTATTCCGGTCTCAGCTCAAGTATTCTTCCTTTAGTTTAGAGAATCCTACTCTGACCATCCTGGAAATAGCCATTCTCCCCTCCCCGTTACTGTCCAAGTTGTTTTATTTTCATAATAGCACTTACTGTTGCTGGGGTATTGTCTTACTTTTATGTCTCTACTGTAAGCCCCCCGTCTGGAGGGCACACTCTGTGATGGGAGGGCCGTCCGTACCTGCTGCATTCACTTTTGTATCGCCAGCGCATAAGAACGTGCATAGGGAGGCATTCGGTAAATGAGTGGATTTCATGTGCCTTATATTCTTTCTTGACCATATATTGGTCAATAAATAGTAGATGGATTTAGCTTGGGGTTTTTTTTGGGGGGGGCGGGGCGGCGGTGGTTAACTTAGTAACATTAGTAGAACTACTTTATTAAAAAAGCATTCTCATGAAACAAATGTTTATTGAAAATGACCACTTTAGTTACTTACAGTGAATGTAGATTGTGCTTCTGTGAAATCCACTCTGTTTTTAGTAACCTCCATTTTTGTTAGTGGTGCCAGTGTTCTTCCAGGCTAGAAACTGCCCACGCTTGAAAGATATAATTGTTTATTCACCTACCTTCATTCATTTTAAAAAACGAGTTCTAATATTACTAATATTATGATATCTTTATATTATTTATGAAACTTGAGTAATTTACAGAGTTGATAAATAGAAAGTTAAAGATATATGGAGAATAGGAATTTTAATGAAAGTAATGTCAGTGAACACAACTTTTTGTTTTATCTACTTGCCTTGTTGAATAGTATTATAATAAAAAATGATTAGAATGCCTTCAAGATGTAAATGCTGTCTAAATTTCATTAAGTATATAACTATGTTTTGTTGTTTTCTTCAGATTGTTAGTCTTCTGAAATTTAGTTGAAAACTTAGAGACCTTTTAAAAACAGTTATTAGTCATGATTTTCTTCCGTGGATTATTCTTTTTCTTCAGCTTCCTTTACTGACTCCTTTCTGTCAGCATTTAAAATGTAAATATTCTTGCCTCTTCCCTCTTAACCTCACCTTGACCTCACCTTTCTTTCTAGCTCCTTCTCTTTTTCCTTCTACAGCTAAGCTTTTAAAAGAATCGTCTCTCTCCCCACTCCCTTTCTTCCATCCAGTTCTCAATCCACTGTAGTCTTGCTCTCTTGGTTTCCAGAGTTATTCCCACCAAATGCAGTTACCCAAACATCAGATACTTTTGACCTCTTTATCAGAATTGAACTCTCTGGACCCATTTCTTCGTTTATAAAATGTTCTTTTCCTGTTACTTGTTATTCTTTCTCAGACTCTGTAGCCTACTTTTCCTGTCTTTCACCTATATATTTATGTTTCTGTTTCTCTTCTCCTTTAATTATAAATGCTCTCTTAGGGAGATTGATTGTTTTCAACTACCACCTACATCTTCTTATTCTAAAAGTTATGTCTCTGGCTTGATATTATCTCTTAGCTTTTAATTTGTCTCCCTGCTGATTTTGTTCTTGCCACTTCTAGCTTCCCACCCTTTCCCCATAACACACATTGAAAGCAGTATCTGTGTAGAGAGTGGGGGAGAACTGAGGGTATTGGGAACATCCATATGGGCCTTGGTAAAATATTATATTTTCTTTATATTGCATAATAAAAAAAATACAAAATTTTAGAGAAGATATTAAATATTTAATTGTATAAACTTGCCAAATAAGGTCATTTGAGCTTAATACTTTATATAGCTTAAATTTTTTTTTTATGCTTGAGGTGACTACATACATTTGTGATCAAGATTTTTAAATGACGATATCTTCAAAATTTTTGTTAGCCTTGAGAAAAAATTTTTATTTAATCTGTATTATGTTGTTCCTTTGTCATTTGACATGTCATCATCATATCTACTAAATATTATTCAAGAGCATCATTTTAATTTGCTCCTTTGTTCCCACAAAAAATTGTTGACAAGATTCATGCAGTTTGCAGAAGTGAACAGTTCTCAACTGTGTAAAGTATTTTGCTTTAGTATTCATTGTGCCATGAGATAACTGGCTTCTTATAAAAGAACTTTGTTTCTTCCATTTTTTGCTGAGGCTTAAAACTTCTAAATCTTTTTCCGTATAAGAAAGATATTTCACAATAATGTCTTGGTATAAGTTTGTTTGCCACTATTGCTAAATAAGAAAATACTTTGTATGATGAGAGAAACCTTATATTTTCTTCATTGGTGAATTAACTTTTTGGACTCTGATTTTCTGACTTTAATTTAAAAAGTTGTTTATTATGTTGGAAAAAATAATACATGAACTAAATCTACTGAAATTATTAAGGGGAACTGTATGTTTTTGTGGCTTTAGTGAAATCATTTAAAAAATTATAACATGTTTTTAAGAATGATTTAAAGCAATCATATTGTGGAAATTAGAAAAACAAAACTTGTAAGCAGAATAGGAGGTATTGAAATGTTGATTTATTTAATTTTAAAACAAAAAAATTCAGAAAATACAGACAATATTTTTTATGCATAAATAAGTATTTTGAAAATAGGTTTCTGAAGCCATAATATAAAACCCCTTTAATGATTTGGTTTAAATTCATTAAATTGAGTTCAATTGAAAATGAGTAATGTGTCTGTCCAGTGTGGCGGACCTTTGTTTATAAAGGCAAATAATTTAGAAATAATGTGCATTTTTTTTTGATAGGCAGAAATAATCATTTTGATTTCTATCAAGAATTAGACCTTTATTAGTTTTTAAAATCAGAAGCCAATAAGCCAGCAAGCAATATGGAACAACCAATCCATAAAGTAGCTGTCAGAAATTAACAAAGTTAATAATGTTTTTCTTTAAAAACCCCTGATACTAGATAATGGTGAGAAGAGCAGTCATATATTATGTTAGAAAAAAAGTTGAAAGAAAGCTAAACATCTTACATGTGCACGTGTCAAACGAAAGTCTCACTGAAGACAAACTGATTGCAAACACAGTGATGAGCTAGCTAGGATGATGCAGCGGAATGGTCAGGGAGAGAAAAAGGTTAAAAGTTAGCGTTTTGTCGCCCACTTGTCGTTAACCTTTTGCAGCACACAGGAGTTGAGAAGTTTTGCCCTAGAATCTTTTATTTGATCAGCACCCAGAGTTATCTTGTAGTCTTGCTCTAAAATTTCCAGTGGCTTACAGTCACATTTGGAATAAAAATCAGATTTATAACCTTAGCTGTAAAGGTTCTACATGTAGGACATTGCCTACAAAAGAAGTTATACTTGTTTGTAGGGCATTCCAAGCTTGCTGCATCTCAGGGCCTTTGTATGAGCTGTTCTCTCTGCTTAAAATCCTTTCTCCCAGATCTTCGCTAGACTCACTTTTTACATCATTTAATTATCTATGTCTGGGTAACTTCTTGAGAGGCCTTCCAGTTTTTTCTTTTTCTTTTTCCCTTTTCATCATTTCTTACAAAGTTCTCCCTTATTTTTTCTTGAATGTTTTTTCTTGCTGTACATATATTTTCCCCCAACTGATTAAATCTCTTTCTCCTCCTAAAGTATACTTTAGATTGCTAAAGTATATTGTTTATCTCTACTAAACACTTTGCAGTGATTTTCCCGTCTCTCAGATAAAAGTCCAAACTCCTTAATGTGACCTGAAGCCAACAATGTTCCATAACTCTAGTCTTAACCTCTTACCCATTCTCTACACGACTTTGTATGGCATAGTTTCATTCAGTTTCTTTAGTTTCTAGACTAAGCCATTTTCTCTTTGAGTATGCTCTTCTCGGTAACTGGGCCAATTTTGTTCTGTGTCAGTTTAATTCTTACTCTACTTTTAGGTTTTAGGTTAGACATCACTGCCTATGCAAAGCCTTTTCTGAATTCCATGGTCTGAGTAAGGTGCCCTTTTTTTTCCATGATACCCTGCTACCTTGATCATACTGTGTTTGAATAGCCCTTTTCTTATTTTTCACAGGAATATGTGCATTTTATCTTAACCTCATTCCTCATTTCAGTCCCCAGTGGCTGGTGTGTACAAATCCTCAGTAAATATTTGTTGAGTTGAATGTTTCTGAGGATGCCACAGTTCTTAGCATCTATTTCAAATATTACTTTAGTTATAATATAGTTTTGGTTGGTGGAAGAAGAAAAACAGTTTTTAATAGCTAATGTCTGTGTTGGGTATTTTTATTTTTTTATAAAATGTTTTAATTTTTTTATTGCCGTTTGAATAAAAAATATTATTTCCCCTCCCATATAGTTAAAGCCTTCCATCTTAAATATGATGAAGTCCGTCTAGATCCAAACGTTCAGAAATGGGATGTAACAGTATTAGAACTCAGCTATCACAAACGTCATTTGGATAGACCAGTGTTCTTACGGTTCTGGGAGACGTTGGATAGGTAATTCTGATCCTCAAATACACTTACTTCTGCTTTATTGTAGTAATTTTCCTATCTACTTGTTAGATTTTAAGTTCCTTAAAGTTATAAACCATATCCCCCAGTTCTCTTTTTTGAACAATGTTGAATTTGATGCTGATCTACAGTAGATAATTTAACAAACATCTTTGTTATATTGACTTGAGATACGGATGGAGAAAGGGCTTCTTGCTTGGTAGAAACAGCACACTAAACTCTGAATCAGAAGACCTGGATTTTAGTCTTGAATCTGTGATCTGGCTGTGATGGACTACATGACCTTTCTGAACCTTGTGTTCTCTCTACCCAAGTAGCTTGGATTAAGTGAGCCCGGTGGTTTTTGTCAGTACAAAAAGGTCTCCCACTCTGGATTTGAGTTGTGGGTAGTTCATGAGAGGCAGTTAATTTTTCAATTTGTTTTAATTACTAGTATAGAGTTCTTAAGGTCCTTTACAACATCAGTTTTGTAATTGGAAGATTTAAGAACAGCACGTGATCACAGTTAATCCCTTCGAATCTGTTACTCTCTTCGAGGCGCCCTTTCTTGGAGAAAGTTTGAGTCGTAACTTTCTTGGTCTAAGTTCCTCACTAAATATTATGGGTTTTCTCGAAGTTAGAGGTGACTGAGGAAATCCAGTGATGATAACATAATATATAAAGAGAAACATTTATTATTATGGCCAGAAACTCTTAGACTATAGATTTTTATTACAGGAATGTTCCTTCTAGCTTACTTTAGCAGTCCTTATATTCCCAAGGGTTACAGTAGCAGCTTTTCAGTTTTTTAGAAAACAAAAAATCCTGTTTCACTACTGATTTTAAGTTAATTAAAAAAGTCAACTTATTTTACCTGTAATAGTCTAAAAATTCTAAAATTCCTATAACTTATAACCTATTATAATATTATTTTTCAGGTACATGGTAAAGCATAAATCCCACTTGAGATTCTGAATTACTTGGGTTTCCCCTTCTTCTGGAAATCTGGATTAAGAAGCATGGATATACCTTGATCTAAAGACTGAGAGTCAAGCTTTATGAATTTATCAAAAACTTACAAACGAAGAAGGTCACAGATCGATCAAAGACCTCATTTGATGCTTTATGCTTCAAAGGGATGATGCCTGTCATTCATATAAGCAAACTTTTTGGCTTATACCTATTTTTTTAATATTAGCCTTTTAGTCTGTAATGGAAATTGTATATTTTGATAGAAGTTTTTTCTCCATTGGTTAAACTAGCATTACTTAAAATTTGTTTCTTTAGAAAATAAAAACAGGTTATACATGTGTGTATATTTAGAGGTTATAAGGCTGCCTAAGCCATCTTGCTTCTGATTTTTCATTGCTCTACTATTCCTTTTATTGAAAATACTATGTTATGAATGATATTAAATTTTTAGTTTCTGGAACTTACAAAACCAAGCAAAGGGATGTGACTATTTTGAATGAATCAAAATGTCAACCTGTATGTATACTATATCAACACTTTTTATTTAAAAAGGAATAATGAAAAATCAAGAACAATTCTTCATCTTTGGTTGAACTGTTCAGCCTTTTCAAGACTTCTTTACTTATATTGAATACATTTAATGAATGTACATTCTTCTCACTGACTTTGGTGATTTTAAAACTTAGAATGATATATTTCTATCTGTGATATATTTCCACTTGAAAAATCACAAAAACAGATTAAAAACCTAATAGCTATAGTACTTTTTATTTTGGGAGCTAGAGTATGACTTGGTGGAAGGAAATGTATTAATCCTACCGTAGTAAAACTTTGACGACTTTATCTTTCCTCATAAGTCCACCTCTCATTCTTAACTTACTGGGTGTGGGGTTTAGAGTCTTCTCTTTCTAGGCAAGTTGATCTTGGAGTCCTTATCTTCCATTATCCCTAAATATTGATAAATTCTCCCAGGCACCAAAGAACACATTTGCTTAATTGTCTGAACAGAAACAAGATAAAAACACTGGTATTTTTATGTGCATATTCAATATTGTATGAAATATAAAACCTATATTTTAACTTAGTAAAATATTTTACTACGTCTCTACTTTAGACAGAGTGTTGCATCCAAGATACCATGAAAGAGCATTTTCCGTGAGTCTGAATTTCACCTTTTACTGCTTAAAAGCAACTTGGAACCTTTACTCCCCTAAAGAATTTCTGCCATTAGAATTGTTGCTGATCATTTTGTATCATTTTTACCCTGCCTTCCCTCCCAGTGTCTCTCTTAGCTATATCTGTCTGTATAGACAGATTTATGTAAACATTTAGCTCCTTATGTTGACATTACCTGGCCTCATTTTGAAATTTAATGCTATCATAAAAATGAGAAGCACTTATTATTTATTTTTTAAGTAACCATGAAAACTCCATATGGAATTTGCTAGGTTTTTGAGAAGAAAGCCAGTCAGCATTTAAAATAGATTTTAGGGTATTTATAAGGTTTGAAGAGATCTTGCTCCCCCCTCTTTCTTCTCTGCATCCCCTCTTTTTGAAAATAAAAGGAAACTCAAATTTGTTCACATTAGAATATCTCAGCATATAAATCTGTTTTCAAAATAATGTATTGTATAAACATTCTCCATGATGAAATAGTCAAGAACTAGAATCTGTAATATTTTAAATGTAAGATTACTTGTTAAGACTACTACAAGTGGACATGAACTACCTTTCTATAAAGATTTTTAGTATTTATACTTATGTCATGTATGAAATTTACTTGATACAGAGTGTGGTTAAAATTGGGAACATCTTTAAACAGGGTTTATTTTTCTATCTTGAATTTGCCTTATATATATTCAAAGGCTTCTGGAAATACAATACTGTAAGGAACATTAGGAAAAGAACAAATATGCTATGCCATGTCTTTTAAAATCGGACCCTTACTATGCACTTGTTTTATTTTTTGGCAGTTCAGTCCCTTATTTAGGTCTGTGTAATTAATTTTAAAGCTGTTAATTCTAAAAAAAAAAAAAAA